>NC_044303.2:185757174-186067049 GCF_007474595.2 Lynx canadensis | reverse complement strand
CAGGGGAGAGACCAGGAAAATAGATTTAATCCCCCAGAAATAGCTCAAGTCACCACTTTAAACATCATCTTTAGCTAAAGAAAAAAGAAATATGTTGGGTGGGGGGGAGGTGGTGGTGGAGAAGCCAGTTATGGGAGGTTACCAGAAAAGCATAGTACACATGGGCATCGGTTGTTACACAGACTTAAATCTCTGCCTTCTCCATTGATAAGAATTTCTAGAGGGTTTAGTCATCTTGCTCTTCTGGTACAAAGAGGTGACCCTCTTACAAAGAGAGATTTCCCTCATAAAAGTAAATGTCTCTTACAATAGAGTAACTTCTACTCATTTTCAGAACTTCCCTTGTGGCTGTTGTTTCTTAAAATAACCATTTCAAAATAATCCTTATGCCAAAGAGGCCTATTTTGGGGTGGCAAATTCTGCTCCATTCATTACTTTCTTCTTAACTTTTCAACAGCTACACAAGTCTTTCAAATCTAAGAAGTCTGATGAACTGTAAACTTACGTACTTATTAAAATATGTATTACTAGCGTTAACAACGTTTAGTATTCATTTCAGTTATCTGACTAGAAAGACACTACAAAAATGGGGTGAATTATGCTAAACGCCTATCCAAACTAATAGACAAGTCATGACATTTATAAACAATGGAATTATGAACACACCTACTTAGGCAAAATAATCTCTTCTTTCCAGTTTTTCATAAGCCATATACAGAAAACCAGGTGAAGAGCTGGGGGGGGGGGGCTTAAAAGCTTAATAAATGACATAATTTAGATTTAGGACACATAATCCTATTTCAAAGTTCATGCAGTTAGCTTCCATCCTTTCCAGAATTTTTAAAATGCACACAAGAAATATATCCACCAATATGACCCAGCAAAATAACATATTTTAGAAATATATTCTCCAAAGTGACTGGGTACTAGTTGAGGAAAATGGTGTTTTTTCTTCTCTTCTTTTGGTAATATGACTAAGTGGCTATTAAAAGTAATAGGCATACCAAACTGATAGATTTAGGAAAGATTAATCTCTCCGATTTAGCCTTGGATCCTTGCAATTTATCTACCCATTCATTTAATGAAAAGGTACCTATCACTTAGTGTTCTAAGTACTGGGAATAAAAGAATGAAGAAAGTAAATGTACTTTCCTGAAATTCTGTTTGGCCTTTACTATCCAGGAATCTGGATTCTTTCTCCTGGGTATTTCTTTCTAATACTTAAGAACTCTGCTTAGGGATCATATTTTCTGGAAAGCGTATCTTGATCCCCTAAGGCTGAAAGAAGTAATTTTCATATATTTCCATAATATTCCCTATTTAGCTCTTTTATAACATTTTTATCCTAGGTGGTCATTGATTATTTTCTGGTCTAAATTGTCCCTGCTCCATGTGTCCTACAATCAATTACTATGCCATTCACCATGGTGTTCCCAAATCCCCCAAATGTGTTCAGAATAATCAAATTTCTATATAAAATTTACTAATTGAATTAATGTGGATTAATCCCAGGGTGGCACCCCTACTTTCCAAACACTTATTCTTTAATGAGTCAAACAGACACAGGTACTGCTGGATCATAAACACACAGTTATAGTAAGTATAGAGTGCAATGAGAGCACAAAGGAGGTATAATTAACAGGGTTTTGGTAAGCTTTGGTCATCTCAAGGGAGAGAGGACATCTATAGCTGTTTGCATCTAAAAGGCAAAGTAATAGGTAAAGGAAAAATGATCAGTGTTTCCTGAGCAATTGTATTTCTTGCACCCTTAACAAAACTATCATAGCTTTTTCCTATTTTTTCCTTCCTGCCAAATCAATTATGGAATGCCCTACTCTGAAAGGACACACAAAAACAGAAGGTCTCTCCATTTCAAGTTAATCAATGTTTTACTGTAAATTTGGAAGAATAAGTAGATAAATGTCCCCACCGAAGGGCTAAGTGACTAAAGACAGAAGCTTATCAAATGTCATTTCTATCAAAGTGCCCCAATTTCACACTCTGGCAGTGTTGTTATTATGGAACGGAAAATACACCAACTTGGAACAAAGATCAAGAGAAACACAGACTGAAATGGAATTGGTTTTTGTTACTTGTCTTCAGAACAGAAAGCTACAAGCAGAAATTAGAAATTTACATTAAAATACAGAGAGAATGACCTCTACTGGTTGAAAGAATTTGGCTTTATGAACAGCTGGTATTGTCCTCCCCCTCCCACACCCCCCCATAAAGTTTCCCTTTCTTCTTACACATAAAACTCCAATTAATGATAATGGGAATTATCTACACACAATGGGAGAGGAATTGACCTATTATGGGCGCAGTTCTAATAATAATGAAAGGAAATTAATCCTTAATTAGCTAGCATTGCAGTTGGAAGTATTTTACAAATGCCTTTAAATGACTTTGACTTTGTGTACAGATCTTCCACGTTGAAGTTATGTTCAATAAATCTATCATAAATTGAAATATTGCCCTGGGTGGCTCAGTCAGTTGAGTGCCCAGCTTCGGCTCGGTCATGATCTCATGGTTTTTGAGTTGAGCCCCACGCCTGGCTCTGTGCTGACAGCTCAGAGCCTGAGCCTGTTTCGGATTCTGTATCTCCCTCTCTATCTGCTCCTCCCACTCGTGCTCTGTCTTTCTCTCTCTCTCTCTCTCTCAAAATAAATAAACATTAAATTTTTTTTAATAAATTGAAAATATTGTAAGTCAAAAGTGCATTTAATATACATAACCTACTGAACATTGTAGTTTAGACTAGCCTACTTTAAACAAGCTCAGAACACTTACATTCATCTACACTTGGGCAAAATCAGCTAACACAAGCCTATTTTACAATACAGTGTTGAATATCTCATGTAACTTACTGAATGCTGTACTGAATGTGAAAAACGCAACGGCTGTATAGGTACAGAATGGTAAATATATGGGTTGTTTGCGCTCATAAGAGCATGGCTAACTGGGAGCTGTGGCTCACTGCCATTGCCCAGCGTTAGGATAAAGTATTACACCACATATCACTAGCCCAGGAAAAGATAAAAATTCAAAATTCAAAGCACAGTTTCTACTGAAAGTGTAGAGCTTTCTCACAATCCTAAAGCTGAAAAATCCTAAGCCAAACAATAGTAAAAAGGGGACTATCTGTACATATGTAGGCAGTATTTCATGGCCATTCCTGATATACAACTAGAAGTCCCCATTTTTATTATTTGTAAAATATGGAGATTTGCGTGAGAATTTTTTAAAAATCATTTCTTGTAGTTATCATTGGAGCTTTCTGTGCTAAAAAAAATATTTGTACTCTTAAAAATACCCATCAGGAGAAAATCTGCTTGACTTTGGGTTTAGTAATGAATTTTTAGATAGAGCACGAAGGCATAAGTCCTACAAAATTTTGTTAAGTTGGACCTTGATTAAAATTAAAAACTCCTCTCTGAAAAATACCGTTAAGAGAATGTAAAAGAAGCCACAAACTAAGAAAATCTTTGAAAGCCATATACTGGATAAAGAATTTAAATATAAAATAGTCAAACTTTTAAAATTTTTAATTAAACATTTTTTAAAAATAGCCAAAAGGTCTAAACAGACATCTCACTAAGATATACAACTAAGCATATAAAAACATAGCAAATAAGCATATGAAAAAAAAAACGTCCAACATGATTTGTCTTTAGGAAAAGGCAAAGTAAAACAACACTTTTTACCACCACACACCTATTATAATGACTCAAGTCCAAAAACACTGACAATTCCATTTTGTGTGGAGCAACAGGAACTCATTCATTGTTGGTGGAAATACAAATGGTACATCCACTTTGTAAGTTTTGCAGTTTTTTATAAATCTAAATAAAGTCTTACCATCTACCCAGCAATCACACTTTTAGGTTTTTACCTAATTGAGTTGAAATTTATGTTCACATAAAACCTTCATATGAATGTTTATAGAAGCTTTATTCATAATTACCAAAAACAGGAAGCAATCAAGACACTCCTCAATAGGTGAAAGGATGAACAAATCATGCTACTTTTATACAACTGAATACTATTCAGCAATAATAATGAGCTACTAAATAATAATAATGAGCTATTAAATCATGCAGAGACATTGATGAATCTTATATACACATTGCTAAGTGAAAGGAGCCACTCCTCGGAAAAGGTTACATTCTATACATTTCCATTTGTATGACATCTGGAAAAGGCAAACTTATAGATAATGGTAAAAAGATCAGTGGTTGGTAGGGATTTGAATGGGTGAGGCACAGAGGGGTTTTTTAGGGCAGTGAAATTACTCTGGGTAACAATATAGTGGTGGATGCAAGGTATTATGCCATGATTTGACAATACCCAGAGAATCCTACATCTTCAACCTTAATATACACAAATTAAAAAAAAAGAAAAAAAAATAGGAGAAAAGTGAGTAACCTAAAATGACATACTGATGCTGATGAAAATATCTGACTGTATTAGGTCCTATGACACAATCTCACTGAACAGGGCGGGAGGAAAAGTGCTAGCCTAAATAATTTCAGAAACAATGGAGACTATGAGACTAAAGACAAAAGGAATCACAAATGAGCACTATATTGTAGTTGGTACAGTGGTTTCCCATAGGGTTAACAATCCTAAAAACGTGGTACCTATATACTGGGACTGAATGAAGAAGTAGATGGATGACAGGTGGTTGGTGCCAGGTTTCTCATTGTTGGGGTGAATGGTTACAGATAAGCAAGGGAGGAAGGCTAAAATAATCTATGTGATATGGGATAAAAGTCAGAAACATCAGCATGAATTCATGTTTAGCTTAATATTGATACAAATGGAGATTGATATTGACATAGATACAAATATTTACTGACGTGTACATACACAGGTTGCTATACATGCACCTATTTCCTAGCTCTATTTTGTGAGAGAGCCTAGAGCAATGACACTCCATAGCAAAGAGGTCCTTTCTGTCCTAAATTTCAATCACATGGCACCAGTCATTGTACAGCATCCCATATAGTCACTGTGTGCTTCACCATCTGTCCCTGACTTTAAGACTGTATATGGAGGATCCACATCTCTTCCAACGAGCAGCTCCAGTAGGATGGTTAAGGGAAACATGCATAATTATATCCAAGGGGAAATCCCCTATAATATTAAATTTTAAGAACTTAAAGCTAATGCATTATTCATCTCTTCAGTTCTTCTACAAATTTCTATTGAATGCCTACTATTCTGGGAACTGTAGTAAGTACTAGAGATCCACAAAGGAACAAAAAGTAAAGCCTCATCATAGGGGAAATTAGTTTAGTGTCAAGAGACAAAAAGTCAAAACAAGTACAATGTAATGGCACCAAGAATATTAAAATAATGAGAAGTGTTAAAAGCAAATAAATTAGAGTGATGTACAGGAGGAATTTAAGTTGTGTACTTTAGAATAGGAAAAGTCTGAGATTACATTTATATCTGAAATGGAGATAGTTAAAAGATTAACACTTATTCTATGATTAACATGTGAAAAGTTTAGTAGAGAGTTTGACAGAAAGAAGAGGAAGCAGGTGCAAAGGAGTTGTTCAATGACAGGGGAAGCTGGACCACAGAGAGAGGGCTAGGATGACATCGGAAGTGACGAGTAGAAACCAGGGTTAGACGATGCACAAGGTGTGCTAAAGAAAAGCACCGAAACTGGGGATTTGTTTGGTTTGTTTTAATACTACATCTCTTTTGCCTCTACAAAGTAAATGTTGTAGATCAAAACTGTAAGTAAAAGGACCAGTTCGGATACTACTTGAAGGGTCCAGGGATTACCACCCAAACTTTGACCAGTATGGGACTCCTAAAAAGCATCCCATAGATTTCACTATCCCTCTACTAGAGAGATACCACACATATAACTTTTCTTGATTCCCTCTAAGTACTGCATTTTACCTTTAACCTTCTGTTAAAGCCAGTTCCAATCCATCCAGGCATACAGAATGCCTCCTATATTTCAGCAGAGGGTGATGTTTGGCAAGGGACCAGGTACCTTCCCATGAGGTCTCCCAATCTAATAAAAGAAAATGACAGCATACGAATAAAATCAGAGAATCTGCTATCTGCACCACAAGATAAGATTTCCACTGGTTTCTCTCAAAACTACCTCCTTCACACTTCAGAGGATGCCTCTAGGATTTGATAGTCAAGCCCTATTAGTTAGGATTTTTAGCATCTCCTTCCTAAACCCTATCTACCACTTTTCTTTCCTGTATGAAAACTTTTTTTTTCCCTTCAATCCAAATAGTCTGCACTGATGTTCCTCTTCTGTCTATAAAGGAGAGTTGAGGCTTCCTATGGAATTTAGACCCACTCTTAGTGGTCATAGCTGAAGACAAGGATGCAATCTAAGAAAGGTTGTTGAATTTTCTTTTAATAAAAGCTTCGAATGAGAACCAAATGCTCAAAGATTAACATTTATTCTCTTTGCTGGAGGAAAGATGTGATGAGAGGAAATAAATTTGAACAGATATTTTGCTTTAAATATTTCAGAGCACTTTCACTTCCAGATAAAGTAGAACCTTCCACATGCCAGTGATATTCTAATCAACCTAATCATTTAATTTTGATTTTTCCAGCACTTGCTTTCTTCTCTTAAATAACATTAAAGGACACCAATTCAGATCAATAGTACCACACTCACCTAAATAAATCTGAGTCAGGCATCATTGCGCTCTAATCTCCACTTTCTAACATTTATTCTACATGTTTCAGGCATTAGAATTACATTCTTTAATGTTGATTTTCCTCAAAAGTCAATGGCGGGGGGAGGTGTTTTTTAATGACAGCATAATAAAGACATATATGATAAACTAATTTGGAAAGTTTGCAGAAAAGGATTCATGGCTCCCTCACAATCATCTTTGTAAGAAAACTTATAAAAAATGATCTGAATTTCTTAAGAAGCAGTGTGTTTCTTTCAAAAAAATATATCCTAAATTCAAATATGTGAAATGAGAGATGGAGAGGAAAAGTCTAATTGGAAAATCTAACTTTGCCATAGCAGACTTAGGATCTAAATTTTAAGCAGAAAGGAGAAAATTTAAGATACAAAATTTTAAATTACTAACATGGAAGATAAAAACGTATTTCTCTAGACATAAAGGTATGAGGGGCTTTTGGCTTCCAGTATTTTGATGGGCTAGAATCCCTGAAGAGGTTTGTAACTGGCATACAACTATCCTTGAATAAATTGAAGGCAATTTTCAAAGAGGGAAGAAGATTAGAGAGGAAGAGAGGGCTGACATCTGTGAACAGTAAATGATGCAAGTTCTATTGGGGAGTAAATGCCAGTTAGAGGACAAAGAAAAGAAGACCAAGCTTTAGCTCCCCAACAGAGGGCGGTAGAGCCAGAGACCCTCTTTATTTTTTTATTTTTTTTTCAATATATGAAATTTATTGTCAAAATGGTTTCCATACAACACCCAGTGCTCATCCCAAAAGGTGCCCTCCTCAATACCCATCACCCACCCCCACCACCCTCCCACCCCCCATCAACCTTCAGTTTGTTCTCAGTTTTTAAGAGTCTCTTATGCTTTGGCTCTCTCCCACTCTAACCTCTTTTTTTTTCCTTCCCCTCTCCCATGGGTTTCTGTTAAGTTTCTCAGGATCCACATAAGAGTGAAAACATATGGTATCTGTCTTTCTCTGTACGGCTTATTTCACTTAGCATCACACTCTCCAGTTCCATCTACGTTGCTACAAAGGGCCATATTTCGTTCTTTCTCATTGCCCTGTAGTACTCAGAGACCCTCTTTAAAAGAGTTAAAGTGGAGCGCTTGGGTGGCTCAGTCGGTTGAGCGTCTGACTTCGGCTCAGGTCATGATCTCGCGGTGTGTGAGTTCGAGCCCCGCTTCGGGCTCTGTGCTGGCAGCTCAGAGCCAGGAGCCTGCTTCTGATTCTGTGTCTCCCACTCTCTCTGCCCCTCCCCTGCTCATGCTCTGTCTCTCTCTGTCTCAAAAATAAATAAAAACATTAAAAAAGATTTAAAAAAAATAAATGAGTTAAAGTGTGGATGTGGTAGAGCCCCTCCTTAAGGAATGTGGTGAAAACCCCAAGACAAGGGAAGGCAACCTGGCTACGTGCAAGTGCATGATATTCCTCATGTATGTTACAGAGGTAACATAGACTATCCATTCTGACTGTATGCTATCATATATGGGAGACAAAGGGGCAAAAATTGTACAAAAGGCAACCGCCCCCCACCACTGCTCTTGGGGCTCAGCCTTTTGGGGTCTTAGACTGCTGAGCCTGTGCTGACACAAATAAAGTTGCTTCCTGGAAAGAAAGCCTCCGTGTCCTGACTCTTTATGTGTGACTCACGGCTACAGGGACACCTGAGTGGCTCAGTTGGTAGGTTTTGGCTCAGGTCATGATCTCACAACTATTGGGTTTAGACTCCCTGCTATCAGGCTCCACGCTCACAGCACAGAGCCTGCTTGGGACTCGCTGTTTTCTCTCTCTCTCTCCCTCTCTTTCAAAATAAATAAATTAACCTAAAAAAATGAGCTAAAGTAGTCCCAGGGTGTTATCAGTTCCTCATTAGAAGCAATTGCAAATATTCTCTGAAAAGAAAAATTGTACCTAATTTAGATATGGGATTTTCACAGATTAAGCTCAGTGTATGAGCTAACATTAAAAAATAATGTACAAGAAAACAAAAGTTTTTAAATGAGATTGACACCAAGAACAAAAATAAACAACAGATAGACGCTCCCAATATTTAAGATTAAGATTAAATACTAATATTAATATTTTTAATTGCCAATGTGAATAAATAATAGCTATTACTGAAATATGTTTTAAAAGATGAAATAACAAAAATGAACAAGCAATAGGACACTATTAAGAATAACCAGGTGGGGCGCCTGGGTTGCTCTGTCGGCTAAGCATCTGACTTTGGCTCAGGTCATGATCTCAAGGTCCATGAGTTTGAGCCCTGCATCAGGCTCTGTGCTGACAGAGCTTGGAGCCTGGAGCCTGCTTCAGATTCTGGGTCTCCCGCTTTCTCTGCCCCTCCCCTGCTCACAGTGTCTGTCTGTCTGTCTCTCTGTCTCTCTGTCTCTCTCTCTCCAAAATAAATAAAAATTTAAAAAAAGAATAACCAAGCATATCAAAAACAAAACAAAACAAAAAAAGGTCAAATGAAATTTCTATCACTTAATAATATAACAATTGAAATAAAAAAAAAATAAGTGGACAAATTAAAGAGCAGATTAGGAACCAACTAAAGAGAAAACAATTGCACAAAATATATATCTAAATAAATTGCCCAAAGTAGAGCATTGAGACACAAAATGAGAAATACGAAAGAGGTATTAAGAGAATATATAGGACTGAAAAGTTTCAATATATTCAGTGTTCCATCACAAAAGAAAAAAGAAAATGGAAGGGGAAAATTGAAAAAAATAATGGCTAGGACTTTTCAGAACTGAAGCACGACATAATAATAAAATGCATACTACAGAGTATAAATCAAATGAGATCCAAAGTTAAACCTACTGTCATGACAGTAAAGGGCACAAAAAATTAATAAAATATTAAACTTAATCAGAAAAAAAGATTAATTGAACAGGAGCAAAAATAGAGTAACATCAGTCCTTTTAACAGCAATAGTGGAACAAGAATACTATGGCATAATGTGTTCAAAGAGCTGACAAGGTGAAAAGTCATCTTAAATCTGTATTCCCAGCAAAACTAGCTCTCAAGAATAAGTTTAAAGTAAAACTGCTTTGGGATCAAACAAACAAACAAACAAAATGTGATATGTTTTATCACCTACAGAGATTCACTACAGAAATTTCCATATATATACTTCAAAAAAAAAAAGGGAAAATAATCTGTAAAGTCTGTGACAAAGTTTGAGTAAAAATATCCATGAATATGTATTTCTACCCAAACCAGCTATTCTCAAATAGGGATGGTACTATTCTTGATACAATAATGGGGGGGGAGGGGTATTTTTGATTGTTAAAATCTTTAGTGTCTATACTCCTAGCATTTAGTGGGACCAACAATGTTAAATTGTGTTAAGGGGGAATAGCAAGATCACTTTTAATGCTTAATTATAAATGAAACATTTCAGTTAATGTTTCATTTTAGTATTATTCATATCGAATTATCAGAATCTCAGCTTTAAAAAAAATTGATGTTTATGCATATTTTGAGAGAGAGGGAGAAACAGAGTGTGACCAGGGGAGGGGTAGAGAGAGAGGGAGACACAGAATCTGAAGCAGGCGTCGGGCTCCATGCTGTCAGCACAGAGCCCATCATGAGGCTCAAACTCATGAAGTGCAAGCATGACCTGAGCTGAAGTTGGATGCTTAACCTACTGAGCCACCCCAGGTGACCCTAGAATCTCAGTTTTTTTTCAAAAAGCATTTACTTTTATCTTCATAAAAGCAATTTATGTTTACATCATTTGGAAAATATTTAAAACCACCTATTTTAAAAATTACATAATTGCACTGCACCAAAAAGCCTTTAGCTATCAACCTATCATTTTGGGGATACCAATATTAAAATTTTCTTTTTTTTTTTTTTTTTTTTTTTTTATTTTTTTTTTTTTTTTGTGTTTATTTCTTTTTTTTTTCTTCAATTCTTTTTTTTTTTTTTTATGAAATTTATTGAACAAATTGGTTTCCATACAACACCCAGTGCTCATCCCAAAAGGTGCCCTCCTCAATACCCCTCACCCACCCTCCCCTCCCTCCCACCCCCCATCAACCCTCAGTTTGTTCTCAGTTTTTAACAGTCTCTTATGCTTTGGCTCTCTCCCACTCTAACCTCTTTTTTTTTTTTTTTCCTTCCCCTCCCCCATGGGTTCCTGTTAAGTTTCTCAGGATCCACATAAGAGTGAAACCATATGGTATCTGTCTTTCTCTGTATGGCTTATTTCACTTAGCATTACACTCTCCAGTTCCATCCACGTTGCTACAAAGGGCCATATTTCATTTTTTCTCATTGCCACATAGTACTCCATTGTGTATATATACCACAATTTCTTTATCCATTCATCAGTTGATGGACATTTAGGCTCTTTCCATAATTTGGCTATTGTTGACAGTGCTGCTATGAACATTGGGGTACAAGTGCCCCTATGCATCAGTACTCCTGTATCCCTTGGATAAATTCCTAGCAGTGCTATTGCTGGGTCATAGGGTAGGTCTATTTTTAATTTTCTGAGGAACCTCCACACTGCTTTCCAGAGCGGCTGCACCAATTTGCATTCCCACCAACAGTGCAAGAGGGTTCCCGTTTCTCCACATCCTCTCCAGCATCTATAGTCTCCTGATTTGTTCATTTTGGCCACTCTGACTGGCGTGAGGTGATACCTGAGTGTGGTTTTGATTTGTACTTCCCTGATAAGGAGCGACGCTGAACATCTTTTCATGTGCCTGTTGGCCATCTGGATGTCTTCTTTAGAAAAGTGTCTATTCATGTTTTCTGCCCATTTCTTCACTGGGTTATTTGTTTTTCGGGTGTGGAGTTTGGTGAGCTCTTTATAGATTTTAGATACTAGCCCTTTGTCCGATATGTCATTTGCAAATATCTTTTCCCATTCCGTTGGTTGCCTTTTAGTTTTGTTGGTTGTTTCCTTTGCTGTGCAGAAGCTTTTTATCTTCATAAGGTCCCAGTAATTCACTTTTGCTTTTAATTCCCTTGCCTTTGGGGATGTGTCGAGTAAGAGATTGCTACGGCTGAGGTCAGAGAGGTCTTTTCCTGCTTTCTCCTCTAAGGTTCTGATGGTTTCCTGTCTCACATTTAGGTCCTTTATCCATTTTGAGTTTATTTTTGTAAATGGTGTGAGAAAGTGGTCTAGTTTCAACCTTCTGCATGTTGCTGTCCAGTTCTCCCAGCACCATTTGTTAAAGAGGCTGTCTTTTTTCCATTGGATGTTCTTTCCTGCTTTGTCAAAGATGAGTTGGCCATACGTTTGTGGGTCTAGTTCTGGGGTTTCTATTCTATTCCATTGGTCTGTGTGTCTGTTTTTGTGCCAATACCATGCTGTCTTGATGATTACAGCTTTGTAGTAGAGGCTAAAGTCTGGGATTGTGATGCCTCCTGCTTTGGTCTTCTTCTTCAAAATTCCTTTGGCTATTCGGGGCCTTTTGTGTTTCCATATGAATTTTAGGATTGCTTGTTCTAGTTTCGAGAAGAATGCTGGTGCAATTTTGATTGGGATTGCATTGAATGTGTAGATAGCTTTGGGTAGTATTGACATTTTGACAATATTTATTTTTCCAATCCATGAGCAGGGAATGTCTTTCCATTTCTTTAAGTCTTCTTCAATTACCTTCATAAGCTTTCTATAGTTTTCAGCATACAGATCCTTTACATCTTTGGTTAGATTTATTCCTAGGTATTTTATGCTTCTTGGTGCAATTGTGAATGGGATCATTTTCTTTATTTGTCTTTCTGTTGCTTCATTGTTAGTGTATAAGAATGCAACTGATTTCTGGACATTGATTTTGTATCCTGCAACTTTGCTGAATTCATGTATCAGTTCTAGCAGACTTTTGGTGGAGTCTATCGGATTTTCCATGTATAATATCATGTCATCTGCAAAAAGCGAAAGCTTGACTTCATCTTTGCCAATTTTGATGCCTTTGATTTCCTTTTGTTGTCTGATTGCTGATGCTAGAACTTCCAGCACTACGTTAAACAACAGCGGTGAGAGTGGGCATCCCTGTCGTGTTCCTGATCTCAGGGAAAAAGCTCTCAGTTTTTCCCCGTTGAGGATGATGTTAGCTGTGGGCTTTTCATAAATGGCTTTTATGATCTTTAAGTATGTTCCTTCTATCCCGACTTTCTCAAGGGTTTTTATTAAGAAAGGGTGCTGGATTTTGTCAAAGGCCTTTTCTGCATCGATTGACAGGATCATATGGTTCTTCTCTTTTTTTTTGTTAATGTGATGTATCACGTTGATTGATTTGCGAATGTTGAACCAGCCCTGCATCCCAGGAATGAATCCCACTTGATCATGGTGAATAATTCTTTTTATATGCTGTTGAATTCGATTTGCTAGTATCTTATTGAGAATTTTTGCATCCATATTCATCAGGGATATTGGCCTGTAGTTCTCTTTTTTTGCTGGGTCTCTGTCTGGTTTAGGAATCAAAGTAATACTGGCTTCATAGAATGAGTCTGGAAGTTTTCCTTCCCTTTCTATTTCTTGGAATAGCTTGAGAAGGATAGGTATTATCTCTGCTTTAAATGTCTGGTAGAATTCCCCTGGGAAGCCATCTGGTCCTGGACTCTTATTTGTTGGGAGATTTTTGATAACTGATTCAATTTTTTCGCTGGTTATGGGTCTGTTCAAGCTTTCTATTTCCTCCTGATTGAGTTTTGGAAGAGTGTGGGTGTTCAGGAATGTGTCCATTTCTTCCAGGTTGTCCAATTTGTTGGCATATAATTTTTCATAGTATTCCCTGATAATTGTTTGTATCTCTGAGGGATTGGTTGTAATCATTCCATTTTCATTCATGATTTTATCTATTTGGGTCATCTCCCTTTTCTTTTTGAGAAGCCTGGCTAGAGGTTTGTCAATTTTGTTTATTTTTTCAAAAAACCAACTCTTGGTTTCGTTGATCTGCTCTACAGTTTTTTTAGATTCTATATTGTTTATTTCTGCTCTGATCTTTATTATTTCTCTTCTTCTGCTGGGTTTAGGCTACCTTTGCTGTTCTGCTTCTATTTCCTTTAGGTGTGCTGTTAGATTTTGTATTTGGGATTTTTCTTGTTTCTTGAGATAGGCCTGGATTGCAATGTATTTTCCTCTCAGGACTGCCTTCGCTGCGTCCCAAAGCGTTTGGATTGTTGTATTTTCATTTTCGTTTGTTTCCATATATTTTTTGATTTCTTCCCTAATTGCCTGGTTGACCCACTCATTCGTTAGTAGGGTGTTCTTTAACCTCCACGCTTTTGGAGGTTTTCCAGACTTTTTCCTGTGGTTGATTTCAAGCTTCATAGCATTGTGGTCTGAAAGTATGCATGGTATAATTTCAATTCTTGTAAACTTATGAAGGGCTGTTTTGTGACCCAGTATATGATCTATCTTGGAGAATGTTCCATGTGCACTCGAGAAGAAAGTATATTCTGTTGCTTTGGGATGCAGAGTTCTAAATATATCTGTCAAGTCCATCTGATTCAATGTCTCATTCAGGGCCCTTGTTTCTTTATTGACCGTGTGTCTAGATGATCTATCCATTTCTGTAAGTGGGGTGTTAAAGTCCCCTGCAATTACCACATTCTTATCAATAATGTTGCTTCTGTTTATGAGTAATTGTTTTATATACTTGGGGGCTCCGGTATTCGGCACATAGACATTTATAATTGTTAGCTCTTCCTGATGGATAGACCCTGTAACTATTATATAATGTCCTTCTTCATCTCTTGTTACAGCCTTTAATTTAAAGTCTAGTTTGTCTGATATAAGTATGGCTACTCCAGCTTTCTTTTGGCTTCCAGTAGCATGATAAATAGTTCTCCATCCCCTCACTCTGAATCTAAAGGTGTCCTCAGGTATAAATGAGTCTCTTGTAGACAGCAAATAGATGGGTCTTGTTGTTTTATCCATTCTGATACCCTATGTCTTTTGGTTGGCGCATTTAATCCATTTACATTCAGTGTTATTATAGAAAGATACGGGTTTAGAGTCATTGTGATGTCTGTATGTTTTATGCTTGTAGTGATGTCTCTGGTACTTTGTCTCACAGGGTCCCCCTTAGGATCTCTTGTAGGGCTGGTTTAGTGGTGACAAATTCCTTCAGTTTTTGTTTGTTTGGGAAGACCTTTATCTCTCCTTCTATTCTAAATGACAGACTTGCTGGATAAAGGATTCTCGGCTGCATATTTTTGCTGTCTAGCACCCTGAAAATCTCGTGCCAATTCTTTCTGGCCTGCCAGGTTTCAAAAGAGAGATCAGTCACGAGTCTTATAGGTCTCCCTTTATATGTGAGGGCACGTTTACCCCTTGCTGCTTTCAGAATTTTCTCTTTATCCTTGTATTTTGCCAGTTTCACTATGATATGTCGTGCAGAAGATCGATTCAAGTTACGTCTGAAGGGAGTTCTCTGTGCCTCTTGGATTTCAATGCCTTTTTCCTTCCCCAGTTCAGGGAAGTTCTCAGCTATTATTTCTTCAAGTACCCCTTCAGCACCTTTCCCTCTCTCTTCCTCCTCTGGAATACCAATTATGCGTATATTATTTCTTTTTAGTGTATCACTTAGTTCTCTAATTTTCCCCTCATACTCCTGGATTTTTTTATCTCTCTTTTTCTCAGCTTCCTCTTTTTCCATAACTTTATCTTCTAGTTCACCTATTCTCTCCTCTGCCTCTTCCATCCGAGCTGTGGTGGTTTGCATTTTGTTTTGCATTTCCTTTAAAGCGTTTTTCAGCTCCTCGTGACTGTTCCTTAGTCCCTTGATCTCTGTAGCAAGAGATTCTCTGCTGTCCTGTATACTGTTTTCCAGCCCAGCGATTAATTTTATGACTATTATTCTAAATTCACTTTCTGTTATATTATTTAAATCCTTTTTGATCAGCTCATTAGCTGTTGTTATTTCCTGGAGATTCTTCTGAGGGGAATTCTTCCGCTTGGTCATTTTGGATAGTCCCTGGTGTGGTGAGGACCTGCAGGGCACTTCCCCTGTGCTGTGGTGTATAACTGGAGTTGGTGGGCGGGGCCGCAGTCAGTCCTGATGTCTGCCCCCAGCCCACCGCTGGGGCCACAGTCAGACTGGTGTGTGCCTTCTCTTCCCCTCTCCTAGGGGTGGGATTCACTGTGGGGTGGCGTGGCCCGTCTGGGCTACTTGCACACTGCCAGGCTTGTGATGCTGGGGATCTGGCGTATTAGCTGGGGTGGGAAGGCAAGGTGCACGGCGGCAGGGGGGGCAGGCTTAGCTCGCTTCTCCTTAGGTGATCCACTTCAGGAGGGGCCCTGTGGCAGCCGGAGGGAGTCAGATCCGCTGCCGGAGGTTTGGCTCCACAGAAGCACAGAGTTGGGTGTTTGCGCGGAGCGAGCAATTTCCCTGGCTGGAACCGGTTCCCTTTGGGATTTTGGCTGGGGGATGGGCGGGGGAGATGGCGCTGGCGAGCGCCTTTGTTCCCGGCCAAACTCAGCTCTGTCGTCCGGGGGCTCCGCAGCTCACCCTCCCTTTGTCCTCCAGCCTTCCCGCTTTCCGAGCAGAGCTGTTAACTTATGACCTCCCAGACGCTAAGTCGCGCTTGCTGTTGGAACACAGTCCGTCAGGCCCCTCCGCTTTTGCAAGCCGGACTCGAGGGCTCTGCTTGGCTGGCGAGCCGCCCCTCCGCCCCGGCTCCCTCCCGCCAGTCTGTGGAGCGCGCACCGCCTCGCCGCCCTTCCTACCCTCTTCCGTGGGCCTCTGGTCTGCACTTGGGTCCGGTGACTCCGTTCTGCTAATCCTCTGGCGGTTTTCTGGGTTATTTAGGCAGGTGTAGGTGGAATCTAAGTGATCAGCAGGACGCGCGGTGAGCCCAGCGTCCTCCTACGCCGCCATCTTCCTGCGCCTCTAGTCTTAAAATTTTCATTTAATGTGTATTCACATATTCAAAAAATTAAGTTGTGGTTATATTACACATGTTATTTTTCATCCAGTTTATTTTTTTTCTTATCCAAATATTTTTGTGTAGTCCTAAATTCTCTCCCATGTCAGTGAAACATTTCCCAGTTTCTAAGGCTGCTTCATGTTCCAGCATTTGATGTATTACAACTGATCTAATCAAGTCTCTAATGTCAAACTCCTAGATTGCATCTAATGTGCACTATTACAAATGATACTGATATTTCTTGCCTTTTTGCCCTTTTTGGCCTTGTAAACTACATTCCCTTTGGTTATACCTTCACTAGAGTTTCAGAAGTCTCATAATTGGCTCAATTCCAATTATGGTTACTTCTGTTTTTTAGTAACCAGCACATATTGCTTCAATCCATTTTTTTTTTTTTGAGAGAGAGAGAGCATGTGCACATGCAAATGAACAGGAAAGGGAGAGAGAGAGAGAGAGAGAGAGAGAGAGGGAGAGAGAGAGAGAGAGAGAGAGAGAGAGCGCCTTAAGCAGGCTCCATGTTCAGCTGGGAGCTTGATGCCAGTCTTGATCCCAAAACCCTGAGATCATGACCTGAGCTGAAATCAAGAGTTGGGTGCTTAGCTGACTGAGCCACCCAGGTGTTCCACCCCCTATATTTCTAATTGTCAAAGTGAAATCTTATCTTTTTTTGAAATTTTTTTTTTCAACATTTATTTATTTTTGGGACAGAGAGAGACAGAGCATGAACGGGGGAGGGGCAGAGAGAGAGGGAGACACAGAATCGGAAACAGGCTCCAGGCTCTGAGCCATCAGCCCAGAGCCCGACGCGGGGCTCGAACTCACGGACCACGAGATCGTGACCTGGCTGAAGTCAGACGCTTAACCGACTGCACCACCCAGGTGCCCCGAAATCTTATCTTTTAAGTCCCTTTATTTAAGTCATCATTTGGCACATTTTAAAACATCCAAACTCCCTCCTTCATGGCTTCACTAATAATGCAATTCTGAATTTGAGATACAAATTTTACCTAAATTACTGTTTTATTTTATAAAGTTTACTTTAAAATATTCTAACATTTGCATATGGTTTTAAAACCACAAGAACAGTCAGATTCTTATATATAACTGGTTCTAGTGCCCAGCCCCTGTCATGTGGTACCCATTTCATGTTATTTCCCACTATAGAAAAGTTAAAATCAAGGTCTACTGAAATGTATTTCACATAGCATAAATTTCACTCTTTTCAAGTTGCGATTTTGGGGGTTTTAATATATTTATAGATTTGTGCAACCATTACCACTATCTAATTCCAAAATATTTCCATTATCCCCCAAAGAAATCTCATACTCATTAGCAGTCATTCCCTTCGGCACCTCCTCTCAGCCCTCAAAAAACACTAATCTACTTTCTGTTTCTTTGGCCTTTTTCTTTATCTGAATATTTCCCATAAATGGAATCAAATAAGAAATAAAATGTATTGACTAAGGAATCAATCCCAATGTTATTCAATAAATACTTACTGAATTACAGAATTGTATACTTATTAATATAATCCTAGTTTTCCATGAGGACTTAAAGATTATCAGCCTGTTTCACTTCATAAGTGAGGAGAACTATGACTAGAAGGTGAAATGATTATGTCAGAATCACCCAGAGTAGGGACAACCCTGATCTCCTGATTCCTAATTGAAGTTTCCTTTTTTTTTTCTCAGTAAGCTACAATGCATCCTACCCTGAGACCCCCAAAAGACACACCAGGACATGACAAAAAGTGGACCTGAATGAGTTCTCTTGTCAGATAATATGAAATTCATCAAAGAAGAGAGAATCAGGAACATAGAAGTGGTAATTATACATGTTGGCAAACCAATCAATGCTATTGACTGCAAAGATGCTCAGCTCGGAGTCACTAAAAACTATTATCAAAATCATCTCTTTTATTTTACATACAAACAGTTTCTTTCTAGGAGCCTAATTCCTTTCACATGTGCTTACTATATGGAATTCATTTTTAACTCTTATTTCAGACACCCTTTACTATGTTGCGATTTGTTTAAGAGGCAATATTGAGATGACTAGATCCTTGGCACCAACATGTATTACTAGGTAGGGGATGGGGCTGGAGGTAGGGGTGCTAAAGATTGAGTGTCTGAGACAGAGACATAGAAAACTGCACCCAAGAGGACTTTAAGCAACAAGCAAACAATGAAATATGAAAAAAATTGAAATCGGTGAGGAAAAAAAGTCCTGTTGCTATAGATATGAACTATTAAAAATTATGTGTTAATTCATACAGAATAAAGTCTTTATCTTAAGGCATAAAGATTAATTAAACTTTCATCAGCAGCAACAAGCAATGTTTCTTTTGTATCCTTCTAAAGGATTCATTAGGTTTTTACTTCTAATTGTAATCTGGCTTGTTCCCTTCCCTTCCCTTCCTTTCCCTTCATTTCCTTAACCATTCAGTCCTAAATCCATTAGGTAGGGCAAAGCAAAGTAAGTATTCACACATCGGGAGAGGGGGAACATGTTGACCCAGACAGGGATGGCCTAAGGTGTCTCCAGAAATGCATGGCTCAAGCAGAGTATTGAGAACCTGAACAATGATAAGGAGGGCAAATCTGTAGAGTGGCAACCTAGTGTGGAATGGAAGCACCATAGCTCATATAGGATAAGAAGGTCATCCACAGGGTTGGGGGAAGGAGGATGATATACCCAATAATTTATGGTAGAGCTTGAGCAGAAGGAAAGAAAAGCAACCTCATTTGGGTGTAGTCCAGAATAGTGTGAGCCCAAGGAGGATGAGGAGGGTCTCTATATTGTGTGAGGAGGCATCCAGGAAAGAGGAGTCAGAGCTGAGCAAAGGGAAGACGGCATCAGCACACAGAAGAGGTGGCAATAAAAACAGAAGATTGATTATACAGAAGGAATTAGCCAAATGAGTAAATACGTTAAGGATAATGCAAGCCAATCTTCTCAGCTTCAGAGAAAGCAGTTACAAATACGCAAAAGGAGAGTTATTGTGATCCATGTGGTGGAAGATTGAAATTGGAAGCATGGTCAGGGGGCACCTGAGTGGCTCAGACAGTTAAGCGTCTGACTTTGGCTCAGGTCATGATCTCATGGTTGGTGGGTTCGAGCTCCGTGTCGGGCTCTTGGTGACAGCTCAGAGCCTGGAGCTTGCTTCAGATTCTGTGTCTCCCTCTCTCTTTCTTCTCTTCCCCTGCTCATGCTCACTCTCTCTCTCTCTCTCTCAAAAATGAATAAATATTAAAAAATTGGAAGCATGGGATGAATTTTTGATTTCCAACATAGGGATATAGACATAAGCAGAGAGGTAAACGTATACACATGTATGTGTGCAATATGTATCATATTTACAGAGGTGGCCTAGGATCAATGACAGCCATAGCAATAAGCATACATAATGCCCAACTTTTTGGCTTCTAAACACCATTTTTCACCAAAAGGAAGGAGGAGGATGCTGTAGAAATGACTGCTTCCAGCACTGAGTCAGAGAAAATGGAAGAATAGCCAGAGACATACGTTTTTTGGCCTAAAACCAAACAAGTATTCAAGGAATGATTAGGCCATGTCAAAAGGACATAAGGGACAGCTTTAAGGGGCTCTTGCTGACCAAATTAAAGGCAATTTGAGTTTCAAAATAATCAAAGTGATGGATTAGGAAACATTGACAAAAATAGGAAACCATTATTCCATAATTTGATGAGTAATGGTTAAAAAGTAAAGTCCCACAAGACATCCATTAATTTCCAAAGAATAAAGAGTGACTGGCAGACACGAACTTAATTAAGTGATCAAAGTGAGCATCATTAGTAGTATCATATCTCAAAAAAGTGTGCCACCTGATAGGACCCAGGGAGAAGGGCACACCATCACTTCTGCAATATTCCTCCTAAAGATGCATAATTTAATATAATCATAAGCAAGCAAAAGACAGACACAAATTGGAGGGCATTTGAAAAAATAACTACTCTCATCTTTAAAAGGGTCAAGGTCATGAAAGTCCAGAAAAACATCTGCAGAGCTTCCCCAAAGTGAAGGAGGATTAAGATCCATGAATTAAATGCAGTGAAAAGTTCTAAACTGGATCCTTTCATTATAAAAGATATTATCAGGACAACTGGTATAGGATTAGAATAGGATCAGAGGTTCAGATGATGCCAATGTATCTGTATTAATTTCCTGATTTTTATAGTTTATTATGATGAGGTAAGAGAATGGGAAATGTACTGCATGTAGGCCAATATTCTGGTTGTTCAAAAGGATAAAAGACAATTTTCAAAACCAGAAGTAATCACAAAAATATTCTAAAGTAATGCATTTCACACACACACACACACACACACACACACACACACACACACAGTAAACATACCCTAAATTATTAGGTGGTCAGGAAGTATCAGGTCAGGTCAGCCCCTCTCAAATGTGACAGAGACAAAAACTTATTGTACTTTCCTACAAATTTCAGATCATTTCAAAATACTGTAAAATTTCAGTTAAAAAAAAAAGGATCTGAATTGTAGATAAACATTACTGTCCAATTCTTTTTATCACATACAGAAGCCAGCATATGACTTCAGGTATCAGAAATATCTCATTAGCCTCAGCAAGATTGTCATTTCTGATTTTTCACACCCAAGAGAAACAAAGCAGAGCCATAAAATAATTGTGCCTCTTTGTCAGCTCTAAGGGAACATTTGCTAATCAAAGCTCAGCTTTCTGCTTCTTGCATGCAGTTTTGTTGTGCATATTTGCCAAGTATCTCCTGAATCCAGACCCTAATACACTTTTGGTACAGTATTCACATTATTCATACCTAATGCATTACCAACAGAAATATCAGTAGTAATCATAGCAAACTCTTAAGTATCACTTACTGTATATACCAGGCATTGCTCCCAGGCATAACATTCATTAATTCATTTAATTCACATGGCAAGCCAAGAAGATTACGCTATCATTTCCATTTTACAAATAAGAAAACTGATACACAGAAAAATTAAGCCACTAACTCAAGGTCATACAATCAGTAAATCTCAAAGCTAGAATTTAAAGATGGAGTATTTGACTCTAGAGTCATATGAGTAAATATTTCTTTACTGAAATTTAATAAATTTACTTCCCTTCAGAGATTTAAGGACAAAAAGCCTAAGTCTCCCACTGGATTACTTTTAAAAAACTACCCAAGACATAACGTAGCTCTGGTTTCTTTAAAAAATATATCAGAATCTAAGAGGAATATAAGCCATACACATCTTATTTTCATTATATACACAATATGAGCATGTCTTTAGTAAACCCACTCTTTTTCTATTATTATACAAAAGTCATCAGTTTTCAAGTAGAAATTTTAAACCTGAAATATATTATGCATTTTCTAAGTACAATCTCATAAATTGAATACAATCATTCAAAACTAAATTCTGACAATGCCATGATAAATGAATCTACTGCTTTAACAATCATATTTGTTTGTTGAAGCAGTGGATTCATTTATCATGGCACTAAAGTACTAAGATTATTACACAGAGGTCTCACTAATAAATCGTTTTTCAAATAAGAGCTAAAGTTTCATTCAAAATATACTTATTTTTCACTATGTCCTACAATATGGTTGTAGGTATGAGGACAAGGACAATGACAAACAAGGACCCCAACAAACTTAAGCATGTCCCTGAGAGTTATACCTCAAATATTGTCACTAAATTAAAAAAAAAAGCTGTTTTAGCAAATACAAATACTTAAAGTTCAATCCATTCACTGGCTATACTGAACTGAATGATCTTTAAAGGCCCCGAAAAACAACAACTATTGACTTCAGGCAATATGGACACCTGTTCAGAAAACTACTTTCAGGCAAAGAAGATCTTTCAATGTCCCCAAATCATGCCACTATGGGCACTCACATGCCTAACACAGTGAGCACCTATGCATAACACCAGCCTTGCCTGTCTCTGTGTGTATTTCAGGTCCTGAGTTTAGTCAAAATGAAAAGACTGCCACCTACTGTAATACAGGCAACTACATTTGCAATCTTGAGGCATGTTTAATTTAACCCTCTGGAGTCCATCGTGTTTCTACCGCAGACATTGCCTATTCTGGGCATTCCGGGACATGACAAGAGGATGCCCAGCATGCAGGTTGTGACTGGCAGTTGATCGGGAATAATTCCCACAAAAGCCACTCCCTGACTGACAAAATAAAGTAATAATAAGGTAATTCTCAGCTCAGTATAATTAGTCAAAGCAGCATAACAAATTCCTTGAGATACTTCCTAATATAAATACTGAAACTGTATTTTACTGTTCACCTTTTCTGCCTGCTGAGGCTGTTAACATTTCTCTTGCTGAAACAGTAAAATCAAAATGGTCAGCTAAATGACTATAAAAACTATCAAAAGAAAGGAGGACAAATCATAAAGGTTTCTTATGCCTTTCTGTGTTTGCATCTTCATTCAATGTTATCCCTAACTCTTGCTATCTATAACTTCACAAATCTCACCCTGTAGATAAAAGTGAAGAGCCTCTTCAAAATTCATACTATAGCAAGCAAGCAGCAGTCAGATCACTGACAGTGAGGGGGATTGTTTTTCATGGGAAACAATAGGAAAAAAAAACAGATTTTTTTGCCATTAATCATAATTACCTGAGGCGTAACAAAAAATTAATGTTGAGAAATCAAAAATTAACTCATTAGAGGAAAATAGTAGATTACTTTCAAATTCACTATTCATGACTGTTGGCATTCATTAGCTAAAACAGAAAACACACAGGAGCAGATACCACATAATCTACAGAAAGGTTACCTGAATGATGCCAAACATTCACCAAATACAAATAAAGGCTTGATTAATGGCTTAACAGCCAATGGAGCTCATTTAAATTTGCTCATGGGGGAAAATGCAATTTTCAAACTAAGGTAATAAGTCTCTGTTTCTTGAACTAAATTAACTTTATTAACTTTATTGTTTAAATCCATGATTACTTAACATTTAAAACGTATTTACTACTAAAAACTCAACAGTTGATCTCATTATTTTAATGTCATTAATCAAATACCAAAAAAACAAAAAACAAAAAAAAAAAAAAAACCCTTACATGAATCTGCCAACTTGTTAATGTGTCAGGGGCGTGTGTGTGTGTGTGTGTGTGTGTGTGTGTGTGTGTTTGGAAATGGTCTGATTCCTACATGTGTATACACACACACACACACACGCGCACACACATATATTCTGCATCCTAAAATATGTTGCCATTATTTTAAAATTTCAACAAGGGCATGAATTTTGTATACAAATAAATCAGAGCCCTCAAATTGCTGCTGAAGAGCCAAAATACTCTATTTGCTACAAAATTTCTAAGGATATCACTCCCCACCCAACCCAAATTAAATACATACAGATATGGAAGTTTTCTTTTAGGTAGAAATATTGAAGCGGTAGCAAAAGCTACTGTGATCTAGTAATGTCTTAGAGGATGCATACTTAGGAATTTAGGGAGAAGGAATTTTGAGGTATACAACTTACTTTCTAAGGATTCAGCAAGAGAGGTAAACAAAGAAAGTATGCCTGAATATATTCTTAGCCATCATAATAACAAATAATTATTCTAACTCTAGATTTTGGATGTGTGTGTGTGTATATAAAATTTTAATATTCTTTGAACTTTTCTATATGTTTGAAAATTCTGGTAACACATGTCACATATCAGAGACAAGAAAGAGCAGAGAGCTCAAGAACAGGAGAATTCCCATTTGATATGTTTGAGCAACACCCAGCTTCCAAGATGCCATTCCTGAGTACTATTGATGTGTACGTCAGTACAAACAAGTATCTTTATCATCATGCTCTAATACCTGTGATGATACCTACAAGATAGGTATAGGCACAGACATTGCTATCTGTAGGCGTTTCAGGGTCTTATTGTCAGGAAGCCCAAACAGATTGAAAGACTCATCAGTTGTTTGCAAGGTCAGGCATCCAAATCAGTAAAGAAGACTGAAAGACTGATATTCAAAGGACTAGTCAATGAGTTGAATAAACATGCCCCTACTAAGAAAGCATTCTTATCACTGTGAGCTCATTGTAATCAACAGAACTTCAGGACTAAAGTCTCAGAAATAAAGTGCATAAGTCCCTTAGCATATTAATACATATGTCAGCCAGGGTATTCCAGATCATCATTTTAAAAAGCGGATTTAGTATTTACCTCTGGAATGTAAAAGGAAAGAGCTCTACATGGACCTGCTTCTGAGGGAAACTGGTAAATTATTAAAAAAAATATATTTAAATTCTCTGGAAATGGCGATAAGGTCATACAGCAAATGAAGAAACATTTGAATCAAGAAATTCTACTAAAACCCAGAAAGAACAATGACTTATCTGTGGCATCTGTACTACAAACTGATCCCTCCCTTCTCCAACCCAGCCTAACATAATAAAAACTCTATTCTTGTCTATGTAATGAAGAATACAGGACTCCTGTCTTCCAACAACCAGTCAAGAATTAAAGTATTTGGGGTATATTATCATGAGGAGCAGCTGTCAACATCTCTCATGCCCTCCCCCAGCTATCTACTAAAGAAGCTAAATTCCAGATAGGGCAGCTGAAAGTCAAGAGCTGCCTTCTCACACCTAGTCTCCACTTGTGAAAGATACTGAGCACACTGGGGGCCCAACTGTCTTCACTTGGTTTATCCGTAGGGAAGAGGTTCTATGCCAGGCAAGACAAGTGAAGAAGACAAATAAAAACCAAATCCACTGTGCCACAAAGCCTAATCCTAAAGTAGGATTGTCACAAGAGAGAAACATACCCCTGTCCTTGCCCCCATCTCAAGAGCCCTGGCTCAGAGATTTGTCCAGAGGAAAAAGAAGACCATAAAACAGAGAGCTGTGAAGCTCTCCCCCCCCACACACACACACAAAAGCAAGCTTAAGAAAGAGTCAAAGACAGTGGAGATTTTGTTGAAAAGCCACCAATAGAAAATTGGTAGCTAAGGGGAGCCTGGGTGGCTCAGTCGGTTAAGCGTCCGACTTCAGCTCAGGTCATGATCTCACGGTTCGTGAGTTTGAGCCCCGCGTCGGGCTCTGTGCTGACAGCTCAGAGAGCCTGGAGCCTGCTTTGGATTCCATCTCTCTCTCTCTCTCTCCCTCCCTCTCTCTTTCTCTCTCTTTCTGCCCCTCCCCTGATCACGCTTTGTCTCTCTCTCTCAAAAATGAATAAACTTAAAAAAAATAGAAAACTGGTAGCTTAACTAGAGATATAAGCTAAACTATTGACAAACTAGTTTACCAAAAAGAAATAGGGGGAAAAGACAGGTAAGAGCCCTCCTGGGGTCAGAACAAACCTCAAGTATTGACCTCAAAAACTACGCCTGGAATAGTCTATGAAGCAATTTATTCACCAAGGCATTGTTGAAAATAAGAGAGCAATCAGTTGGGATTTAGTGAAGCTTAACAGCTAGGTGTGGTCAGTGGGGGAAGCAACAATAGTCAAAGAGAAGCCTGCTAAGACAACTGTGATCCCAGAATGATTATGCACATGTCTAAGTGATTATGCACAGGTCCTCTCAGGACTAACATCACAGAGGAAATAGACTTCACCAAAACTGTTCAGCTGCTTACTAAACAAACAAACAAGCATAAAACAGGTAACAAGTCCAAGTGGAAGACTAGTACCAGAGTCGCTACAACATATTATTTTATAACTGTATAATTATATATTATATACAATATATTATTTAAATATATGACCGGTTTTCAAAAATTATGAAATATCCAAAGAAACAGGAAAGTGTTACCCATACATAAGAATGACAGCAATGAGCTGAAACCACCTGTGAAGGGGACCAAAAAGTGGATTTAACAAAGACTTCAAATTTGCCTATGTTAAAAGAATTAAAGGCAAAGGCAACCATAATGATAATGACAGTGTCTTATAAAATAGAACTTACCCAAAGAAGCCCATGGAATTCTGCAGTTGAAAAATATAGTAATTGGGGCGCCTGGGTGGCTCAGTCGGTTAAGTGTCCGACTTCGGCTCAGGTCATGATCTCGTGGTTCGTGAGTTTGAGCCCCGTGTCGGACTCTGTGCTGACAGCTTGGAGCCTGGAGCCTGCTTCCGATTCTGTGTCTCCTTCTCTCTCTGACCCTCCCCCCATTCATGCTCTGTCTCTCTCTGTCTCAAAAGCAAATAAACGTTAAAAAAAATTTTTTTAAGAAAGAAAAATATAGTAACTGAAATTAAAAATTTAATGAGTGGGGGGTCAATGGTAGATCTGAACTGACATAAGAAAGAATCAGTGACCTTGAAAAAGGTAAGAGTTTATGCAATCTGAAAACCACAGCAAAAAGAATGAAGAAAAATTAGCACAACCTCAGAGAAAATGGAATACCATTAACCACACCAACATACCCTCATATCCGGAATGCCAGAAAAAGAGATGTATAAAGAAGAAGAAAGGATATTCAAAGAAGTAATTCCTGAAAACTTCCCATATTTATTGAAGAATAACAACCTACACATTCCGAAAAGCCTATAAAACTCAAAATAGGATAAACACAAAGAAATCTACACACAGATACACGATTGTAAAAATTCTGAAAAACAGACAAGGAGAAAATCTTAAGAAAAGAAAAACAATTCTTCAACTACTAGGAAACCCCAAGAATAATAACAATAGTAATAGCAGACTTCTCTTCATTAACAGTGGAGATCAGATGAGTGAAAAAACATACACAGAGTATTAAAAACAAAGACTGCCACCCAAGAATTCAATATCCACTATAACTGCCTTTAAATGAAGGTAAAATAGACAGCTCCAGCAGCCTCTCCAAACCTGCTTGCTGCACCTGGCTCTCAGCGCTGCCCTGAAGCTGTATCATGAAGAGAGTGACCTGGGGCCTTCTCCTCACACGGGCAGGCCTGCCTGCCTTGGAAACCAATGACCTGGTGGATAAAGACAGTCCCTTCTCTTTTGACTGGGAAAGACTGGAGCTGGGTGGGATGATTGTTGGAGGGCTCCTGTGCATCGCTGGAATTTTGATAGCTCTAAGTAGAAGCTGCAAATGCAAGTACAGTAAGAAGCACAGCCCCTTACCTGCGAGAGCCGCTCCACTCATCACTCCAGACCCTGCCAGTAGCTGCTGAGCACAGGACCAGCTTTGTGGCACTCTCCGTACCAGCTCCCATGCTCTTCCCTCCCCAGTTGGGGCCCTTACTCTCCATGACTGCCTTTCTCTCCAGAGCTGGGCCCTTCAGTTCCCATTTGATCAGGACACCATCTAAAGCTTATTTCTAAATTAAACTGTCTCCCTCTTAAATAAATAAATAAATAAATAAATAAATAAATAAGGTAAAATAATGAAAATCTCAAGTAACTAAAAACTGAGAGAATTTGATTATAGCAGACATACCTTACAAGAAATAATAAAGGAAATTGTACATATTGAAAGTAAGTGACTCCAAACAGTAATTCAAAAACACATTAAAAAAATCACAGAGCACTGGTAAAGGTAATATGTAATTATAAAACAGAGTATAAGTATATATTTCTTCTCCTTTGTTAACTAATCCCAAAAACTATCATATAAAGAAGTGTGTGTGTGATTTTACTGTTGGTCCTATGACATATAGAAATGTAGTCATACAATGGAATATTTTTCAACAATAAAACAAATTACATACTGATACCTGCTACAACAGAGATAATCCTTCAAAATATTATAGTAAATACTAGAAGCCTGTCACCAAAGGCCAAGTGTTAGATGTTCTAGTTTACAAGAAATATTTAAAATAAACAAACCTATAGATACAGAAAGGAGATTAGTGAATGCTTAGCAGTGAGACTGATGAACATGGGGGCACAGATAGATGAAGGGTATAGGGATTTTTTGATGGGTAATGATCAGTTAAAAAAACTGATTCTACTAATTGTTGAACAATTCTGTGAATATCCAATCACTAAAATGGGGAATTGTTAGTACGTACATTATATTTAAATAAAGTTGTTACCAAAAAAAATTCATCTCACTTTTCCTTCTCTTACTTTTATGATTTTATCAATAAAAACATATTTTTCAGTTAACATATAAATTATTAGTGGTGGATACTATAATAACAATAATTCCTATTCCTTAAGATACTCCTATTATGAGAAAGTACAATTATAATAATTGTGGTAAGAATAATGGTGAGAATACATATAGTGTGTTGGTGGATCCTTTAAGAAGAGATAGATACCTACAAACACTTAAGAAATCATAGGAGGTGACATCTGAACTGATTCCTGAAGAAGTATGGTGTAGTGTGCAAAATATTCCAGCTATATGCCAGGGAATGTGCAAGTTTAGGGGTGAGAGAAACTTTTTGGCCTGCCCTCAAATTATAATCATCCAGTATGGCTAGAAAGCAAAATTGAAGGATGAGGAGAAAGGCTTGAGGCCAACAATGTGAGTAGAGACTACATTTTCTTGTTGCTCAGCAGATGTGAAGTCAAACTTGACAGTGTGAGTAGAGACTAGATGTTCTTGTTGATCGGCAGATGTGAAGTCAAACTGGATGTTTACAAATGGGTACCACCAACTTCTGCAGTATCATATGATATAGCTATACCGTGTCCCTTATAGCTAATGACTCCCCGGTTAGCGTGTCTTACGCATGTTGCTAGCACATATCAGAGATTCATGAAGCATTAGGAAAAATTTTATTTGCAGTTTATACTCAATGTTTCTTAAATGTTTTGTTTTCTCAATCTCAAATGTTCATGTTTCCTTTTCAAATTAAATCACCTGATATCACTTTCTTTATAGATCTTAACTCCCTTATATTTTAATATTGTTTTCTTCTCCTGCTAGAATATAACTGCCATGAAAGTAAAAACCTACCTTTCTTGTCGCAGCTGCATCTTCAGTGCCTAGAACAGTATATGATGCATAGGAGGCACTCAAAAAATATAGGTAAATGAATGAACATTTATTAATCTCTCATTAATTCCCATTCTTTATGTTTAAACTTTAAAAAGTGATATTATATTGAATCTACACATCTTTTAAAAGATTTCCCATCAATGGAAGAAGAGTTGGTGATAGGAGAGGGGCTAGGAAAGTGTCAAACACTGTTTTTCTCAAAACTTAGGTTTTGAAAGACAGATATCCTTATCCTTGAGAAAGCTGAGAAAATAGCATTCACTGTCTCTTTCGTCTGAGAGTCTCATCAAAGTACTGAACCTTGGAGCACATGTCAGATACAACTGAGCTTCCTAGGTAAGCAATGATCCAAAGCTCCATCTGGATTTTCTATTTGCCTTTGTAATATTTAGTTTGGAGAAGCCTGACTTACATGGTTGCCATGGAAATTGAGCACAATGGTGAAACACGAAGCTTTCGGAAAAGTGTTGCATAAATGTAAGGAAGTGCTACTTTTATTAATGTTTGTTTAAAAAAATTGGTAATTCTCGGCGTAAGAAAGATACTATAGAAAACAAGAGAAGTCGATTATTGAAGTTCTTAACCACCTTATGTTTTGTATATTCAATGAAAAACAAATAAATACTTTGTTGCAATGAATCAAAGCAAATATAAGAAGACTACTTTTGGGTGTTAATTTATTATTTTATAAATGTAAGTCTATGATCCTTTGAATTGATATATCCAATATAATGGCAATTTATTTATACATGTGCATAGGTTCTCCTGTCCAATCTCAGCCTCATAGAGCATGTCCACTTTCTTTGCGTTTTTTTTTTTTAAGTTTTTATTTAAATTCTAGTTAGTTAATGTATAGTGTAATGTTAATTTCAGGTGTACAACTTAGTGATTCAACACTTCCATACATCACTCAAGCGTCTTTTCAACTATAGCACTCAGCTCATTTTATAAAGCCCAATATACAATAAATAAACAAAGGGATAAGTAAAATAAAATAATTGGCAACTATAAAAATAAACTAACTTTATTTTATAAGTAGCTTTTGCCTTTGCTGCCTTCTGATGCGAAAAGAAACAAGTATAGATCTGTCAACTTAATATGGCAATTGCAGTGGGAAACCAGTATACATGAAATGCTTATTGACCACAATTTGGGACAATAAAAAGAGACACAGGATATAATCAGATTTTCCATATGGAAAATAAATATCAAGGAACAACAGCCTTCACTTTTCTGTGATATATTTTTAATTACATTTTCATTATTTTTGGCCTATATACAAGTTTTATTTATCAAGTTTAATAATTTTAAATTGGCTCTATTCAGAATATAGGTAATAGCTATAGTGAATCAGTGGAATCGTTTCCCTGCACCATTGGCAATAGTAACTTATGCTGGCCCTTCTGATTCCAAAATAAATGGTTTATTTATTGCATTATGGCTACTGCCATTTTTGAAGACTGTAATCATATCTGAATGGTATTCATTGAATATGGCATGGTATGCTTTCCTCTTTTGTTCCAAAGCTAATTTTTAGAATCCTTTTGTTATTTAGAAAAAGAAGGTAACCATGAGAACTGGTAAGCTAAGGTGAAACCTACCTACAAGTTGCTAGTTTTCTGGATGTTAAGGGATATTTGCCACATGGCATTCTTCCCCTTATAATGTTAACAAGTATAAAATAAAACTTGATTTTCAATTTAAATTTTTAAGTCCTGATAGTGTTCTGGAATTTCTTTCTATAAGAAGTGAACATCTTTTTCTCCATGAAGCACCAGAGGATTTAAGAATTACCTTTAAGGCTCCTACAATTATAACTCATTTGAACTTGATAAGTTTCATTTACCCTCCCAAGAATGTTATATTATAAGATCAATAAATAATACAAAATACATTTGCCTGTTATGGAAGGTCAAGAAAAGTAATTTTCTTCTGGTGATAGGGAGAAATATTAGGAGATGAAGGTAAAGTTCAAAAGACTGTGTGTGGTTTTGAAGTTACTTGCCATGATAGAATAATCAATAGCTAAACAGGAAGACCTTCAATTGATCATTCATGCCTCATTGCTCATAAGCATTATTAAGTATTCTCTTGGTTTCTCAGCAGGTTGTCTTTGAAGTTGCCACATAGAACATTTTTTTGCATGACGAATTATAATTCCCCAAATATGTGATACTGATGTGTAGCTACAAGATAAAAGAGATAAAAATTTGCACCTCATTTATCAATTGCTCCCTGACCTTGGGTTATAAGATTATTTTTAGCAAAATATGCTTCTCTGTTCTTGAAAAGTCAGTTTTGCCAAATGGTGAACCATATCCTATGGATCATGTGGTCATATCAAACATGGGAAAAACATTCAAACCTAGCTGTTGCAGTGTATGTGAGAATTTCATAACGGAACAGGTCTTTTTCATCCAAATATTCTGTTAAAAGTTACAATGAACTAAAATCACTTTCTTCGGGGATGTCATGTTTGCCAACAAAATTATTAACAAAAGCGTTTGTTAAGTCAAAATGGAAACTTAGAGCCACTGTACATGTGTAGCAAACACAAATCAGAACACAAGTGTTAGGTCACTAGGAGGACTTTTAGCACAACTACAAATACAAAGGACATGTAGCTAAAAGCATTAAAATGGTTGATGTTTCTAAAAATCCAAGATCCTAAAAAAAATTCTGTCATTTCTGAAGAATATTCTTAGGGATGAGTCAATTTTGACTAGCTTTATGTTTCCAACATAAAACATGTATGTATTCATTTGAAAAGATCTCCAAAACCCATTCTAAGGTAAGAGTGAGATGAAATTTATACTAAAAATTCAATCCATTATCCCTCAATAGTGACATATCTTTCATTTAAAAAAAAATTTTTAATGTTTCTTTATTTTTAAGAGACAGAGCATGAGCGGGGGAGGGGCAGAGAAAGAAGGAGACACAAAATCTGAAAGAGGCTCCAGGTTGAAGCTGACAGCACAGAGCCCAACATGGGGCTACCTAGAACACAGGAACCATGAGATCATGACTTGAGCTGAAATAGGACACTTAACTGACTGAGCCATCCAGGCACCAGACAAATCTTTCATTTTAAAACCATGTTCTCCCACTCAAAGGACACTTATTAGCATTTACTATGGGCCAAGATTTAGGAGATAAGAATGCAAAAGTAAATAAGCCACATTTCTTCTTCTCAAATAATGGGGAAGGAGACACACAAACAGATTGCATTATCCAGTAATAGAACCATGTTCAAAGGAAGCCTGATCTACCTGGGAATGTCAAGAGAATGTCCACGGACAAAATGATGCTTTAACTTAGTCTAGATGAATACATTTGCCAGACTGAGAAAATATGAGAAGATAATCTATGGAAAGAGCATAACTTTGGAAAAGGACTGGAGTTTTGTAACTCATGGGTGATCTGAAAATCATGAAATATTCATAGAATGCAAAGCACAAGGCAGTTAATATAGCTGAAGAGGGATTTGTTTTCATATTTTTAATATTTTCATAGTTAAGACAAGATATAGCAGTTTGAACACAGATTCAGTTACAGTAGGGATAACATTAGGGGCCTAATCAATAAACTTTGTAATTGAGTACATTGGTAAATATGGGGAAAGGCAGAAATTAAAGATGATGCTAGCCCTTCTTGCATAGATTTTAAGTCAATAATAATGTCATTAATCAAGATAGGAAATAGAAATATAGAACCAACAGAAAGAAAGGGAATTCTCTTTTGGATATTTCAAGTTTGAATTTCCCGAGGAATACCAATAAGAAATGTAAAAAGTCAAATACAAATAGAGAAGTGGATTTCATAAGAGACCTCAGGTGCAGGAGACATGTAGTTGGAAATAAATAGCTCTACATGGAACCCGAGATCTTGGGAGTAAAGAGTATCACCCAGGGAGAAGAGGAGGAAATAGATAAAATCTCAGAGAATTCCAAATTTTAACGAATGAAGGAAAGGTGAAGAGGGGTCAAATTTTGGAGGAAATCTCTAAGGGCATGGCAGCAAAAAGGGGGAAGATTAATAAAGTAGAATGATTTTCTGGAAGCTAAGAAAAGATTACCTCAAGGAAGAAAGGCAAGAGGTCTTGGTCAAGACCACGAAAACTGAAGAAAGGTCAAATAAAAAACTACAGTAGATCCCTGGATTTAGCAATCAGAAAATAAGCCATTGAACTTTCCAAGAAGACTTTCTGTGTAGTAGAAATATAAGCTCGGACAGAGGGCTGAAGAGTAGGAACGAGGTGATGATTTTGAAAAAATAAATTTATACCACTTGGCCTAGGAGTTCCAGAAAGATGGAAGAAGGTGACCAAATGAGGCTAGCTTAAGGCAAAGATAAGTATGATTGCAGGTTTGCTGCTGATGTTTTGTTTTTATTCACACAGAGAAGAGCAAATAGTTTGCTTTTAAACAAAAGAACTTCAGGGAGACAAACATGAATGTACAAAGTCCTAAAGAATTTTTAGGAGATCAGAATCTTAATCTTAAAAAAGATAAACTGTACTGCTTGCTCCTGGATAACACAGATACAATGATACATGGAAGTGTAGGTATATTTAGAAACAGAAAGAAGAGATAAAATTTGCAAACAAATAGCTACTTTCTTTTTTTTTTTCCTTTTTTTTTTTTTTTTTCAACGTTTATTTATTTTTGGGACAGAGAGAGACTGAGCATGAACGGGGGAGGGGCAGAGAGAAAGGGAGACACAGAATCGGAAACAGGCTCCAGGCTCTGAGCCATCAGCCCAGAGCCCGACGCGGGGCTCGAACTCACGGACCGCGAGATCGTGACCTGGCTGAAGTCGGACGCTTAACCGACTGCGCCACCCAGGCGCCCCTAGCTACTTTCTTTGGACTGTAAGCTTCTCATCTTCTGAAACGATATCAAAAGACCATCCCGCATTGTGTTACACATACGAGTCACATAGTACTTTAATAGGAATGTTTAACAAAGAATTCCTAGCATAACCAAGAGCTGTTGGCTAGAGATTTATATACAAACTTAATGGTCTTCTAAAAAATATTATCTTCTAACTCATTTTCTGTTGTTATTCTACCTTAAGAAACAAACTGAAAAACGAGTTCATTCATTTTTATTCCTTCAAAGCACAGTTAAATTGCAAATATTGGGAAAAATTGTCCAAAACTTGGAAATGCACAAGAGATTACTGGTGTCTTTAGGAGACATGCTCCATGGTTTCTAGTGAGCTCTCTAGGGATTATCTGATTTATAAACTGAATATCTTTGACTTTCTATTGAGTAGACTATTTTATATCTCTCTCGTGGCATAAGAGAACTTGAAGAAATCTGATAGGGATGCAAATCATTCCTATCCATTACAATGCAAATGAATTTTGTCTGATGGAGAATCAATTGATCTATGCCTTGCAGAAGAGATAAACATGGCATTTTATTGTCCTATATGATATTAATCAGTTTTACATCTATTAACAAATTCACTTTTACATTCCTGCATGTATACACATGCACACATACACACCCCAGTTCTTCAATTTTCTCTATGAACTGGTTTTAACATCTTAGGGGTTCCCTCACTAATTAATAGATTTTAAAAATTCTTTGATATGCATTCATTTTACATTTTTAAGACAGTCATTTGCCTTCTTAAAACTGAGCTTTAGCACAAATTAGTTAAGTAAACTGGATGACTACATTTAAGAAAAACCTGTCTAAAAGATTGTCCTCCAGGTCTGCCAAATAAACCTCATTATATCAACCTCACAGCATCAATAAAATACATTTGCAATCAGCCTCCTGTTTATATGGATTCATTTTTGTCAAACAAAAATAAAATGAAGTCAAATGTATCTAATCAAATTAGAACTATACGTATTTTTGTAGTAACAGAACCTCTATTTTATTGAACTATCATATTTGTATAATAAGACATCTATTTTTTTTAGAAAGAAACATTACACAGAATGAGTATTACTTAGAATGTTTAAGAGTATATCCTTAGTCACTGTGGAGCTATTTTTACAATAAAAGCTGCACTTTGTCTAACAAGTTCCCTTGGGAATTAGGAGAAAAATACATTGAAATGGAAAAAATGCAGTTGGAAATTTCAGCCTAACAACTATATGGTCTTGCTTCATATTTAGGGTAAATATTCTCAACATATTTTTAAAGCCGTAATTTTTCATGTTATGAAATAGAAGAAATTATTCAACCATTTAATTATATCTGTAAAATTCAGATTAAAAATGAGTTATTGAAAAAGCAGGTATAGATTAACAAAATGTGAACCATGATCCTCTTAAGGAAATAGGTACAGACTTACTGATCTTAATTCACTGACCATAGGGGCGCCTGGGTGGCGCAGTCGGTTAAGCGTCCGACTTCAGCCAGGTCACGATCTCGCGGTCCGCGAGTTCGAGCCCCGCGTCGGGCTCTGGGCTGATGGCTCGGAGCCTGGAGCCTGTTTCCGATTCTGTGTCTCCCTCTCTCTCTGCCCCTCCCCCGTTCATGCTCTGTCTCTCTCTGTCCCAAAAATAAATAAAAAAAAAAAAAAAAATTCACTGACCATAAAAATAACTTATTTTATAACTCCATTTTACGTCAAAAATAAACATTTTCATGACTCAGAGAATGCATTAATCTGATTACCCAGAAGTGTTCACCTTACTGACTTAGTGACTCACATAGACAGACTCACCATTTAAATACACAGAAAAAGCCATTACTATAATGACCTAGCAACAAGAAACTAATAAACCAAGCCACACTATTATTTAACTCTAAACACGACTGTGCAATGAGATTTTATAACTCAATCTTTCAAGAGACAACTAAGTACAAGACCAGCATACTCCAAGTTTTTTAATACTTGGAATTGGATCTACATCCATGTTTAGTATTTTACTGTGGATTAAGTACAGTACTTATTAAAAAAGTACTCAGGATATAATTTGAAATGAAAAACTCATGAAATAATATAAAATATCAAATGACTAAAAAATTATACAGATATTATATGTGCACACATACACATAGGCATATATACATGTACAAAAATACTTTATATATAATTATATATATTTATTACATATTGTATTATATATTTATATTATATATATAAACTAGAAGGAAATCCTCTGAATTCTAGGCTGTTAATAGTAATATTCCATGAACCAGTTTTTGTCATTTCTTCATAATTGATTGCTTTCAAATTTTTGACAGTGAAATGAAAATTACAAAAAAAAAAAAAAATCCACGCTTTTCCGTTTGTCACACACTGAGCTAAACACATTTTTCTCTCTTCAAAGTTTCACCTGTCATTTCTTCACTCAGGTGTGTCAAAAGTTCAAGAAGAATCATGATTCCCCAGTTTTCTCAATTGTTTCTACCTTTGTAATTGAATTGAATTCACTCAGTAGGCCTCATAAGCTTCCAGCTAGGGTAGGTTTTTTTGTTCACACCTTGTCCCTGAAACATTATAAATGTTTTACATTCTTTTTGTGCCCAAAGAATTCACTCTGAAGCCATGCCCATGACTAATTGGAAGCATATTGACCTGGGCATTTGCAAAGTCAGCATGGAACTGATTATTTTCAAGGACTAGAGAGCATATTTTCAGTAGTTAAATATCCTTGTCCTAACAGACATTTTATTTACAAATTATATTTCTCGAGTTCTACTTGCTTACAAAGTAAAAGTATAAAATGAAAATGGTATTTGTAAAGCCATTTTTGGTGTACTCATTAATTTTAATCTAATATTTAGGAAAGTCCCATAGAAATGCAGTATCATTTCTGCAGCCCAGGGGATCTTAGAAGATGGGGGATTGAAAGACTTCCAGGTTGGTTAGTCTCTCAATTCTAACCTGCCCACCTTTGCTATGAGAAAGTAGCCACTGAGAACAGGTAGACAGGGCCTGGGAGGGTGAAAGTGAGGTCCCAATTCTACCTTCCTCCTAATGGACACAGATAGTTTCTCTGGACCGTAGGTGCATCAGGAGACCAGCATTAGAGAGGCCTAAGACAGGAATTAGATTGCCAGAGCAGGCCTGTTCTCCTTGGAGCCCAAACACTCAGTAATCGCTGAAGAGGTGGACTGAGACCACTCCATCTGTTAGGCTAAAAAGACTAAGAACCAGGGAGCAGAGAAATTTTGTCCTATGTATCCAGAAGTGACTGACAAGTTGTCAACTGTTGCAATATCAACCCACATGTACACAGAACGCTGCAACTTACATGGGCTGTCAACACTTAAGGCACCCATGATCAGCATGCAAAGGAAAATTACCACAAGCTCAGTGAGACCCCATCAAGACAAAAGACGAAATGGACAAGCAAAATGAGCCCTGAAGGACATTAGAGATCCCGGAAGGAAAGGATAACAACAGGATCAAACCAAAAATAAAGGCACAAGAACACATCAACACATTTAATAAAAACACACAAGTTTCTGGAAATAAAATACATCATTTTCAAGCTAAACAAATGTTCTCAAGTAGAGAAAGAAAAGTTACTGATGACATCTGAATTGGGGTAACATGATCTGCTCAAACCTTCCAATAACTTCCCTTCCTGTTTAAAATAAAACTTCAATTTATTACCATGCTTATAAGGTCCATTATGATCTTGTATTTCACTGCTCTCTAACATAGAATCTAACGTGTCTCCCTACACTGTATTCCAGACACATTTCTTAAACACGTTAAACACTATAAGCATGATCATGCCTCCAAGACTTTCTCAGACTTGCTACTCCCTCTCCTAGATAGCCACATGTCCAGTCCCCTCATTCCATTCTGGTCTTTGTTCAACTGTCACCTCTTTAGAATATACTTCGTCTCTCTATCAAAAACTGCTACAGCCACACTCTCTCTAAATACTTTTCCATCTTTATTTATCTTTATAGTATGCAGCATCATCTAGTGTACATTTAAGTATTCATTTTCTTATTATATTTTTTCCCCAACAAGAATATACTCTCCATGAGCATGTCTGAATCTCTAGTACCTAGAACAGCGCCTGAGACATGGTAGATACCCAATAAAATAGTTGAATCAGTGAACAAAGAAATGAATGAATGAGTGCTGTGAAGGTTTCAATTAAAAAGTCCTCCTTGGGGCGCCTGGGTGGCGCAGTCGGTTAAGCGTCCGACTTCAGCCAGGTCACGATCTCGCGGTCCGTGAGTTCGAGCCCCGCCTCGGGCTCTGGGCTGATGGCTCAGAGCCTGGAGCCTGTTTCCGATTCTGTGTCTCCCTCTCTCTCTGCCCCTCCCCCGTTCATGCTCTGTCTCTCTCTGTCCCAAAAAAATAAATAAACGTTGAAAAAAAATTTTTAAAAAATAAAAAGTCCTCCTTATGTCTCTCAATGTCTCCAATTGTTGATCTCTGTTAAGAAGTAATGAAAAGCTCTGTGGAAATGCATTCCTATATTACTGTGCATGTATATGTCAGTGTTGAAATAGCGATGGCAAAACAGTGGCTACTAAGAAAATATTCACTACTGTGGTGAACTGCATTATTTATTCCCAATCATTTGCTTCCTCTGCACCCTTCCCAGGATTCCTTGTAGTCAGACTATAGTTTCCTGAGCAGTTGATCTCAGGCTTGATTATCTATTTGCTTTAGCCAATGGAAGGTGAATGGATGTGAATTGCCACACGTGAGCAAAAGCTTGAAAAGTAATTGTGTGATTTGGCACTGACTTTCCAAGACCATCACCATGATAACTGATTGTTCAAGACAGTGGTTGGCTATTCTATTAGCTTGGATTCTAGGGATGAAAGATGGAGCTGAGGCAATCCCAGCAGAATTGAAGCCTTAATACAGCCACATAACATGAACAAGAAATAAATATATAAAGATATATGTCACTGTAGTACTGGGGTTTTGCTGTAGCAAAACATGAATTATACAATTAAATATTTCAGAGTTTAATATTTTTGCAAAAAATCAAACTGATGAGTATGTGTCTTATTTATTTGCCACTGTATCCCCAGTGGCTAGAACAATGCCTGGCATATAGTAGGTGCCCAATAAATAGCTGTCAAATAAAAAGGACTAGTTGAATATCAAATAAATCTGTAAATATTTTTATGATAGTTTCATCTTATGAGATCAAACCCTGATAAGCTCTTAATATGAAACCTGTGTTTTCTGATAGCAGACAGACCTTCTCTTCATTACCTACCTCATACTTTGAAGTCGGTCACCAACAAGTGATAATACCTAATTGAACTGACAGCTGAATATGTATCTGAATGAGCACTAGAGTTTGTTAGTATCAGTGTATGCTTACATTGGTATTCAACATTAGTTTTAATTTGAATCAACTCTCCCTCCTTGATTTCAGGGTGGCTTCATCTACATAACCAAATGAATATTAGTTTGAGTCAGTCTCTAAGCTTTCAGCATTACACAAATTCTTTCAGATATGACTTCCTTAATAAAAGCAACAAGAATAGAAGTGACTATCTTTTAGGTTATATTTACCTAACCGGAATTTAATAGGTTTAGAAAAAAATGAAACAATAAAAGCAAATATATATGTAAAAACAGGATGTTCATGGCATATTCTTGAATGAAAGAAGTAAATGAAGGAGCACTGTGGCCATCAAGAGATCTTTTCTCTCCAAATATTTCTTAATCTTTATCTTCGAGACTCAGTATGATCATACTTCTGGCCATTCATAGTTTGGTGGAAACAGACTACTAGTTAGAGAGTAAGTTGAGAGTGGAAGTGACATGGGCCACTTCTGTGCCAAAGCATTTGCTTGCTGGTTTGAGACACTAAGAGTGCGATCTTTCTGGCACTATGATCAGGAGTGGCCCAGAGGGTAGCTGCTCCATTAACTTGGGTCTCTGTGAGGTTATTAAGATCAGATCTCCTCTGTCAATGCATCATGGACATGTTGTGTGAATAAGAAAAACAAACGCTTGTTTTAAGTCATTGAGATTTTTTGAACTGCTTATACCATGTATAGATGTGTTAGTGTAATCTAACTAAATAAAATAAATGCATACATATAACTATCTTCAGGGTGCATGTGCATGTACAACAAAATTGGTCTGAAAGAATAATACAAATCTCATTAGTTGTTATAATGTATAACATTAACCATAAATAAGTATTAATTACATAATTCATAATTATTATAAAGGGACATTGTAACATATATACATTTTATGGCTTTTTTTTGCAATGTGCATGTAGTAATAAGTTTTCAAAATAATTTATAACCGTAAATACAACCTCTACAACCCGTAGGGGGAAAAAGTTAAGTCATGGGAGCTCTGTTTGGAATAAAGAATCAGAGCAGAATCTCAGGTCAAGGATCATCTTCTCGCCTAAGATTTCACTTTCGTTTGGTATCTGGGATTGAACAGACTCTTGATAGACTCTGGGATTGATAGACTCTTGTCTATCAGAATGTATTTCCTACAAGCTGTTCAAACTGATGGCGTTTCCGTAGAAAAATGTACATTAGTTGAAACTTGGGCCGCTAATTCTGCTAGTTTTACATGAGACACTAATACTGTATAGTTCAAGAACACAGTAGCTAAATCTGAATCAATTCAGAGCTTCAGATGTAAAGTTTAAGTTAACTTCAGATTATAAAAATGCAGCACAACTGTAAGGGCTACTTTTTTCCACCTTTGCTCATACTCTACCCTTTTCTTTGCATTAAATTTGGTCTTCCCAAAGCAACCATCTTTAGCCATCTTTCTAAATTACTCTGCTTCTTCATTTTTTTTTCTCTTCAATAGCCACTGCATTTTTTCCATCATCACATGTATCATAATTTTCAATTCTTAACTTATGTTTTGTATTTGTGTAATGGCTGTATTGCCCCTATGATATGTTTTCCATGAGGGCAGAGGCCATGTCTATCCCTTTTAATACTTTATTCCTTGTTTTAGATAGTGCTAGACACATAGTACACTCAAAAAATATTTATTTCAGAAATAAGTCTTTAAATAAATCATCTATATTCCACATACAGAATAGCTCTCACTTAACAAATAGGGATAAAAGAGGAAAATACTGATAGTTCTACTTCCCATGATGGGAATTATCTTAGACAAAATAATTTATTTTTAATAAACTCTTTGGTTATCACATACCAAGTAAATGAGATTGTCTTTTTTCTTCTAGATTTTAGCAAAATATTTATGTTCGTTCTGTGGAATTTCCCTGGATTCTAGACAGAAAAAAGATTTCAGGAACATTCCCTTGAAATTCACATAAAAGTTCAAAATTGTTTGAAGATTTTTGAAATTTTACCAAAATACATCAAAGTGCACACTTAAAGAATTTGTTTAAATCATCAAATCCACAAGTTTTTCTTCAAAGGCATTCCTTTTGAAAGAATTAAGTCTGATAGCTGAGAGGATGCTTCTTAGCAAGTTGTTTTGAATACCTCTATAAACCAGACTATTCTTGTTTAAAACTTTAATTGGAAATCTCAAGGAATTGCTGGCATTCTAATTTGATTATACAAAGAAGAACTCAAGGAAGGGGAATTTTATGTATAGATTATTTAAAATTCTAATTAAAAATGACTTAAAGAAACCACCCCCTGAGACTTTTAAAAGAAATACCTGAATCTGTGTAATTTAGATCCTGCAGCAATTTATTAGATACCCTTGAGTATCTGAACTACTGTCAGGACATTTTCTAAATTTTCAAAATCAGGTTTAAGTTTGTTTATATTTTAAAGTATGTTTTAATCTGTTTCAAAAAGCATTCATCTTAAATTACTTTCCTACAGCCAAATTTCCTTACATGGAATTCTCTCTCAGTCAAAAATATTTTCGAAATAATTATTTGCTAATTATTTTTAACATTAGGGCTAAACAAATTTAACTCAGTCTCCTCATTGGATTAGGGCGTCATCACCACCATATTAAATGCAGATCACGAGACTAGGCCCTGTTTTGGTTAACAAAAAGAACATTATACTGAACAATCTTCAATGTTGCAATTACTGCTGCCTCTATAAGTGCATTCGTTGTATTCACTGTAATAATGAATTCAGTGACAAATTGGTTGACCTTCTAAAATTTCTGAAGCAAATCAATATTCATGAGCAAAGATTATGAGTCTGCTATTTATATTCCTAAAAACTGTCATAGCCAATAGCATTTCTGAAACCTGCTGGTCAAATTGCCTGATTCTGCTTGTGCAATTGAGAGGAAAGTGGGTTTGGGTGAATAATCTAGCGCTTAATTCTAATAGGACCAATTTGAATGTAATGCCTTTGTCTGTAATGTATACATTAGTTGTGGTTACTCCCAGACAGCTTCTGGTAACCTACATTCAAGTTGTAAACTTGATAACAAAGTAGAAAGAATAAAAAAAATAGGTCACTCCGGAACTGTAGTTTTTCAGTCTGTGGTCCCTGGACCAGCAATATCAGCACCTCCTGGAAACCTGATAGAAATACTATCTTTAGGCCTACCTAAGATCTACTGAATCAGAAACCCTAGATATGGACCCAGTAATCTGTGCTCTAACAAGGCCTCTAGTTGATTCTGATGCTAAGATTTGAGAACCACTACATTTGCTTCTTCTACAGTAATCAATGGACTGTTGCATGCTGGCATTTCCCCTCACAGTGGGCTAAACTCAGAACTCTGACCTGGAGAGTTTCTCCCTCCACATGGGTTATTTGGCCCCTGAACTTTGGGTTCACCTCCCTAAGGAACTAGGGAGCTGTTGGCTAGCTGTGGGGCTCCCATTGTTTATATCCTTAACCACTGCATACCTGTTTCAGGTTTCTGACCAGGTTTCAGTTTCTGATTGGAAGGTAAATTAAACGAAAGCTAGTTTGATCCTAATCAGAGCTGACATCACTGGCAGTCTTCAAACCTAAAAACAACACTTTGTGTCCAAACCCAGCTGATATCCTGAAAAAAACAAACAAATCTGTTGACGTATCCTTTCTGGAATAACCATTTGACTGATGGTCCGTGAGGATTCTCTTAATAATCTGATGTCTAGATAATGAGATCTGGATTTTGTATTCCAATCTGAATAATTTGCTTTCAATATTTAACAAGGGGTCAGTTCCTCATTGATGTTTCACCAAAACCAGCAGCATTCTCTGCATTTGTTTTGAGATTTCAGAGGGTGTTGCTTTTATTCTGATCAGTAAATATAGGAAGTAATGGTTCACAGGATGCTTTGCCTTTCTGAAAGAGCCATTAAATAAAGTTTGAGAACTGTTGTTTGAAATCATCATATATTCTAAACAAGATTGCCTACATATGTTTAAATTCAATTTCTGTGGCACCTTCCTCTGGAATAGCTACCTACTTCACACCATCATTAATCTTGTACAAAGGTAATGTTCCAGGGAGCAAAAGGGCCGTGCTGAGAAAACATCAGTGTTATTTCAAACTCTGAAAAATATTTAGCATAAATCTGAAGTGGTACTAATACCAGAGACATTCAATACTGCCACTAAGTGATCAAATTTAAAACTGGGAATGTGACTGAAGAGAAATGACAATTTCCAGAGCCAAAGTGAAAAACAGAATGAAAACACTTCCCCCAAACTGTCCTCATTCTCTATGTGGAAATACAAACTCCTCATAATTAGTCCTGTGGGATAACGCTTGCCACATGATAGGCTTCCATGACCCGAGAATAAAGTTTGCACATGGGTGGTAGTGTTAATTCTATTTCTACTTTCAATTGTACTTTGACTATTTAAGTAGAATGTGACTGCCATTTTCTACCTCTGGCAGAATCTTAAAGGTGAGTTTTCAATCTCGGAAGATTCAGGAATATATATATATATGTGTATATATATATATATATATATACACACACATATATATATATACACATATATATATATACACACACATATACACACATAAATACATATATACACATAAATACATACATGCATATGTACATTCAGTATGCAACTGGAACAAGAATGATTCAAGAATATAAACGATAGATACATACATGCATACATACATAGATATAGAGAGATACATACATACATACAAATAGTACTTAATGGCACAAGAATGATGGACTTTTGGAAATCTGGTCTTGCCCAAATTTTTCATTGCAAGGATCTTCTAATTTATGAACTGAATCTTAAGAAACTAAGCTACTTCCCTAGTTGTATGGCTCCCTAGAGCCTAAATGGACATTGGAAAAAATTTCTCTCTCCTTCTCTCTCTCTCTCTCTCTCTAAGAAACCTGGAAACATGAATTACTAACTTGTTTGAAGAATTCTTAAAATTACCCTCAAAGTATACTCAACATCTAGTTTTCTTAAAAAAAAGTGTGTATTTGTATTTTGTTCTGCCAATATAAACACAACTAACAGCCAGGTAAAAACCATGCTTTCCAAGACTGCTTAATGAAGTGTGAAAGATCTTCACTTCTATAATATCTGGCTACACACCTCTAAGTAAAAGCAATGCAACTTAACTATTGGAACCACACTGTGCACTGCAGTAGTCACAATGCTAGTAAGCACTTAATATATGGCTAGTCTATATTGAATGTGCTGTATTAAATACTGATTTTAATGGTTTAACATAAAAAAGAATGTGACATTAATAATTTGTATTAATTATTAATAATTTTAGGTGGATGAAATTTTCAGAATGATAATATTTTGGATATATTGATTTAAATAAAATATATTAATTTCATCTCTACTTGTTAACATGGCTACCAAAAATTTTAAGTTACATATGTAGTTCACATTACATATGTCTTCATATCAATATTTCTGTTGGAGAGTGCTATTCTAGAAGCTCTTATTAATGAATTCAGCAAAGTGAAGGTCATTAATAACTTGTTGGAAAATATAGTTTTGTCAACTTTTTTCAAAATTCTTATAATCATGAGTCTATTCTAGTTCCCTGCATCATCTTGTATCATTTTTATAATTTATATTTTCTTAGAAAAGTGTTCACTTCAAGGTTTTTGAAATATTTAATAGATATAAAATGTGTAATATCCTCATAAATATCTTTTTTTTCTACAGACCACTAGTTATATTCCTAATGTTAAATTGTGTACACTTAGAATTTCTCCTTTTATTCTTTATTTGGGAATAATTTATTATTTTTATTGCTGTTCTATATTCTACTTTGAGCTTCTCCTTTCTAATATCTTCTGTTTAATGTAATTTTGCTAATTTCTAAAATTCAATTCTTATTTTCCTTTTCTGGTTTAACAATAAAATAATTAAGAGGCCTCCTGGGTGGCTCAGTCAGTGAAGCATCCGACTCTTCATTTCAGCTCAGGTCATGAACTCATGAAGTGTGATACTGAGCCTCACATTGGACTCCAGGCTCCTTGCTGTCAGTGTAGAGCCCACTTGGGATTCTCTTTCTCCCTCTATCTCTCTGCCCCATCCAGCTTGCATTCTCACTCTCTTTCTCTCTCAAATAAACATATTTAAAAAGAAAAATAATACAAAATTAAGATAATATAAATTTAAGTGATGTAAGCTAGTGTGATAAGTAATGCATCTGTAATTCCTCAGATGCAACAGACCACATATACACAGATTAACTCCAAATTATTTTCCCCATTCTTTATCTATGGGTTAAGTTTGTCCAAAATACCTACTTGACATATTTCGAAGGTGAAGCTAACTAGATCACATCTTCCTCTGCCTCTAATTTCTTTCAATTCAGTTACATGTGACTCTTCTTATTATACCAACAATATAATACAGTGGAGGATCCATTGAAAGATAAACAGAAGTGACAGTGAATTATATGTATAATTCAGCCTTCCATGAATCCTTAATTCTACTTATCATACCCTCGGCATTAGCTCCTCTCACTTGTACAAGTGAAAAAATAAAAATACTTCTATAGTTCTGTAGTTTCCTGTGAGTTTTCTTAAAACTCATTAGACTTTTCTTCACGTAGAATCTCCAAAACAGAGGGTCTGGATCCACCCAACTAGTATGCCTGCCTGCCCAAGATAATTTCATCTGAAATGAGACCTTTTAGAACCTTAAAAAGGTTCCTGGATATATTATTAAAGACAGAAATACTGCGGCACCTGGGTGGCTCAGTCGGTTAAGCATCCGACTTTGGCTCAGGTCATGATCTCATGGTTCGTGAGTTTGAGCCCCGCATCGGGCTCTGTGCTGACAGCTTGGAGCCTGGAGCCTGCTTTGGATTCTGTCTCCCTCTCTCTCTGCCCCTCCTCCCCTCTCTCTTTCTCTCTCTCTTTCTCAAAAATAAATAAACATTAAAAAAAATTTTTTAAATAAAGACAGAAATACCAAAACTGAATTTCAATGCTTCTAATTGTGTATTCAGTTACTTCTAAATGCATTAACTCATTTTATTTAATAGCCTATTTCATGCCTTCATATTGTAGATTGCATTTTCCAAAGACATCTGCAACAATATCACTCATATCACATTCTTGTCTTGCCATGTGACATTGGCAACCCTTCCATCAAGAGGTGGCAATGATGTCTCACTAACCTGGGCGGGCTGTGACTATAATATATTTGACATTATATAACTTATGAGATTAGTTCATAAAAGTTGCTATAACTTCTACCTCATTATTGTGAGATGTGTGCTGTTGGAACCTGGCCCCCATGTTGTGAGGAAGCTCAAGTAGTCACACTGTGAGGTTACATGTACTGTTCAAGGTTCCCGCTGAATTCCCAGCTAACACCAGTATGAACCACCAGATATGTGAGTGAAAAAGCCTTCAGATGTTTCCAATCCACAATTATTGGGTCATGCCTAGCTTTCAAATCTTTCCAGATCAAGCTTTAGACATCATGGAGTAGAGATAAGCTGCCCCACTGTAACCTCTTCCTAATTCCTGATTACAGAATCCATGAACCTAATGAAACGTTTGTGCTTTTATGCCACTAAGTTTAAGGCAGTTTGTTATCCAACAATAGAAAACTGATATAGTTTCTCTCCTCTTAAACGACCTATTCAACCCCTAATTGATATTATTCATACAATATAAATTATCTCTGCTTTCTTTTCATTTTTAATTAACTTTTTAACTTTAGAACAATTTTAGACTTAACAAAAAAATTATAAAAAATGAAAACAGAGGGACCCCTGGGTGGCTCAGTAGGTTAAGCAGACAACTTTAGGTTTTGGCTTAGATCATGATCTCACAGTTCGTGAGTTCCTGTCCCACATCAGGCTCCATGCTGTCACTGGGGAGCTTGCTTGGGATTCTTTCTCTCTCCCTCTCTCTCTGGACCTCCCGTGATTGTTCTCAAAATAAAATAAAATAAAATAAATTAAATACTTTAAAAAAGTAGAGAAAACAGAGTTACCATACACTTAGCTAGTTCACTTAGTATTAGCATCTTAAATTAATATGATAAATTTGTCACAATTAACCAGCATGGATACATTATTATTAACTAATATTTCCTTAGTTTTTAGATAATGCCCTTTTTTTGTTCTAGGATTCCATACAGGGTACCACATCACATTTATTCATTATGTCTCTTAGTCTGCTTTTGACCAAGAGTTCCCTTGTTAATTGATGACATTGAGAGTTTCAACAGTACTACTCAGGCAATTTGTAGACTATTCTTCAACTGGGATTTATTGGATATATTTCACATGACTGAACTAGAGTTAGGGAATTTAGGAAAGAAGATCACAGAGATAAAGTGCCATTTTTGTCATATCATATTAAGGATGCATACTACCAAGAGGATTCATAACAGCTGATGTTAACTTTGATCAACTGGCTGATATCTCAGTGTTTTCTGGGTTTCCCCACTGTAAATTGACTCTTTATTTTGCCATCTCCATATCATGCCCTTCAGAAGGAAGTCACTTTACACAGCCCACATGTAAGGAGTTGGTAGTTATACCCCATCTCCTTAAGGGTGCAGTGTCTATATAAGTTATTTGAAATGCTTCTTCACAGGAGATTTGTGTAGTCTCTCCTATTTATTTATTTAGTCAATCAGTTATATCATTGTGGACTCATACATGTTTCATTTACACTTTGGACTAAAATCCAATAATACTTTATTTTTTTGCTCAAATTGTTTCTGTTTTGTCATTGGGAGCTCTTTCAGTTGACTCCTGTGTCCCTTTGATACACTCCCTTTTGTTGTTGTTGTTGTTAGCACTTCCTTGCTTTCTGGCACTACAAGACACTCCAGATTTATCTTGTGTATTTCCTGCCACAGTCCTAGAATCAGTCTTTTCTCCAAGAACTCTGGTTCCTTCAGAGAAGGATGGCATTAGAAACCAAGATTTGAGGATTACATGTGTTTGTTGCTACTGGGGTGTCTTTACGTCTAGGCTTTCTCAGCTGACGGAATGAGAAAATACATACATGTATACTAACCCATGCATTTATATGCATTGTAATAAATATATTTATTACATATAATTGCATATATGTTTTAATGCATGGGTTAGTATACATTCCAACAATGAGAACTATAGCTCCCATCAACCTTCATTCACTTAATTGTTCAATTCCAGTGTACAGGTATAACTGTAAGAAAATTGTTAACTTAGAACTCTATGAGAAATAACTTAAAAAATTACAATATAGGGGCACCTGGGTGGCTCAGTCAGTTAAGTGTCCGACTTCGGCTCAGGTCATGATCTCACTGCTTGTGGGTTCAGGCCCCGCGTTGAGCTCTGTGCGGACAGCTCAGAGCCTGGAGCCTGCTTTGGATTCTGTGTCTCCCTCTCTCTCTGCCCTTCCCTCTCCCTCTCCCTCCCTCCCTCTCTCTCTCTCTCTCTCTCTCTCTCTCAAAAATAAACAAACATTAAAAAAATTTTTTTTGGGGCGCCTGGGTGGCGCAGTCGGTTAAGCGTCCGACTTCAGCCAGGTCACGATCTCGCGGTCCGTGAGTTCGAGCCCCGCGTCAGGCTCTGGGCTGATGGCTCGGAGCCTGGAGCCTGTTTCCGATTCTGTGTCTCCCTCTCTCTCTGCCCCTCCCCCGTTCATGCTCTGTCTCTCTCTGTCCCAAAAATAAATAAAAAACGTTGAAAAAAAATTAAAAAAAAAAATTTTTTTTAATTACAACACAGTGCTTTGTTTAGCCTTTCGTCTTACAGACCCCACCTGTTTCTGAATTTATGTCAACACTTTCCGCACACCTACACCTCTTCATGGAGGTTGTTTGATACATTTGTAATACCATTAAATTGCTTTTTCATATTCTGCATTCCTTCCTGGGATCCCCTGACCTAGCAAATGATATTTTACCAATTTGCGTACAAATTAAGCTTCACTCTTTGTGCCGCAAATGTTTTGACAAATGTATAGTATCCTGTATCCACCATTGAAGTCCCATGCAGTCTTACTACCCACACAAGTTCCCTGAGCTTCATCTTTCACCTCGACCAACTCGACACAAACTCATAGCAAGTAATGATCTTTCTGTAATCTCTGTAACTTGCCACCTCTAGAATGTCAGACAATTTACAATTGGAATAATACAGTATCAGTACATAGCCTACCAGATTCCCCTCCTTCACTTAGCAATACACCCTGAAGATTCGTCTATATAATTTTGTGATTTAATAGCTGATTTCTTCTTATTGCTGACAAGTATTTCCTTACATAAATGTATCCCAGTGTGTTTATTCAACAATTGAAGGATATCTTGGTTGCTTCAAGTTTTTGGCAATTTCTGAACAAAGCTGTCATAAAAATTCACATGCAGGTTTTTATGTGGACATAACTGTTCAAATTAGTTGAATACCTAGATGCCTATTTGCTAGATTGTATGGCCTTTGTTTTATGTGTGTTCTCCCAGTGTGCCTTTGACCATTTTTTTGATTTTTAAACTTTATATAATTTTGTTTTAGGTGTATATCCTGTAAGAAATAATATATAATAACATATATTGGCTTTTTTTTACCCAAACTAAAAATCTTTCAATTTTAACAAGTATTTATATGTATGTAAATTTATATTCTGAAGTATGATAGTTAACTTTACGTTCTCAAAAATATCTATCTACATATTATACAATATAGCCAACAGAGAGGCAACATCTAGTGAATATTTTCTCTGAAAACTGAGAAATTTAGCATACTTTCTCAAGCTTCTAGCTTTCAAAGTTGTAGATATAATCTAAAAGAGTGAATTCAAATCCTTTTAGTAGTGAAAACTTGTCTTCAAACAAATTTTGCAAGAAAATACAACACATAAAGCAGTGAAACAATGCAGCTGCTCTAGTTGAGTCACATAGAATAATTTCTTCCTCAGCTCTTCTCGATTCTTCTAAGGTTTAAAAATACTCTTTGTTTGATAATAGTATTTCTTTATTATCTCATTAAAATGTGTCAAACTCATCTGGCAAAGTACAGGCAGGACTTGAGAAGCAATATATGTTTTCTCTATTATTTTACTGCTACTTTTCATAGAAAGTGATCCTAGTGTTTAACTCACATGATGATACAAGGTCTCCACTTTAGATAATTTAAATTTTTTTATTGTTTATAATTTTTGAGAGAGACAGAACATGAGCAGGAGAGGAGCAGAGAGAAAGGGAGACACAGAATCTGAAGCCAGCTCCAGGCTCTGAGCTGTCAGCACAGAGCCTGATGGGGAGCTTGAACTCATGAACCATGAGATCATGACCTGAGCTGAAGTTGGACGCTTAACTACTGAGACACCCAGGCACCCTTTAGATAAGTTAATTTAACTAACAGGAGTGAGTTGATAAAAAAAAAACCAAACAGATACATACTAACAAAAATATGACAAAAATCCCAATGGTAGATAAAAGAACAACATGATTTTAGAAAATGCTGCTCTGGGGCGCCTGGGTGGCGCAGTAGGTTAAGCGTCCGACTTCAGCCAGGTCACGATCTCGCGGTCCGTGAGTTCGAGCCCCGCGTCAGGCTCTGGGCTGATGGCTCAGAGCCTGGAGCCTGTTTCCGATTCTGTGTCTCCCTCTCTCTCTGCCCCTCCCCCGTTCATGCTCTGTCTCTCTCTGTCCCAAAAAAAAATAAACGTTGAAAAAAAAAATTAAAAAAAAAAAAAAAAAAGAAAATGCTGCTCTACAACCAAACCTAGAAGAAGTAGAGTCAAAGAAAAGTAAAGTGTTGTACCAGACTCCAAACTGACTGGGGATCTTTCAAAGATTTTGCTTAAAGAGCTGATTATTAGGAGAAATATAATGAAATTTACAAGATTGGTGAGAATTCCCACAAGGCAACTGACACATGTCAGAGGCATGGACTGTTCCAGTTTAATTCTTCAGCAAGTAGTCAGCCTTCTTAAGGAGTAAATAATAATCAGAAACAAACCATCCCAATACATGTGCATGAAAATGCAGAGAAAAATTATGAACATAGAGTATACACACAGTATATATGCAGAAAAAATGTAACAGAAAAAAGTGTTCAGGATATAATAAAACTATCCTTGAAATAGCAAACGTTTTACAAATATAAATATATATGAATATATTTATATATTTAGAATAAAAGAGTATCCCATATATTGATATAGCATTTAGACATATGTTGAGACAACAATGTGAACTTGAAAAAATAAGAAATGAATGTACATATGTAAGCAAGAAAAGTAAATAATGTACTAACTAAAAAATTGATGTACCTCAGAGTACTCTATGGCAACACTCAACACCAAAATAAAGTAGATTAATGTGTGCAGTAGGTTAAAAAATGGTCATACCAAATATATCAAGTCCTAATCCCTGAAATTTATAAATGTTACCTTATTTGGAAAAAATATGTTTATAAGATTTGACTAATTAAGAAATCTTGAGAAGACATGACACTGAATTATCCAGGTGGGTTCTAAATGCTATTTATTGTAAGTGCCTTTTTAAAATAGAGACAAGTGGAAATTTCATACAGACATACAGAGGAGAAGGTGCTAAGGAGACAGAAGCAGAAATTGCAGTGAAATAACCATAAACCCAGGAATACCAAGGCAGCCATCAGAAGCTGAAAGAAGCAAAGAAGAGATTCCACACTAGACACCCTAGAGGGAGTGGAGTCTTGATGGATTTCAGGCTTCTACCCTTCAGATCTGTGAGAGAATCAATATATGTTTTTTTATTTAAGTCACCAACTGTGGTAATTTGTTATGGCAACCACAGGAAGCTAATACATTGTGCAAGATGTTGAGGGAAAGTATGGTCTAAGAATATTATGCCGAGACCAACATGCACAAGTATATAAGAAAGTAGGAAATAGAATTTATCTTCAAAAATAAAACAAGCCCACTCCAGTATGAAATCCAACCAAGACATAAATTAAAATAAATAGCAAGAGAAGAACCATGAAAAAGAATAAGAAGTAATAAGTCAATTTGAATATAGAATCAAGTTTGTAAAACTATGGAATTATGGTTACAAACCTTAAAATATGTTAGAATAAATATATATATATATATATATATATATATATATATGCCTTAACAACAACAAAGTAATAATATAATTAAGATGAATTGAGGGGCATTAAAGGAAGATGGCAGCATAGGAGGACGCTGGGCTCACTGCGTGTCCTGCTGATCACTTAGATTCCACCTACACCTGCCTAAATAACCCAGAAAACCGCCAGAGGATTAGCAGAACGGAGTCGCCAGACCCAAGCGCAGACGAGAGGCCCACGGAAGAGGGTAGGAAGGGCGGCTCGCCGGCCAAGCAGAGCCCCCGAGTCCGGCTTGCAAAAGCAGAGGGGCCTGACGGACTGTGTTCAGACAGCAAGCGCGACTTAGCGTCTGGGAGGTCATAAGTTAACAGCTCTGCTCGGGAAGCGGGAAGGCTGGAGGAGAAAGGGAGGGAGAGCTGCTGAGCCCCCGGACGACAGAGCTCAGTTTGGCGGGGAACAAAGGCGCTCGCCAGCGCCATCTCCCCCGCCCATCCCCCAGCCAAAATCCAAAAGGGAACCGGTTCCTGCCAGGGAAATTGCTCGCTCCGCGCAAACACCCAACTCTGTGCTTCTGCGGAGCCAAACCTCCGGCAGCAGATCTGACTCCCTCCGGCTGCCACAGGGCCCCTCCTGAAGTGGATCACCTAAGGAGAAGCGAGCTAAGCCTGCCCCCCCTGCCGCCGTGCACCTTGCCTACCCACCCCAGCTAATACGCCAGATCCCCAGCATCACAAGCCTGGCAGTGTGCAAGTAGCCCAGACGGGCCACGCCACCCCACAGTGAATCCCACCCCTAGGAGAGGGGAAGAGAAGGCACACACCAGTCTGACTGTGGCCCCAGCGGTGGGCTGGGGGCAGACATCAGGACTGACTGCGGCCCCGCCCACCAACTCCAGTTATACACCACAGCACAGGGGAAGTGCCCTGCAGGTCCTCACCACACCAGGGACTATCCAAAATGACCAAGCGGAAGAATTCCCCTCAGAAGAATCTCCAGGAAATAACAACAGCTAATGAGCTGATCAAAAAGGATTTAAATAATATAACAGAAAGTGAATTTAGAATAATAGTCATAAAATTAATCGCTGGGCTGGAAAACAGTATACAGGACAGCAGAGAATCTCTTGCTACAGAGATCAAGGGACTAAGGAACAGTCACGAGGAGCTGAAAAACGCTTTAAAGGAAATGCAAAACAAAATGCAAACCACCACGGCTCGGATGGAAGAGGCAGAGGAGAGAATAGGTGAACTAGAAGATAAAGTTATGGAAAAAGAGGAAGCTGAGAAAAAGAGAGATAAAAAAATCCAGGAGTATGAGGGGAAAATTAGAGAACTAAGTGATACACTAAAAAGAAATAATATACGCATAATTGGTATCCCAGAGGAGGAAGAGAGAGGGAAAGGTGCTGAAGGGGTACTTGAAGAAATAATAGCTGAGAACTTCCCTGAACTGGGGAAGGAAAAAGGCATTGAAATCCAAGAGGCACAGAGAACTCCCTTCAGACGTAACTTGAATCGATCTTCTGCACGACATATCATAGTGAAACTGGCAAAATACAAGGATAAAGAGAAAATTCTGAAAGCAGCAAGGGGTAAACGTGCCCTCACATATAAAGGGAGACCTATAAGACTCGTGACTGATCTCTCTTTTGAAACTGGCAGGCCAGAAAGAATTGGCACGAGATCTTCAGTGTGCTAGACAGCAAAAATATGCAGCCGAGAATCCTTTATCCAGCAAGTCTGTCATTTAGAATAGAAGGAGAGATAAAGGTCTTCCCAAACAAACAAAAACTGAAGGAATTTGTCACCACTAAACCAGCCCTACAAGAGATCCTAAGGGGGACCCTGTGAGACAAAGTACCAGAGACATCACTACAAGCATAAAACATGCAGACATCACAATGACTCTAAACCCGTATCTTTCTATAATAACACTGAATGTAAATGGATTAAATGCGCCAACCAAAAGACATAGGGTATCAGAATGGATAAAAAAAACAAGACCCATCTATTTGCTGTCTACAAGAGACTCATTTTAGACCTGAGGACACCTTTAGATTGAGAGTGAGGGGATGGAGAACTATTTATCATGCTACTGGAAGCCAAAAGAAAGCTGGAGTAGCCATACTTATATCAGACAAACTAGACTTTAAATTAAAGGCTGTAACAAGAGATGAAGAAGGACATTATATAATAGTTACAGGGTCTATCCATCAGGAAGAGCTAACAATTATAAATGTCTATGCGCCGAATACCGGAGCCCCCAAATATATAAAACAATTATTCATAAACAGAAGCAACATTATTGATAAGAATGTGGTAATTGCAGGGGACTTTAACACCCCACTTACAGAAATGGATAGATCATCTAGACACACGGCCAATAAAGAAACAAGGGCCCTGAATGAGACATTGGATCAGATGGACTTGACAGATATATTTAGAACTCTGCATCCCAAAGCAACAGAATATACTTTCTTCTCGAGTGCACATGGAACATTCTCCAAGATAGATCATATACTGGGTCACAAAACAGCCCTTCATAAGTTTACAAGAATTGAAATTATACCATGCATACTTTCAGACCACAATGCTATGAAGCTTGAAATCAACCACAGGAAAAAGTCTGGAAAACCTCCAAAAGCATGGAGGTTAAAGAACACCCTACTAACGAATGAGTGGGTCAACCAGGCAATTAGAGAAGAAATCAAAAAATATATGGAAACAAACGAAAATGAAAATACAACAATCCAAACGCTTTGGGACGCAGCGAAGGCAGTCCTGAGAGGAAAATACATTGCAATCCAGGCCTATCTCAAGAAACAAGAAAAATCCCAAATACAAAATCTAACAGCACACCTAAAGGAAATAGAAGCAGAACAGCAAAGGCAGCCTAAACCCAGCAGAAGAAGAGAAATAATAAAGATCAGAGTAGAAATAAACAATATAGAATCTAAAAAAACTGTAGAGCAGATCAACGAAACCAAGAGTTGGTTTTTTGAAAAAATAAACAAAATTGACAAACCGCTAGCCAGGCTTCTCAAAAAGAAAAGGGAGATGACCCAAATAGATAAAATCATGAATGAAAATGGAATGATTACAACCAATCCCTCAGAGATACAAACAATTATCAGGGAATACTATGAAAAATTATATGCCAACAAATTGGACAACCTGGAAGAAATGGACAAATTCCTCAACACCCACACTCTTCCAAAACTCAATCAGGAGGAAATAGAAAGCTTGAACAGACCCATAACCAGCGAAGAAATTGAATCGGTTATCAAAAATCTCCCAACAAATAAGAGTCCAGGACCAGATGGCTTCCCAGGGGAGTTCTACCAGATGTTTAAAGCAGAGATAATACCTATCCTTCTCAAGCTATTCCAAGAAATAGAAAGGGAAGGAAAACTTCCAGACTCATTCTATGAAGCCAGTATTACTTTGATTCCTAAACCAGACAGAGACCCAGCAAAAAAAGAGAACTACAGGCCAATATCCCTGATGAATATGGATGCAAAAATTCTCAATAAGATACTAGCAAATCGAATTCAACAGCATATAAAAAGAATTATTCACCATGATCAAGTGGGATTCATTCCTGGGATGCAGGGCTGGTTCAACATTCGCAAATCAATCAACGTGATACATCACATTAACAAAAAAAAAGAGAAGAACCATATGATCCTGTCAATCGATGCAGAAAAGGCCTTTGACAAAATCCAGCACCCTTTCTTAATAAAAACCCTTGAGAAAGTCGGGATAGAAGGAACATACTTAAAGATCATAAAAGCCATTTATGAAAAGCCCACAGCTAACATCATCCTCAACGGGGAAAAACTGAGAGCTTTTTCCCTGAGATCAGGAACACGACAGGGATGCCCACTCTCACCGCTGTTGTTTAACATAGTGCTGGAAGTTCTAGCATCAGCAATCAGACAACAAAAGGAAATCAAAGGCATCAAAATTGGCAAAGATGAAGTCAAGCTTTCGCTTTTTGCAGATGACATGATATTATACATGGAAAATCCGATAGACTCCACCAAAAGTCTGCTAGAACTGATACATGAATTCAGCAAAGTTGCAGGATACAAAATCAATGTCCAGAAATCAGTTGCATTCTTATACACTAACAATGAAGCAACAGAAAGACAAATAAAGAAACTGATCCCATTCACAATTGCACCAAGAAGCATAAAATACCTAGGAATAAATCTAACCAAAGATGTAAAGGATCTGTATGCTGAAAACTATAGAAAACTTATGAAGGTAATTGAAGAAGATTTAAAGAAATGGAAAGACATTCCCTGCTCATGGATTGGAAAAATAAATATTGTCAAAATGTCAATACTACCCAAAGCTATCTACACATTCAATGCAATCCCAATCAAAATTGCACCAGCATTCTTCTCGAAACTAGAACAAGCAATCCTAAAATTCATATGGAACCACAAAAGGCCCCGAATAGCCAAAGGAATTTTGAAGAAGAAGACCAAAGCAGGAGGCATCACAATCCCAGACTTCAGCCTCTACTACAAAGCTGTCATCATCAAGACAGCATGGTATTGGCACAAAAACAGACACACAGACCAATGGAATAGAATAGAAACCCCAGAACTAGACCCACAAACGTATGGCCAACTCATCTTTGACAAAGCAGGAAAGAACATCCAGTGGAAAAAAGACAGCCTCTTTAACAAATGGTGCTGGGAGAACTGGACAGCAACATGCAGAAGGTTGAAACTAGACCACTTTCTCACACCATTTACAAAAATAAACTCAAAATGGATAAAGGACCTAAATGTGAGACAGGAAACCATCAGAACCTTAGAGGAGAAAGCAGGAAAAGACCTCTCTGACCTCAGCCGTAGCAATCTCTTACTCGACACATCCCCAAAGGCAAGGGAATTAAAAGCAAAAGTGAATTACTGGGACCTTATGAAGATAAAAAGCTTCTGCACAGCAAAGGAAACAACCAACAAAACTAAAAGGCAACCAACGGAATGGGAAAAGATATTTGCAAATGACATATCGGACAAAGGGCTAGTATCTAAAATCTATAAAGAGCTCACCAAACTCCACACCCGAAAAACAAATAACCCAGTGAAGAAATGGGCAGAAAACATGAATAGACACTTCTCTAAAGAAGACATCCAGATGGCCAACAGGCACATGAAAAGATGTTCAGCGTCGCTCCTTATCAGGGAAGTACAAATCAAAACCACACTCAGGTATCACCTCACGCCAGTCAGAGTGGCCAAAATGAACAAATCAGGAGACTATAGATGCTGGAGAGGATGTGGAGAAACGGGAACCCTCTTGCACTGTTGGTGGGAATGCAAATTGGTGCAGCCGCTCTGGAAAGCAGTGTGGAGGTTCCTCAGAAAATTAAAAATAGACCTACCCTATGACCCAGCAATAGCACTGCTAGGAATTTATCCAAGGGATACAGGAGTCCTGATGCATAGGGGCACTTGTACCCCAATGTTCATAGCAGCACTCTCAACAATAGCCAAATTATGGAAAGAGCCTAAATGTCCATCAACTGATGAATGGATAAAGAAATTGTGGTTTATATACACAATGGAATACTACGTGGCAATGAGAAAAAATGAAATATGGCCTTTTGTAGCAACGTGGATTCAACTGGAGAGTGTGATGCTAAGTGAAATAAGCCATACAGAGAAAGACAGATACCATATGGTTTCACTCTTATATGGATCCTGAGAAACTTAACAGGAACCCATGGGGGAGGGGAAGGAAAAAAAAAAAAAAGAGGTTAGAGTGGGAGAGAGCCAAAGCATAAGAGACTGTTAAAAACTGAGAACAAACTGAGGGTTGATGGGGGGTGGGAGGGAGGGGAGGGTGGGTGATGGGTATTGAGGAGGGCACCTTTTGGGATGAGCACTGGGTGTTGTATGGAAACCAATTTGTCAATAAATTTCATATATATATAAAAAAAAGATGAATTGAGGGAAAGGAGAATAGTGGGAAATGGGGAAAATGAAACTGGACCAATATACTACATTTTATGAAAGGGATTAAAAAATATCTAAGTAAAAATATATACTATAAACATGTAAGAATTTCAAGCTATAATTTTTATTATATTTTTAATTATAGTGTGATCTTAGACATATAAAACATGGCAAATGGGGCACATTATAGTAGTAGTTATTAAAAAAACAAATTTAATTAAACTCAGTGTATCTGCTAAAGTATTGTATAGATGTGGTCAACATTTATAATCAATTGACTTTCAGATTATCATCAATGGCCCCTTATCCAATAAGCTGAAATCTTAGGAACAAAGACTGAGATTTTCCCAAAAAGAAGAAATTCTGCTTCAAGCCTGCAGCATCAAGTCCTATTTAAGTTTCCAGCCTGGCAATCTGCCCTACAGATTTCAGAGTTACCAGCAATTGTGTAAACCTATTCCTTGAAATGAATATTTTTCTCTCTCCCTCTCCCTATTTCCCTCTCTCCTTCTCTAACCTATCTATCCATTGATTCTGTTTCTCTGGAGACCCCTGTGATACAGAAACTAATTTTTATTAATGAAGAAACAGTTCTTCCAGTTTTTCTTCAGATTCTTCTTTTAAAAAAATAAATTAAAAGAAAAAAATTAATTAAAGATAAGGCCTGCATAATGGAATGGAAAAATGTTTCCTCCCTTTTTTTCTTATAGTTTTTTTCTTTTTTTTTCCTTTCTCTTTCACTTCCTCTTTGCTTCCTTCTTTTTCATTTCTGCATATCTGTATGTACACAAGGAGAAACATCTAGTACATTGTTCACTAACAGATATGAAAGTCATTTCCAAATGGTGAGGGATTTTTTTCAACTTTCTTTTTTGTACCTTTTTGGATGCTTGGAAATGTTACAAGTGATCATCTGAATTATATCTTTTAAAACCTTCAAAAATAAATAATCCTGATGTAATCAATTACATGGAACAAAATGAAGTTGAAACTCTTTCTCTCATACATACACACATGTATGCACACACAAATTTTATTTTCTTTAAACATTTAAATGCAATACAATATAAGAGTGCAAAAGAAAATAAAGCCCTAATATGAAAAGTGAGATGAAAGGACAACAAATAGTGTGGCAAATATATACAAGGCAAGATTACTCAGCCAAAAAAAGGAATGAAATCTTGCCAGTTGCAACAGCACGGATGGATATGGACTGTATAATGCTAAGTGAAATAAGTCAAAGAAAGACAAATACCTTATGATTTCAGTCATATGTAGAATTTAAGAAAAAAAAAACAAATCAATAAAAAGAGAAAAAAAAAGAACAGACTCTTAAAAGTAGAGAATAAACTGGAGGTTACCATAGGGAAGGTGATGAGACTACACTTATTGTTGAATCACTATTTTGTCCACCTGTCACTAGTATAATACTGTACATTAATTATACTGTAATTAATAATAATAGTAACCAATGGAAGTAAATAAATTAAATAAAAATAAAAGCCAAAATATGGTTTCAGAAAAATGAAATGCCAAATTTCAAAAAGTATTCACAATCCATTCCATCCTTGAAAAAAGAGTTACTTCCGTCTCATTTACTTCTGGAACCCCCAAATCAGTGCAAGCACTGGCACACATTAGGAACTTAGTGTATTTTTTAAAACTGGAAGTAAAGAAAGGAAGGAAGGAAAATGAAAGAAGGAAATAGGCCAAAATTCTGAAAGAATTACATTGTCCTCTATTTTTCTCAATTTCTCATCTTTTTTGATAGTGGATATTTTATTAAATACATTCGTTTTAAAAACAGAAAACAATACATATAACTAAATTATAAAAGTAAATGATGTGAAATTAAAGGCAATGATGTACTCCTTCACTCCTAATATTCTCTTTCATAAAATATCTTGAAATTGAATATTTTTTATAATTTACTTTCAAAGGTACTTTAAAAATATAAATATTTAAAAATTGTGCCTCCAAAACGATTGAGTTTTGGTCTTATAGAAAATATAACTTTTTAACTATTTATCTTTGAAAAATTAGAATAATAATCAGCAGGAGTTTACAATGTAAGTATTAATACAAATTTCCCAGTTCCCTTACTTACCAGTGGTTTCACCCTCAGCACACAGAGGAAGTACTTATCACAGGGCTTGGGAGGAAGGGGGAGTTTCATTGGAAATATAGCTATTAAGAAGCAGCTCAGAGAGACTGGGTGGCTCAGTCAGTTAAGTGTAGGACTCTTGGTTTCGGCTCAGGTCATGATCTCAGGGTTCGTGGGTTTGAGCCCTATACATCAGTCTCTGTGCTGATAGTGCGGAGCCTGCTTGAGATTCTCTCTCTACCTCTCTATTTGGCCTTCCTCTGCTCATGCTCTCTCTCTTAAAATAATTTTTAAAAAAAAGCAACTCAAGAAATTTTGAGTATAGTAATATGGGAACAAGAGGGTATCAGTATTTAGGTTAACTTTCAAAAAAAAAAACAACAGCAAAAAAACGAGGGTATCAGTAGAAGCACCATAGCACAATAAAAGGGAATTCATACTGCCAAAATATTTTTTATTAGCATTGTAAAATAGTCATTCATGTCTTCTGAAAATAAAATCTTGCTCGAATTACATTTCTCATAAATCTGGGATTGTCATCCTAACAGTGAGCAGATAAAACTGATAGTCTTATTTACGAATGTACATTGTTACTACTTAAACTCACAGTTGCACAAGGTGAATTACTTTATCTCCCTTTACATGCCCAAATGGAGTTTTATTTATTTATTTTTTGCTTTGAGTAATTTATATACGAAAAACAAATAAATGGGGATACTTGGATCTATCCCACGCAGTTTTAATACTACAATTACTACATGTTTACCTACAGGAAATTGAATCTTTCCTTGAAAAACTAATTATTGATTTAAATGATATTTATGTCTCATAAGAGCCAAATAATGAAAATAAAAGCCTAAAATGAATTCTTGCAAGCAAAACCTATCCAAATCCATTGAAAACAAAGATTAATTTCCCCTTCATATAAGTATAGCCACCTAAAAATTATCAAAGGCAAAAGTATCAACTAAAAGTAAATTTTTATAAACCATAAGTTCAAAGAATGACCTAAAAACCACATAAGGAGAGCAAGACAAATCAATTTTCCTTCACCAAAAATAATTTCATAAATAAATATTCTGCTATTAGAAAAATACTATCCCTGCTGACAATATGGATCTCTGCCTTCAGGGTTTACTCTAGGTTTAATTATCATTCATTTTAATTTCCTGAAGCTAACCCTGCAGTCTTCAGCAGGATTATTCATTCAAATTCTTGAGATTCAGCTATATTTGTGGACATAATAATAGTGCTTTTTACATAGAGGGACTTTAACAACAAAAACCCATAACATACTTTACAAATGATATTATCTCTATATATTAGGAAAATGGCAAGATTTAAGTAACTGAGATCTGTTTTGTTGCCAAGAATACATAATATTTGCTGAATCCAATCACCTCCACAGTATCTTCCCTGATTACTCTAACTGCACTGATTTCATGTTTATCTCTATTATGATCATCATCAGAGAGCAGCACAGGGATTAACATTTAACTGCATGCTATGATTTTGGTCTGGTTCCCTAACCTGGTTATAAATCCTGGGAGGAAAGTCCTCATGATTTTGTTTCTTTCAATGCACCATATTTCTTGGCTCATTTTACATTGAGCTTGTTAAATGCCAAACACTTCCCTGGAGGATTTTACAGGTAGCGCCTTATTTGATTCACATAACAGTCTTATGAGATGGTATTGTCATCATCACAGTTTTTCTAAATGGAGAAACTGAGTCACTGTCAAACCAGAGGTTAACCCTAAACTATCTGATTCCACAATATTTCATCATTTCTTTATTGTATACACAACTACACACTAGACATTCAACAAAGACTTAGAGCAGGAGAAGGCGAGCCGACCTCAGATCTGTATGTTAGTAACTCAATTTTAATGTCTCCTTAGTCTGAAAAGGTCATGGGTATAAAATAACTAAAACGATACAGCATGTAGTGGAATTGTATTAGTTCTACTGAAGTTAATTGAAGGTAATTTTAAAGTTAAATTCCTCTATCTGGTATTCAAGTTTCTTCTTAACAAAGCTTTTTGTTTCGGAATAATTTTAAACTCAGAACAAGTTGTAAAGCCGGTACAGAGAGTTCCCATATAACCTTCACTCAGTATTTCTCAATGTTAATGTCTTATCAAACCACAGCACGTTATTAAAACTAGGAAACAAACATTCATAAAATACTGTTGTTTTTTGATGTTATGTTTTGTGGAAACATATATGCCCCATTTTCTAAAGTTGCTTGAAATTCATAGATGTGCTGAACTGTTGCTAGGGAACCATTTCCTATAGCTAGTAGTCAAATTCCCAAAAGAGAGAAAGGATAAAAGCTCACAAACACATTTTTGTTTTTGTTTAATTAAGCAACTAAAACTGTAGAGTTGTGCAGATGGAAGAGTACTGTCATATTCAGTGTCATATTCATGGATCTTCAAAGAAATGCTCTTAAGGAATATTAAATATAGCCCCCAACTCTAAATAATATAAGATGCTAAAAGATTTTATCACCATCAAACAGCAAGTCAGTGATTTAGCCTGGATTAAAACCTGTGTGTTTCTAACCAGCATGATTTCCATTCTACCCCACTGTCCTTTAGTAAGTGGAAAGACAGAGTATGGACTAACTTCTGAAAAGGGGCAGAGAGCCCCACAAGAGTCATGCTTCAAAATCAGAGCAGGTTTAGATTAAATAGGGACTGATAACATTTAAAGATTAGTGAGAAAGTTGCCTAATTATGCATGATATTAAAACTTTGAATTGTTCACTTTAGATTTGAAAATATTTAAATTAGCTATTTTTATTCAAAGTAATTTTTGATGAGTGAACTGAGCTGTATTAATTAGATGTATAGTCTGATAATATTTGAACCACATGGAATCACAGAGATGTGATAGGTAGATCCATAGCACACTAAGCCAATCATTTAAAGATTAATAAAATTCATGAAAATTAAACCTGCAAACCTAAATTTATAAGAAGCATTCCACTTTTATCCAAAAACACCACTGTTAACCCATTCTAATTCTGATTTCTCTCTGATGCCTGGATTAACTCATATTAATCTAACACCTCTCTGATCTACCCTATTTATAATCTATATCAGATTTTAATAACTGACTAAACCTTTTCATGTTATCCTTCTCTATATGTTCTCTTACCATTATGAAGAACACTGGGAAGCAGCTTATGTTTAATGCTTTTCTTTTCCAAGCTGACCACAGAACAAGTTTTCAGAAAGTAAGTTCAAAATTATTTTGATAAAGGCAATGCAGAGGTTTATGTGTTCCATCAGAAAGAGCATTTTACTCCATATAAATTCTCTCGTTCAAGACACTGATGGAAAATTAATATTCTGAAAGGGCTGGTAAAATAGGGCTAAACATCTGACAATGAATCATCAGTAATTTATGCACAGAGTAGCATTACAAAAGTTACATCGCATTGCACAAGGCTTATTACTTTAGAAGGTTGGTGAGGAAAGCCCTAGAGTGAACTTTAGAGAAACTCATTCCCACACTAGGTTATTCTTTCAGCCTGTTGCATGATCCTAGAGAACATACATAGTTTCTTTGGGCTTCAATTAGGATTTATCTCCAAAGTACTTGAACTCTAAAACAGTAAAGTTTATTTAAGTTCTAAAAGCATCCTTACTTATACAGAGGCTAAGAAGAATTTAATATATAGCAGAATTTGGAAAATCAAATGTTTCAGATTATCTCAGTTCCAATAAAACACAACCCCTATTTTAAGTTAATTTGTGAAAAGCTATTTTGGACATAAAAATTAAATAAGGAGAATTCTGATCGCTTAAAAAACACAGAAGCTGGTTTTGGCTGACTTGAATTTAAGACTCTGCTTGACCCTTATTAGCTATTGAACTTGAGGAAACTGCTTTACTTTGTCCTTGCTTGTTTTCTTACTTATAAACAGGTGCCAGTTATGGGGGTGTTATTATAATAAATATTTTCTGGGGCATGGGTGGTTCAGTGGGTTAAGCATCCAACTTTGGCTCAGGTCATGGATCTTGTGGTCCCTGAGTTTGAGCCCCACGTCGAGCTCTGTGCTGACAGCTCAGAGCCTGGAGCCTGCTTCAGAATCTGTGTCTCCCTCTCTCTCTCTGTCCCTCCCCTGTTCTCACTCTCTCTCTCTCTCTCAAAAATAAATAAACATAAAAATAAATTAAAAATAAATAAATATTCTCTAAAGACCTTTCCATGTTTTTTTTTATTATATTGTAGGGAAATGATCTGACATTACAGAACAATCACTATCTAAAGAAAAAAGGTTAAATAAGAGAATTAAATATAATAATCAAAGGAAAGAGTATGTGTCCTAATCAGTCCCATACTAATTGGGACTTGGAGGGAGTGGAGTTCTGTGATCCCTAGAGAGATCTGAAAGAAGGACCAGGTTACATGGGGGAGCTGGAGAGCACTCCCAGGAAGCAAATCTCTGTCAGTAAATTTCAATTGAACCCTTGTTATGGACTGAATGTTTGTGTCCTCTCAAATTCATATATAGAAGCCCTAGTCCCCAGTGTGATGGTATTTGGAGTGGGACCCTTTGGGGAGTAATAAAGTCTTGAGGGTGCATCTCCCTTGGTGGGATTTGTGCCTTTATAGAAGAGACACTGGAGACATGATCTCCCTCCCCATCACGTAAAGACACAGCAAGAAAGCAGCTGTGTTCAAGAGAGCCTTTACCAAAAACCAAATCAGCAACCACCTTGATCTTAGTCTTCCCAGCCTCCAGAAGTCTGAGAAATAAATGTTTGTTTTTTTTTTAATTTTAGTCACACGGTCTACGGTGTTTTGTTATAGCAGGTAGAGCTAAGACAGTCCTCCACTGAGGCAGCCATTTTTTGTTTAATCTACCACTTTCAAATCTAGCCCAGACTTTTCTTCTGAAAGGTGGGTCCATATGTCAGTTTTTCACCTAAATGTCTCGTGGCCACTTCAACCTCAACATGTCCAAAATCAGGGTGATGTGATTTGTCCCCTCAAATTTGTTCTAGTGCCACAATTCACCCAGGTTCTCAAACCAGAAATTCCTGATAGTCCCCTTATGGATTGTCTTGAATGCATTCACTTTTCTCCATCATCACTGCTATCCCCTAATCAAAGTGACTGTCATATCTCACCTGGACTTTTCTAACACACAGTTGCCATTCCTTCTGTACCCTAACCACAATCCATTCCCTCTCCAACAGTTAGAATAAACCTTAAAAATGTAAACAAGATTGACATTATTGTAACCAGATCCTCACAGATCCCCAGTGAACACTGTTTACCCCACTCTGCAAAACACTTTCTGATTTACCATGAGCCTCTCTCCATCTTCACCCTGGCCAGTTCTCTTCCTTGGCCACTTCCCTCTAGGAGTCCCAGATCCTGGCATAGACCAATCTTATTTCCGCTTCCAGGTTTTTGCACAGCCTCTCCCCACTCCCTCTTTCTGGCCTGCTTTTCCCCTTCCCTCCTCTCATCCCTGAGCTCAGCCTGCTACATTCATGTGGCCAGTTCCTTTTCCTCCTCAGAGTTCAGTTTGAGGCCAGCAAAACAGAGATGCTTTCCCTCATCGCTCTACTCAAAATAGCTTCCCCTTAATTATTACCTAAGTCCCTTGTTTGTTTCCGCTTCCTTCGTGGCTCTTAAAAGAAGGTGCAATCATTTAACTCAGCTGCCTGTTTGTTTTTAATCTTTCTTTCCCTCCAGAATATTGAATCCCTGAGGGTGGGGAACAAATATCTCATTCACCACTGTTTCCCCAGTACTTAACAGAGTGTCTAAAATATGACAGGCACATGGTAAACATTTGTTAAATAAATACATTGTGTGTCAGGAAATTTTCATCAGGAGACATCAAATTTTCTCATGAAACCCAAGGATGAGATTGTAGTCATTTGCTCGAGTTTGCCAGACTTCTTTGCCAAATTTATTCCACAAAGCAGAGGACACCCGAAATAAGATAACTGAGAAACTGTTGTTTATGTGTTTTCTTATCATGTTACTGGTTTGAACATATATTTTTATTTCTCATGACTCACCAGTTTCTTAAATGCATTTCATCTTGATATTAGACCACATTTTATACGTAAAACTTTTGAAGAATCCAACATTAGTATCCTCAGTATTCCTTGATATTTTCCTTTAAAAAACAAAACAAAAAAAAAATTGTTGGAGTTCAGAGTTGCTGATAAAGGTCACCTACCATACCATGAAAGTTCTGAGAATATTACTGGATACTTTGAACACAAATACGTGTGGTATTAATGGACATAAATAGAACCATATACCATTAATATCCCACAGCATTTGTCTTCTAACAAGCTAACTTTTTTTTTTCCTTTAGGATAAAAATCAACTTTTTATGGATACAGTGCAATCAAATTAAACTTGATTTAGTTTGAATTTAAATGATTCTAGGTAACTCAACAGAATAGTGTTACCAGCAATAGTGAAATTTTGTCAAATAGTGCTTTGAATAAAGTTGTATCTGCATTTACAAATTATCATGCTCCAATTTTACACAGTCATCTTCTCATCCATTTTTGTATGAAAAAAAAATAACCCAGTGGTCAAAGCAAGGTACCTGTGAATACCTTTGTTTAGTCAATACTTCTTTTGCAACAGGGTTTCAAACCAGGTGATCAGATTTATGTAACATGTTCACCTGAATTAAGAGCAGCTGGAGTCAAATACAATTCTGCATGAATTCTCCTAAAAAATGTAACATTTTAAAAAATCTACCAAGTAAAACTGGTACTCAGAGTAAGTTGCAGAAAACTGTTAAGAATTAATTAATTTCTATAGTCTAAGTAGGAGCTGATTATGAACTGTAAAAACGGGGTAGAATCTGCAAAACTTGCCTGAGGCATCTCAAGTATGAGTGATAATAAGTAGAAAAAGTTTTCTTAGCAAATTTATATTTGGATTTGGGGGAAAAGAATGCATTATATCTATCATTGTTCTGAGTAACTTCACTATTTTAAAATAGAAAGAAGTCACCACATTTTTAACTATTTATTGTGAAGGTAAGTTTTACCAAAGGTAAAACTTGAGCATAGGTAGTTACAAAAAATTCAGATTCTAGAATTTGGCATCAGCCTAACTATAATACACAGTAGAAAGTATTCCCTATGGAGCAGCACAGTGATCCCTTTAAAACCTGAGTCAGATCCTGGCACTCCTCTGCTCAAAATCCTGCCATGACTTCTCCTTGCTCATCAAAGGGAACTCCAATGCCTTCTGTGATCTGCTACCCTACAACATCTCTGAAGCCACAGGACCCCACCTCTTTCACTCCCTACCACATGGTCTCTTTGCTGTTTCTTCAATGTTGCAGGCACACCTGAAAATCTTATCCGTTGTTCCTTGTCTCTGGTGTGAACAAAACATGCTTTTTAAAGGGAGGTGACATTGGGTTTCTATTTCACAAAGCATCACAAGAAGGATAGAGTTACAGGAGTAACTCTTCTCTTTGATGAGGCAGAGGCCCCTCAAATGCTGTTCTCATCACCACACACACACACACACACACACACACACACACACACACAATATGCTCTCCTATCACTGTGGAAGATGGGTACCTTGTGTGTCTGCGGAACTGATTATTGCTCTTAGATTAGGTGAGTCAGACAGGCTATGTTCCACCTTGAGGGTCACTAAAGTGGGGAAGGGCTGGAATGGATGTGTGTCTACCCTTGAGGTAGGTGTAAACTATTATTGGTGTTAAATAGACCTCTGCTGTGGACCTTTCTTTTTTTTTTTTAATGTTTATTTATTATTGAGAGACAGAGAGACAGAGAGACACAGACCGCGAGCAAGGGAGTGGCAGAGAGAGGGGGAGACACAGAATCCGAAGCAGGCTCCGAGCTGTCAGCGCAGAGCTGGACGCAGGGCTCGAACTCACAAACTATGGGATCATGACCTGAGCCGAAGTCGGTGGCCTAACCCACTGAGCCACCCAAGCGTCCCTGCTTTGTAACCTTTCAAGTGATCCCCTTGCTCTTGTTCTTCTCTGTACCATAGACCTTGGGCTGGCACAAAGATGGCCAAGGCCTTGGAATGTCAATTCCTTCCCACCTAGCATTCCTGGCCTTTTGGAATGAGGTCTCTGTCCAAGGGAGCACTATGTCATAGACTAGCAGTGTATGTAGAACACCAAGCTTCTATTGAGTGTCCAGTGAAAGCAAGGGAACCACTGGGCATGAAGGGCTTTGTTCAAGACTGATACCCAGTGGAGGGAGCCTTTGGCCTCACAAAAGGGTTAAGTGTCTCATTATCATGGAAGAAACTTTCTGCCTCATAATTGTTTAACTTGATTATATTTTTTTACTATCTTTAATAAAACCTTATTTTAAAAAAACCTATTCATAAAACTAATCTCCCACCTCTTTCACACCTTCACATATTCATATGTCACCTTCTCAAGGAGGACCATCCTAACCACCACATTTGAAGTTGCAAATTGCCACCTACACTCTCAATCCCTATTCCTTGATCTACTTTTTCCTTGCATCTCCATGACACTTATCACCTTCCAACTTCTTTATCATATTTATTATTTACCTTTGTATTATAATTACTATCATTGCCTCTTTACTGTATTTATTATCTCTCTTCCCTTACTAGAAAGTAAGTTTCATGAAAATATAGATCTTTATCTCTGTCATTTCCAAACACCTAGAGAGTGTTTGGTATCTGGAATGCAGTAGACACTCATGAGTGCCTCGTAGGTTGTATGTATAGAATAAATAAAATGACAAATCCGTGATTTTTCATTAGAAATTAAGTCTCTTGGAAAATACAGTCTGAAATAAGACTAAAAACCAAGAAGAATTAGAGAGAATATAGTAAAACCTACACTAGGAACAAGTTGGTGTGGAGTGTCTGGACAAGGAAATTCTAGAGTGAGCAAGTTTTAAGACTTTAAGTTAGGCAAAATTGGGATTTTTCTATATTTCTTTTAATTCATGACCTATATTTTGAAGTAATATGTTTGATATCAGGAAGTCTGTGGTGATATTTTTGAAACCAGGAAGTATTCTCTGTAAAAGTGCTGCATATGGCTTCCTAGCAAGAGAACAAGAGGAAAATGAAACCAAATCCATTTGATCACAATCCAACAATCCAAGTATGAGCAGCAAGAGGTCTTTGAGCCAATGAATTACTGTGATTCTGTAGTATTTCCCTCAATATTCTAACTCGTGAGATTTCACTGACCATTAAAAACAATTTTCCTTTCATCTAAATTGGCATTTTATCCAGAATTAGATTTTGTGTGAAGCCTTACAAATAGCCTCTATCTTTTTTATTTCTCTAATTAGAACTGCTGCTCTATCTGAAAATTGACTTTAAACTTTAAAATTAGGATAGACTTGCAGGCTGAGATCTATAATATGCTCTCAAAATGAAAATTACTCATTCTTTAATCTTTATCAGTGAAGTTCCAGTCTCCTTTTTAAATCTCTATAATAAAAATGAACTAAAGTCCCTAGAAATCTCATGAATAGAGTAGGCAGGCAATATGAGAAACAAAAGACTAGTAAGCAGGCAAGATTCTAACACTGGTGACAAAATGCAACTTTTCTGCTATTTTGATAAATTACAGCCTCCTTCATTCAAAATTCCATTCTCTCTTCTCTCACAATTGCTTATCTAAACATTTATTTGTACACAAAAATTTATAAAGTTTCTTACCTATAAATTCATTTATTTACTGATTTCAGGCAAAGAAGTAAGTATGTTAGGGAAAGTTTACCCTATACAGATTCCAGAAACTTTCTAGTCTTTGAATCAATGACTATGTCACTACCTAGAGCTTAACTAGCCAACTAGAAATGGTGACCCATAACTCTTATTTTCAAATGATTTTAGTAAAAAAATAAAGTTTATGGCTCAATTATATATAAAATAATATGTATTAATGATAAGCCATTAAAAGGGATGAATAGCTGTATCAGAGATTACACTAGAAACTGGGTGTGAATTTACCACAATTTTTATAGCAATTCTAATATTTAGAGAAGTCAGATGATGTAAATCGCCTACTCTTTTCTTAAGCAATAATACCAAATGATGTCTTCAAATAATATGCAAAAGATTAAATGTTTAATTCAGCCAGTGGTAATTCTCTTCTCTTCAGACATCATAATTGTTAGTACCCAAATGGACTTATCAGTAGGCATTTATATCCCTCAGGTGGCACTAGTGTTCAATAAAGTGTCATCTAATTTGGAATCACAGTTGATCACATTCAATCAGGTAGGTAGTGGTTATCATAGCCAATGATTGGCAATAAATAAGTAAAGAAGGTATAATGGGATTTATAAATAATATTAATCTTATATTTATAGAAAATAACAAAACAACTTGAATAGAAAGATAAAATTAAAAGAAACTTTCACCAATAGGGAAATCATGGTACATTCATCTATTAGAATATTCTGGGGTCACTTAAAAAATAACTTTTATGTTTAGTACTGACTTGGAAAGATACCCATTAATGTATTTTTAGCAAAATATTATAGATAAAGAAAATGAATAGCAACACCCCAATAATACCAGTTGCTATATACTGAATATCAAGCAGTTTGCTAAGCATGTAATGTGCATTACCTCACTGAACACTTATATTAGGCCTATGAAGTAGGTACCACTAGAAACTCTATTTCATAAACAAAGAAACTAAAAGTCAGAAAGATTAGGTGGCTTTCCTAACTTCACTCAGAGAGGTAATGGTAGAGCTTGAACTCTAGCCCAGATCAGACCAAACTCAGGGCCTGCATGAGAAACATAGTCTTGAGATTTGTCAAATACCAACAGTGCTTCTATCTGAGAAGTAGAATCAAGGAGAAGAGGAAAAGGAGCAATTCTCATTTTCTCTGATCTCCATTATTTAAATTTTATAATAAGTATGTATTATTTTCTTTTTTTTTCAATATATGAAATTTATTGTCAAATTGGTTTCCATACAACACCCAGTGCTCATCCCAAAAGGTGCCCTCCTCAATACCCATCGCCCACCCTCCCCTCGCTCCCACCCCCCATCCACCCTCAGTTTGTTCTCAGTTTTTAAGAGTCTCTTACGCTTTGGCTCTCTCCCACTCTAACCTCTTTTTTTTTTTCCTTCCCCTCCCGCATGGGTTTCTGTTAAGTTTCTCAGGATTCACATAAGAGTGAAAACATATGGTATCTGTCTTTCTCTGTATGGCTTATTTCACTTACACAATGGAGTATGTATTATTTTCATATAGAAAATAAATGCATCAATTTTTTGGCATGAGTAACCTTCAGTGTGGAAGATCAGAAACAAAACTGCAACCAATGAAACAGACTGGTAGCTAAGATGTAAGATCAACAAAGATTCAAGACACGCAAAAGTAAAGATGGTAGAGGCATACTGAGGTGGGAAGAAGGTCCAAAGTTTTTGCAAACAACAACTAGAAAGAGCTTCTAATGAGTCCACATTGCCAGTCAAAATGGCTACTTGAAGTTTTGAGGATCAATGCTTGGCACCCACAACAAGACAACTTGTAGCACATGATTAATTGCTTTTATTCCTGTAATTTTCTGGAATCTCATATAGGACACTATCAGGCTGCTACTTAACAGGATATGGAAAAGACCCAGTTCTCTGGGCATTACCCTAAAATGAATATATCTAGGAAGTTGAATTCTTTCAACTTCTTAAACAAATGGTCTACCTGAATCATGCTTAGATTTAAATGCTTTGTCTCGAATGCTTTGTCACATGATTCAGAATTAGACCTTGTACACACAATTTCATACACACAAATGATAACTAACACATACAATTTTCATTTGACAAAGAATTACTGAAGTCTTATAATAATACAGGCAAAGTGCTATATGCTTAGTATCAATTGGGGATCAAGATAGAGAGAATTTGCCATGAGAAAGCTTAAATATGTAGTGGGGGGAGACTAATTGAGTAACTAAATGAATAAATGGTAGATTTCATCTGTGAAAACTGATAAAATAGAGAAATATACAGAGCACTATGAAAACATATTGATATTTCCAATCACCAGAACAAGAAGCATCCAGATATTTAGGGCTGGGGGATTCCTCTATTACCCAGGCAGATGTTTGTTTCATTATTAGACTTTTTTTCTACTGCAAAATAATTCCACACTACGAACAAGATGTATTTATTTACTCTTCCTACATAATCTAGTGTCCTGTCCTTACAAGCAGCAACTATAATTAAATATAAAATATTGGAGCGCTGCCTTCACTTGGATTTTGCAGCAAAAACATTTGTCCGATGTGGTTCAATAAATGGATGAGGGAAACTCCATGGCAACTGAAGCAATGAAAGAAACTTGATAAAAGAACTGCATGATGACATTTATTTCTGAAAAACATTTGTGCAAAGGAAGGGTTATGTTTCTACAGCAACCAACTTTGTTGGGTCCACTAAGCTCTATTAAAAAGAAAGAAACAGAGAAAGGGAAGTGAAGGACAGAATGGGATCTAATTTGAAATGGCATATAAGGCAAAAATTCAGGAATGCTGAAGTCAATGTCATTGAAAGAGGAATAGAAACATCCCCAAGCTAACCATGAGTTTTCTTATCTGGGTCTGTCACCGGTAACCTGCATATCAGTGATTGATAGGTTATGCAAATAAGTGGCCTGGTAGCAACTTGTATAAATAAGAGTCCCAGGCTTCATCCAAATGGGTCCTTTGCTACTCAACTCCAAACCAGTGTGGTCAAACAAAAAATGTGCTCAATAGCATGAATTTGTCTCTATGAAATACTCAGTATTAGTTTCCTTCTGCTGCCATTAAAAAAAAAAAAAATCACCACAGGGTGCCTAGGTGGCTTAGTCCATAGGTGTCTGACTTCGGCTCAGGTCATGATCTCATGGTTCCTGAGTTCGAGCACCACACTGTGTCTGGCTCTGTGCTGACATCTGAGAGCTTGGATCCTGGAGCCTGCTTCAGATTATGTCTCCCTCTCTCTCAGCTCCTCCCCCACTAATGCTCTATCTCTCTCTCTCTTTCAAAAATAAATAAATATTTGTTTTAAAAAATCACCACAAACTTAGGGACTTAAAATGTCATTCTTTTATTATTTCCTATTTTCTGAATCTGGTCCAAGATTCAGTTAGACTATGACTCAACTCAGTCCTCTGCTTAGAGTCTCCCAAGGTTGAAATCAAGGTGTCAGTAAGTTACATTTCTTTCTAGAGGTTCTAGGGACATGCTGGCTTCCAAGCTCATCTAAGTTTGACCAAATTCAATTCCTTATGGTTGCAGAGCTGAAGTCTCTGATTCCTTGCTGGGGATGGTCTTTGCTCCCACAGGCTGCCCACATTCTTTCTCAGGCTTTTCATGTGACTTCCTTCCTGCAACAGTGAGGTGAGTCTCTCTAAAGCTTTGTCTGTCTCATATGTTCCCAGCTGCCACATCTCTCTGCCTTCCCAGTGGAAAGAATTCTTTGTTTCTAAGGGCTCATGTAATCATATTGGGCCCAGATAGATAATCCAGGATAATCTCCTGATTTTAAGGTTTGGGCCACCATCTTAACTATATCTGCAAAGCCCCTTGCACTGTGTAATGAAATGTATTCTGGAATCCTAAGTATTAGGCATGGACATCTTTGGGGAGCCATTATTCTGCCTACCACAATCCCAAATTTAAATGTTGACAAATAATTATTAAAATTACTTGGGCAGGACAAAACATGTCTGTGTCTCCATCTTGACTCAAGGATGAAAGCTGTGTTCCCTACTTTATAAGACAAATGCTATCAACAGGACTAATATTGCGCTATACCTTTTAAAACAGAATGTTCATTCTTAAGTTAACTGGCATGAAGATAAATATACATTAAAAAGAAAATGGATATTTGGCTTTATAGTCTTTTCTCCTCCATGCATTTGTTAGCACTACATATAGGTCAAGGTCCTTTACCATGGGCTTTGTTAAAATTTGAATAATTAATAATCAATATTTGTTTATAACCTTTCTCTCTTTTGCAACACTATTAGAGTCATTACTATTGTGTATACTGCCTTGAAGTGATTTTAAAGAAGTTGTTTTCTTGCTGGGCTTGATTTATATAATCTATTAGATTTTTTTTACCGGGTCAAGAGACAGAATTCATATTACCCAAAGAGCAATCTGTCATTTGTATATTCTCATTAGTTCTGTAGTAAAATGAACCATGGAACCATATTAAAATATATGGCATTAAAAGTCTTTTTTAACATTTCATTTGTACTCTGTGCCTTCAAACTAAATTTCAATGTAATTTTTAAATACCGATATTTAAAAAGGAAAACAAACTGTAGGACTGGGAAAGGCTTACAAGAGATTTGTACCACCTCCTTACCTCACCCTGGATGGCTGCCTCTGAACATGTCTTCACATAATGGGAGGCAAGCATCTAGGCTTTGGAGACAGAACTGGACTTGAGACCAGCAGAAGAACTATCGAAGTCTTCTAATTCTGGACATATTGCTAAGCAAACTGAGCTTCAATTTTTATCCTCTATAAAATGATTTGTAAAATAATTTTACCTATTTCTCACAGGTTGTTGTAAGGATTGAGACAATTCATGAGAAGTGCTAAGACAATACACAATGCACAGTACACTCTCAATAATATATTACCATAACTCTGGTTTTAGCTCAGGTATGTTTGGTTCATATAGAGTTTACTGATCATCCTACTAGTTTACTTTCAGGTCAATCTCTTCTACTTTATCAATTTCTTTTCTAATTTCTAAATTCTTCTTAAAAATTCAACCTGATATTATTATTATTATTATTTCCATTTTTGGAAACTAACACATTTCCAGATATTGACTTAAAGACTTAGATTATTGCATATAGAATTGCATTAATTTAAAATATTCCATTATGAAATTATTCATTACAAAAGCCAAATACAATTGAAAAAATATGATAAAAATATGAAATAGAAAATACAAAACTGCATATAGATACAATTATGTAAAATATATACATATATATGAATTTTGACTAGATCTAAAGGCAAATAAAATTGTACTTTTGTTAGGGATTATAGGTGAATTCTTCTGTTTTAGTAGTAGATCATATTTTCAATTAAAATAATAAGTTATAAAAATCCTTAAGAATTGGCAATAGATGAGGCACCTGGGTGGCTCAGTCGGTTAAGCGTCCGACTTCAGCCAGGTCACGATCTCGCGGTCCTTGAGTTCGAGCCCCGCGTCGGGCTCTGTGCTGACAGCTCAGAGCCTGGAGCCTGCTTCAGATTTTGTGTCTCCCTCTCTCTGACCCTCCCCCGTTCATGCTCTGTCTCTCTCTGTCTCAAAAATAAATAAAAACATTAAAAAAAATTTAAAAAAAAAGAATTGGCAATAGACTTTTAACATGCATACACAATTGCATACTAAATTTGAAAAAGAACTCATCATGTATAAATAGAATTTTAAAAGTTGCTTCTATCAAACTTAGAGATCACCCAGCCAGGAATTTTTCACACTGTGCACAGTGAGCCCTAGATGGTCTACAGAGGTGTCCTGGGTGTCATGACATGGCATGGTTGCTATGAAGTATAGAACAAACAGGCAGACCCAGGCCTCTTCAGCTGTGCTTCCATTAGTACAGTCTTACTCTGATTTGTTTTATATATTTATATATTTCGTAATAAGAAATATTTCCTTTGGTCAAGAAAACAAAGAATCACGATCCTCTTATGTGCAAGATACTGTCATATTCACCAAATATTCCATTGTTTCTCTACATTTCTCAGCCCTCTTAGTTTGTCTTACTGTTTCTTACCAATAAAATGTGAGACATGACGTTGCTTCTAGAATGAGGTAATAAAATGCTTACGCACAGTTCTCCAATCTCTAAGGATGAGGTGACATGGCAAATGGGGAAGATGTGTTCACAATGATTCAACTCAAAGAGAGGAAAGCCTCCTCTGCTGGTCCTAAGTGTGTGGATCAGAGCCCTCTGCCTACCTAACAGGACAGGCAAAATAAGTGACAAGTTAATTCTGTTGCATTAAACTCTTGAGTAAATTGGGTTACTTGTTACTTCTGGATAATCTAATTCATCCTTAATAATGCAAATCATTTTAAAGATGAGGAAACAGGATTGTTAATAATGAATGTGAGTAATTCAAGGTCATTGAAGTCTGAACTGAAATTCATGTCTCCTGACACCCCAGTGCAAAACCCTCATTATACCAATCCATAATGCCTTAGTGACCACAAAAGAATAATAAGCCATGATATTAGGAGTGGACTTCCAAACTATTCCAAAATTCCCTAAATTCAAGATGACAGAAGTCTATCCAGATGTTGGTGAATAACAATGATGGAGATCTCACCATTTCCAGTGTCAATCCGCTTGTGTTTGATAGTTGCCATTCTTAGCAATTCCTTTTCTAAAGATAAGACATTGTAAATAATGTAGCAAGGAGCATGAATATTTGTTCAACAATTTTTGAACCCTTACTATATGGATAAACACTGAAGTTCTGGCAAAAGCAGATATGTAAGCTCTGATAAGCAAATACAGACTTGGTCCTGCTCTCTTGAAGCTTATAGGCCAATGAAGTGGTATGTATACACATATATATGAAAATATGCATATAGGATATTTATGAAATAGTCACAAATATAAATCTATGATCACAAAGTCTGGTAAGTTTTGTGTATGGTAAGTCACACAGTATTATGAGAGCACAAAACAAAGGATCTGACAGTCCAAAGAGTCATAAGAAGTAGAAGAAGAGAGAGGTAGCAAGGATAACTTATACTTCTCTGCTTTGCCCACCTGATATGTTAGAATGTCGTCTGCTGAAATAGGAACAGTGGAAGAAGACCTGATTTTGTAAAAGGAAGTGAATGGGATAAAGAAACCATGGGTTCAATTTCAAAACTTCTAGAATAAGAGGTATCAATGTAACCTCCATCACAAAAGTATAGATGAGGATGCCAGGAATCTCTGAAGGAATATCTTTACAGAAAATCTTTAAAAAGACACGGCTGGGGAATGACAGCATATTCACTCAGCTAGTAGCACGGACCCTCCCTGCCCATTCATTTTTGAGTCACTGGCAACACAGGCAGATGGCTACAGCTGTTGCTCCTGTCCCTTCCCATCTGACATATGCCAGATGGTGTCATTCTGTGGGTGATCTTTATTAGAGAGGAACCCTGTTGGTGCAGGCCTTAACGGGCTCCCTGAGTCAGGAAGCAGAGGTGGTTGACCTTTAATTCATACCATTTCCTGCCATCCCCTTAGGCCAGGTGTGTTCCAGTGCTAAATAAAGTGCTCCCCTCTAAATTTTAGAATCTGACAGAGCATTATAATAATATCCTGCATCGCACAGCAGTACAACATTAGCCTTTTTGGAGGCCCTGAGAAAAACTACTCGGCATGACTATCAACTATAATTTCAATTTTTTTAAGAAAAGAAGATTTCAAAGGTTTGCCATTAGAAAATTTAGAGGTCAATCCCTGGCCTCTGGAATTTGTATCAATAGGCAAAAACATGAGATTCAACTGCATCAACAATGTGAGCTATGTAAGCTGCCATCAGTGAATAGCTGTGTGGCTTCAAGCAAGTGACATGATCATTCTGGGTCTCGGTGCTATTGTCCATAAAATTAGGCTAATGTCCAATTTGGGGTTGTTGTGATGACATGAATTAATATAAGAGCTTATTTACATATGGCACTTGGAAGCTTTCTATACTTATAATCCATACTATTTTATACACTGACTTGTTTCTGCCTAATCCTACCAAAATACAGCCACCATTTACGAAGTACATAGCATGTATCAGGCACTTTCCTAAGTCCTTTATGAATATCAGTTTATCTAATTCTATGAGGTATTTACTATCAATAATCCCAGGTTTTTCCAGGTGTGCACACTGAAACAGAGAGTTGCTTGCTCGAGGGAACATACATTACAAATGAGGGTATCAGGATTTGAACCTCAGAATCCATACTCCTATCCATTAAGCTACAAGGATCAAAGATTGGACTGAAATTATGAAGTAGATATCCTTACATGCTACATACCTCTTTTTTTATGGGCAATGTTAATATTTGAAAATCCTACTGTAAAATTGCAAGGGCATCCTCCCTCAGGCTGGATACGGAGAAAACCATGATACAGGGAAAGATGGAAGAGGTGAGACAACGGTTTGCAGGAGATTAGCGGGAAGGATGGATATTTTGACTACTTAAGCACAACCGGATGGCTTTGGGGCATAGTTGGAAGCATACTGAACTAGAAGCCAGGGGACCTCTGCCCTAGGCCCAGCTTTGTCACTAACAAGCTGTCTAGATACTGTTGCATCTCGTGTTCCCTATCATACTACCTTTGTGTCCTCATCTAAAATGAGGAGCTGGGTCTAGCATCTATACCAAATTAATTTAGACTAATCGTCTCTAAATTGCCCCTGTTCTAATTTAATTTTATTATTATATTAACACCTAGAAACAGCACCTTCAGCCACAAAGACTACCAGAAGTATCTTTTCATCTTAATAATAGGATTTTTTAATTAAGTTTTTCATTAATTTTAATGAATATATGTTATACTGCCTAATTCAGGAAAATTGAATAGACATAATTTTTATCTAGACTGGGGAATTGAGTATTTGTGTTTCAGTTTGTGACAAGCCACTAGCTGTAGACTGCTGGGCCAGCCCATGATTGACTATGAAGCACAGTGTCCTGAACAAAAGGAGTATTTTCCACATTCTTTTTCTAATATGACATTAATCATGGTCCAGTTATAACCTAGTTAACACACTTTTGGAAACAAGATTGTTATGTCTATTTAATTATTTTTTTTTGAAAAGCACCTTAAAAAGCATCCATAGCCTTCTAAAGAAACAAAGCTGTGAGGATCTTCAGCTCGTGATGTTATGTAGTACAAATCTACAATTAACAAAAAGCCTCTAGGGATTGCTTCTTTTCTAAAGGCACATGGCTTAGTAGTGGCTAAAAGTTCCGGGGTTTTGCCTCCCGACTTTCTGATTTGTCTGACTAGGAAACTTTCCACTACTAGTAATTAGCACCCTCTAGACATCTGTTTCTTTAGGGGGAAAAAAAAATACATAAGCTACAGAAAGATTAAATCTAATTATTATAATTTCCATTTCTGGGGCAAGGCCTTTTCATAAATAATTATGTCTTAGTGCACAACTGGCAAATTTTAAGCAGTGGCCCTATCATTCATAATAATAAGTAGATTTATAACCCACGAGCTCATTAGCTACAGAAGGCTAATTAGAACTTTAACCAAAAAACACCAGTATATGAAACACTGAGGTAATCACAGCATTTTGGCTCTGAAAACACCCACTTTTTACCAAATGAACTCCATGTGCAGACCCCAGGACAAGAGTGAATTAGTAACTACACCACCAGGAAACAGAGGTTTATAACTCTTTGCAAAGTTACCCTTGGATAAGGGCGGGTTCTGCTTTCCTATGGATGTATATATTAAAACATGTGTGACTGAAGATCATGACAGAAAGAATACTATAAAGAATGGTGCACAAAACAAAAACAGACACACAGACCAATGGAATAGAATAGAAACCCCAGAACTAGACCCACAAACGTATGGCCAACTCATCTTTGACAAAGCAGGAAAGAACATCCAATGGAAAAAAGACAGCCTCTTTAACAAATGGTGCTGGGAGAACTGGACAGCAACATGCAGAAGGTTGAAACTAGACCACTTTCTCACACCATTTACAAAAATAAACTCAAAATGGATAAAGGACCTAAATGTGAGACAGGAAACCATCAGAACCTTAGAGGAGAAAGCAGGAAAAGACCTCTCTGACCTCAGCCGTAGCAATCTCTTACTCGACACATCCCCAAAGGCAAGGGAATTAAAAGCAAAAGTGAATTACTGGGACCTTATGAAGATAAAAAGCTTCTGCACAGCAAAGGAAACAACCAACAAAACTAAAAGGCAACCAACGGAATGGGAAAAGATATTTGCAAATGACATATCGGACAAAGGGCTAGTATCTAAAATCTATAAAGAGCTCACCAAACTCCACACCCGAAAAACAAATAACCCAGTGAAGAAATGGGCAGAAAACATGAATAGACACTTTTCTAAAGAAGACATCCAGATGGCCAACAGGCACATGAAAAGATGTTCAGCGTCGCTCCTTATCAGGGAAGTACAAATCAAAACCACACTCAGGTATCACCTCACGCCAGTCAGAGTGGCCAAAATGAACAAATCAGGAGACTATAGATGCTGGAGAGGATGTGGAGAAACGGGAACCCTCTTGCACTGTTGGTGGGAATGCAAATTGGTGCAGCCGCTCTGGAAAGCAGTGTGGAGGTTCCTCAGAAAATTAAAAATAGACCTACCCTATGACCCAGCAATAGCACTGCTAGGAATTTATCCAAGGGATACAGGAGTCCTGATGCATAGGGGCACTTGTACCCCAATGTTCATAGCAGCACTCTCAACAATAGCCAAATTATGGAAAGAGCCTAAATGTCCATCAACTGATGAATGGATAAAGAAATTGTGGTATATATACACAATGGAATACTATGTGGCAATGAGAAAAAATGAAATATGGCCCTTTGTAGCAACGTGGATGGAACTGGAGAGTGTGATGCTAAGTGAAATAAGCCATACAGAGAAAGACAGATACCATATGGTTTCACTCTTATGTGGATCCTGAGAAACTTAACAGGAACCCATGGGGGAGGGGAAGGAAAAAAAAAAAAAAAGAGGTTAGAGTGGGAGAGAGCCAAAGCATAAGAGACTGTTAAAAACTGAGAACAATGGGGGTTGTTGGGGGGTGGGAGGGAGGGGAGGGTGGGTGATGGGTATTGAGGAGGGCACCTTTTGGGATGAGCACTGGGTGTTGTATGGAAACCAATTTGTCAATAAATTTCATATATATAAAAAAAAAATAAATAAATAAATAAAAAAGAATGGTGCACAAGCATGAGAAAGACCTCAAGTCTAATTCTGGCTGAAACAGTGCCCCATCAATCAGCTTCATTTCTTCCCATGTGATGAGAACACTGAACTAAATACAATCTCAAGTCCATTTTACAATGTAAAAGAAATAAAGCAGAGGGTTATTTCTCTTTCTAGTTGATAAGATGCACTTACTTTATTAAATTTTATTAATTTTACACATACTTCCATTCCACTTACATGGGTCAGGCATTGTTCTAAACTCTTTAAGGATATTTAATCTTCATAGATAGCCTTAAAGGAGGAAGTATTATTATCTTATCTTAGTGGTGAAGACATTGGACCACAGAGATGAAACAATTGGCCAAAGTTCCCACAGTTAGTGTTTCCCTTCCATATGCCACAGTGTGCTGGTATGCCGTGAATTCTTCACGGCCAGATGCCAATCACAACCAAAGTCTGAACACAGCCAAATGTTGAACAAGATTTTAACTTATTTAATTACAATGATATATACTATTACGGGAATGTCTGTCAGAAGTAGTTACTTGAGTGTCTTTGTAATGTGGTGACTTTTCTTTTTTTAAGATAATTATCAATATTTAAAAGTATATTGTTGACATATATTTATTTCCTACCTCCTGCCACTAGGTAGACACTCTGTGAAGACAGAATTTTCACTGCCTTATATACTACTCTATCTCCAGAACCTAGAACAAATAAGTAACTAAATAAGAATCTCTTCTCTCAGTGATTTGAAGATAGATTAGATGTGAAGAAATAAACTATAAGGATGAAAGTTAGGAAACAATTAAAATACCTATATTATGAAAAGTCATAAAAATTGAAGTCACATCCCTTTCAACAAAGAAATCTACCTATATGAATTCTTATTGACCCTACCGTAATTCGTCATCTTTAGTCAGGTACTAATAACTTTATATATTTGCATCATTTTAATTACATCTTATTTGTTGTGTTGTTTATTGTGGTGGACTACCCCATGTCAACACCACCCCTAATTGTTCTAAGCTAATAATGGTAAACCCATCCTTTTTCCAATAGTTGGCTTGGCTCAAGAATAGTCTTATAATTCTCTTCAGATATAATTAGGTAGTTATAGGGTGGGATTATAGGAAATACCTCCTCTGTACTTATTGACTGTCATAAGAAGATAAATTCTCTCTTCTTGTCCTGTCTAGATGTGGGGCCTGGAATTGCTACCACCATTTTGCATCAGGAATAGTGGAACAGAAAGATGAAAAGAAAAAGGGATTCTGTATGATATCATTGAACCACTGAACATTCTCTATAGCCTACCCCACTTCAGGATTTCCAGTTATGTCAGATAATAAATTCCCTTACTGATGAAAGCATTTAGAGTTTATTTTTGTAACATGTGCCCCAATTTATTTATACAACTCTGTAAGAGACTGTCCTTCTAATTACCACTGTTATCCAATGATAACAGACAAGTTCAAAGGAAAGAAAAAAAAATAGTGGCAAGAGAACTGCATCCCTATGAGCTGGTCCTCTGTAGCTTTCAACATTACCTTCTATGGCATAGAGCCATGAATCTCCTCTGACATTTTCCCGTCAATTACCAGAGATTCCTGCTTCCTCTATTTTCATCAGTCTAATATTCATAGATGGTCATTAAATCCTGACATTTTAATCCACTTTGACCAATTGGTACACTCTGATCTTTTACCACATTAACATTGTTTCACTCACTAATAATAGTATTGGTATTTGATGTCTGGTGATAGAAGCCCAAGCTTCATTTCTGTATTAGCTACATATGCTACAGCTACTTCTTTGATGTTCTCAATATGTAGCCCTAACTTGGACATAATAGGAAATTAGAGGTAAAAAGTCAAGATGATATTATGGAATGCTGTGAAAAAAGGGGAAAAAATTTAAAATATTGTTAATTAAATCATGAGCATCTGCACTTATTGTATTCATCCCAATCCAAACATTTTAGTTGAAGTTAACCATATGGAAGAAGCCAAATACTTCACTCTAAACTTCAAGGTTTCCCAATAATAGTAATTTTTCTCTTCATTTCCTCCTCTTATAAAATGTACTTTTGATTACATGTCAAAACTGTTTCTGATTCCCTAATAACCTCTTGCTAACTCCTATGCCTTTTAACATGTTGTTTTTCCCCCATCTAAAAAGCTTTGTCTTAATCTTTGCATAAATCCAGGATATAATTCTCTATGAATCCAGCTAATGGCTAATAAGATGAAATGAGGCAATATGAACAATACTGGAAAACTGAAAACAATGAATATGTCCAATAGAGGAGATTAGCCAGCCATGGAATATGCGTGTTGTGAACCAATATGCAATTAGCAAAGGCATACTGTAGAACACTATACATGATACATTCATATGTGAAAAAAGAGGTCCAAACATTGTGAATTAATCAACTGACAATATCCAGTGGGCCCTCTGTCTTTGCCACCTACTTATAGTGATGAGCTAATTGCACAAATTTCCCACCTTTCACACTGTAGTGAGAGTGATGAATATTAGTTAAATAATTACATGACATAAAGGAGAGCTATATGGACATATAACTAAGTGTAATAAAGTAATATTTAACCCAACTAAAGGACTAAGGACTAAGCAGAAATCTGAAAGATGCTTTGTGGTTAACTTGATAAAACAAAAAAAGGATAAAAGAATATTCCAGGAAAAATAAGAAGAGTAAAAGACTTTATGGTAAACAACAACAACAAAAATAAGCATACATTTGAGAACACAAAATAAGGCTAGGAGCTGAAGAACAAAAAAAGGTGGGGGGAGGGGGAGGTGGGAAGCAGTAGTTTCCCATATGAATGTCAATTTTGATACTGCAGAAGCTTCATTGAGTGGACTAAATAACAAATTCAAGCCCCACACAGAGCTTGAACTCCCAGAGTGCAAGATCATGACCTGAGCCAAAGTCGAGGCTTGAACAACTGAACCACCCAGGCACCCCAACCACTGAATGGTTTAAGCATCAAAAGTGTCAAATGCTTCCTGGAGTTATGCAGTGTACAACATACACAACTATATGTAGTACCCTTGAGGGATACTGTAATGACAGATGATGCTAAAAATGTAAGACTTTAAAGTATCTTAAAATCTACAACAAAGAGCTTTATCTTTATCTGAAGTGTAATGGGAAGCCACTGAATGGTTTTTCTTTTTTAACTTTTTTTAGTGTTTATTTATTTTTGAGAATGAGAGAGAGAGACAGAGTGCAAGCAGGAGAGGGGAAGAGAGAGAGCAAGCTCCAGGATCTGAGCTGTCAGCACAGAGCCTCACGCAGGGCTTGAACTCCCAGAGTGTGAGATCATGACCTGAGCCAAAGTCGAGGCTTGACCAACTGAACCACCCAGGCACCCCAACTACTGAATGGTTTAAGGATCAAATGTGTGGGTTCGCAAAGATCATTCTGACTACAGTGTGGAGAACAGCTTGGAGGAGAAAAAAGCATGGATGGGTATTAGACCAGTTGGAAGATTATTGTAGCAGTGCAGGTGAAACACAATGGTAAGTTGAGTATTGATAGCCATAGCTATAGTAGAGCTGAAAAGAGCTCACTGGGGCTGGGAGATATTTTGGCAAAAAAAAAAAAAAAAATCACCAGGACTTGGGGTGGATTCTATATGAGGATAGAAGAAAAAAGAGATGTTAAAAATGACTCCGTGTTCTGCTTGTATAACTACAACATACTAGATAAAGATGTTGCATTTACAGAGATGGGAAAGAGGTGAAGGAGAGCATTTGGGGCTTTACATGAACCCAAATTACATGAAGCTATCACATACCATATCATCCTGTGTCTGCAAAGGAACCAAAACATGCTCAGAGAGGGACAAAAGTTTGAATAAAGCCAAATATTAGCATTTTTAAAACATGCACGGTGATAACAAAGAAGACTATCAAGTTATTGTCTGAGCTTTTTTGTATATTTAAAATATTTCAAAAAATTTTAAAGGCTTTTTAAAAGCACATCCTCCTAGTCTTTGTGTTATACCCTGCCTACCAAATACTACTCTGTGACTTCCCCTCTGATATCATATACATTCCCTTTGAAGAATTTATAAATTCTATACTTTCTAAGGCTTTGCTGTGTCCCTGATGCCCTAATTTGCTGCAAGACCCTGCAGGAGAAAAACTAGTTTCTCCTGCCTTCTTGCAGTCTCCCCAACAGAGCCTAGTTCAGAGCTTGCCATTCAGAAGCACTCCATGCATACTGCACACTGGCTTTTTATCTACTTCCACAGTTTCCCTGGGAACATTCATGAGGGATTGTTCCAGCTCCATCAAGGGAACAGCCAGTGCAATTTAATTTAGCATATCATAAACTACCCTGCAAAAACAAAAGAGGAAGGGAAAAACTAAAACATGAGGCTTTGGCTGAGAACAGGACAAGTTTATAATTTATGATGTGCTCCCAACCAGCATTGACTCCCAAGAGGTAAGGAATGGCATGCACACCAACAAATCACCATTCACGCCCTGCATCCTGCCCAGCTCAGAGCAGTCTGTTAATCTACTGCCTTTCACTCAGCTCCACAGTATAATTTGGTAAATTACCAATAAGGTCTGGCCTAAGTGCATTTCACATGCAGTTAGCTATAATAATGCATATGCTATGCTTCGTTTACACAATTCGTTACACCTATTTCCACTGGTTGATTTTATTTTTTATTATTGTTTCAATGTTATTTCAGGAGCCAACATAAATTGATGCCTTAGCAAACTCCTACCATGGTTCATATACTTTCTGTGTAGGGCCTGCTTGAACTTCCTTTGAGTTGCTAACGGATCAAAGGAAATAATCCCTACCTTTCATATGCCACCTTGCAATAACCATTTTCATTATACATAACTCTGTTGAAAACTTCCAGGGTGCTTTCATGATTTTAAAGTAAGCTGAAAAAATAAAAATGAAACTACAACAGAAAAGGAGACATTCTAGGTGCCTCAAGAATCTCCAAGATGAGTACCATCAATATCACCATTAAACTTCTCAAATCTAAAATACCGGCCCCTGTGCAGCTCCAGGACTCTGACAGAAGTTAAAGCTTAGTTTTTGGAGGGGAGGGGGGGTGTTTGTTTGTTTATCTTGAGAGAGAGAGACAAAGAGAGCAGCATGAGCAGGGGAGGGGACAGAGAATGAAGGAGACACAGAATCCAAAGCAGGCTCCAGGCTCCAAGCTGTCAGCACAGACCTGATGCAGGGCTCCAACTCACAAACCGTGAAATCATGACCTGACCCAAAGTCTGGCGCTTAACCGACTGAACCACCCAGGCGCCCCTAAGCTTAGCTTTTTTTTTTAAAGATTGTTCTCCCTTGGGGCGCCTGGGTGGCGCAGTCGGTTAAGCGTCCGACTTCAGCCAGGTCACGATCTCGCGGTCCGTGAGTTCGAGCCCCGCGTCAGGCTCTGGGCTGATGGCTCAAAGCCTGGAGCCTGTTTCCGATTCTGTGTCTCCCTCTCTCTCTGCCCCTCCCCCGTTCATGCTCTGTCTCTCTCTGTCCCAAAAATAAATAAAAACGTTGAAAAAAAAAATTTAAAGATTGTTCTCCCTCATATTCTATCCTGCGAGAAACATGCTGGTAAATTTTATTGCAGAAAAGGCATCTCTGGGGGGAAAAAAATGCAAATCAGATGTGCTGCTATTAATTTTCAGGCCACATAGAAGAGTTGTTCTCAAACTTTTTTTGTCTCACAACTCCTTTAAATCCTTAAAATTATTGAAGACCCCTAAGAGGCTTTGTTTATGTGGGTTTTACCTATCTATTGACTAAACAGATTTGAAAATGAAAACTAAGCAATTTTTTAAAATTTTACTTATTAATTCATCTAAAATAACAGTAGTAAAGCTATAATATGTTCACAAGAATGGCATATTTTTATGAAAAATAACTTTAAAATAATTTAGTAAGACCAATATTATTTCACATTTTTGTAAAACTAATGTCGGGCTTGATAGAAAACGGTAAAATACTATCTTCTTGTGAATTCAATCTGTCGTGTATTTGTTGTTTTGGTTAAAGAATATGTAGGAAATCTGGGATGCCTGGGTGGCTCAGTCAGTTAAGTATCTGACTCTTGGTTTTCAGCTCAGGTCCTGATCTCATGGTTTGTGGGTTACAGCCCCATTTGAGCTGTTAGCATGAAGCCTGCTTGGGATTTTCTGTCTCTCCCTCTCTTTCTGCCTCTCCCCTGCTCTTGCTCTCTCTCAAAACTAAATAAATACACATTTAAAAAATAAGTAGGAAATTCAGCCTGACATATATAAGGGAGTTGGAAAAAAGCTAATTCATGTGAAGAGCAGTTAAGCCACCTTGTAACTCAAACCACCACTAGACTTCAGTAAGCAGAAACATTGCTTTTTGTGCACTTCCTATTTTTACACAAAGAATGTTACAAAGATGTGTACTCAAAGATTAATATTTATTAATACTTCATTAATGTTTTTATTATATATCAATATTTATTAATGTTTGTATAAGTATTTTATTAATATTTGTTCATGTTTGTACTGACCACTATGGATGTGGTATCAGCCTGTTTTGAAGATTTTATTTTTTTAGAGCAGTTTTAGGTTCACAGCAAAATGAAAGTAGTGAGATTTCCCATATACTCCCTGCCCCCACACATGCACAGCCCCATCCAGGGTGGCATATTTATTACAACTGATGAACCTACATTGACATATCATAATTACCTAAAGTCCACAGTTTACCTTAGGGCTCATTCTTAGTGTTGTACATTCTCTGAGTTTGGGCAAATATACGCCATGTATCCATCATTGTAGCATCATAGTGAGTATTTTCACTGCCCTAGAAATACTGTGTTCTGACTATTCATCCCTCCTCCACACTCAACTCTTCAAAACCACTGATCTTCACACTGTTTCCATAGTTTGCACTTATGTGAGAGATACTGCTCTATAATCTTTTCTTCGGGGCTCCTGGGTGGCTCAGTCGGTTAAGCAGCTGACTTTGGCTCAGGTCATGATTTCGCGGTCCGTGAGTTCGAGCCCCGCGTTGGGCTCTGTGCTGACAGCTCAGAGCCTGGAGCCTGTTTCAGATTCTGTGTCTCCCTCTCTTTGACCCTCCCCCGTTCATGCTCTGTCTCTCTCTGTCTCAAAAATAAATAAACGTTAAAAAAAATTATAATCTTTTCTTGTAATATCTGTCTGTTCTTGGTATTAGCATAATACTGGCCTCATAGAATGAGTTAGGAAGTATTCCCTCTGCTCCTGTCTTCTGAAAGAGACTGTACAAAAGTGGTATAACTCTTTCTTTAAATGTTTGGTAGAATTCACCAGTGAACCCATCTGAGACTGCTGCTTTCTGCTTTGGAAGGTTATTAACTATTGATCAATTTAAAAGATATAGGCTTATTTGTCTATTTTTTCTTGTGAGTTTCGGCAAATTGTATCTTTCTAAGAATTGTCCATTTCGTTTGTTTATCAAATTTGTGAACACAGAGGTGTTCATGGTATTCCTTTATTATCCTTTTTATTTTTTATTTTTTCAATATATGAAGTTTATTGTCAAATTGGTTTCCATACAACACCCAGTGCTCATCCCAAAAGGTGCCCTCCTCAATACCCATCACCCCCCCTCCCCTCCCTCCCACCCCCCATCAACCCTCAGTTTGTTCTCAGTTTTTAAGAGTCTCTTATGCTTTGGCTCTCTTCCACTCTAACCTCTTTTTTTTTTTCCTTCCCCTCCCCCATGGGTTTCTGTTAAGTTTCTCAGGATCCACATAAGAGTGAAAACATATGGTATCTGTCTTTCTCTGTATGGCTTATTTCACTTAGCCTCACACTCTCCAGTTCCATCCATGTTGCTACAAAGGGCCATATTTCATTCTTTCTCATTGCCACGTAGTACTCCATTGTGTATATACACAATGCAATATACACAATTGTGTATATTACACAATTGTAATATACAATTTCTTTATTGTGTATATTCTTTATTGTGTATATAGAATATGTATATTCTATATTGTGTATATAGAATATGTGTATTCTATATTGTGTAATAGAATATGCATATTGTATATTGTGTATATTCTTTACTGTATATATACACAATTGTAATATACAATTTCTTTATCCATTCATCAGTTGATGGACATTTAGGCTCTTTCCATAATTTGGCTATTGTTGAGAGTGCTGCTATAAACATTGGGGTACAAGTGCCCTTATGCATCAGTACTCCTATATCCCTTGGGTAAATTCCCAGCAGTGCTATTGCTGGGTCATAGGGTAGGTCTATTTTTAATTTTCTGAGGAACCTCCACACTGCTTTCCAGAGCGGCTGCACCAATTTGCATTCCCACCAACAGTGCAAGAGGGTTCCCGTTTCTCCACATCCTCTCCAGCATCTATAGTCTCCTGATTTGTTCATTTTGGCCACTCTGACTGGCATGAGGTGATATCTGAGTGTGGTTTTGATTTGTATTTCCCTGATAAGGAGCGACGTTGAGCATCTTTTCATGTGCCTGTTGGTCATCTGGATGTCTTCTTTAGAGAAGTGTCTATTCATGTTTTCTGCCCATTTCTTCACTGGGTTATTTGTTTTTCGGGTGTGGAGTTTGGTGAGCTCTTTATAGATTTTGGCTTTATTATACTTTTAATGTCCATAATATCTGTAATGGTATATCCTCTTTCATTCCTGTTTTAGAAATTTGTTTTATTTTTTTATTTTTTTAATCTTTATTTATTTTTGAGATAGAGAGAGACAGAGTGAGAGCAGGGGAGGAACAGAGAGAGAGGGAGACACAGAATCTGAAGCAGGCTCCAGGCTCCGAGCTGTCAGCACAGAGCCCGAGGCGGGACTCAAACCCACGAACCGTGAGATCATGACCTGAGCTGAAGTCGGACGTTCAACTGACTGAGTCTCTCAGGCGCCCCTCTGTTTTAGTAATTTGTACCATCTTTTTTTCTTAGCCTGGCTAGAGGCTTATCAATTTTACTGGTCTTTTCAAAGAATCAGCTTTTGGTTTCATCAATTCTCTATTGATTTCCTTTTTTCATTTATTTTTGCTCAAATATTTATCATTTCTTTTCTTCTATTTACTCTGGATTTCATTTCCTCTTCTTTTTCTAGTTTCCTAAGGTGGAAACTTAGCTTATTTATTTGATATTTTCCTCATTTTCTAAAATGTATTCAATGCTATAAGTTTCCCTCTAAGCACTGCCTTCACTGCATCCCACAAATTTTGATAGGTTCTCTTTTCATTTTCACTTAATTCAAATATTTTAAAATTTATTGAGATTTCCTTTCTGAGACCCGTGTGTTATTTAAAAAGTATGTTGTTTGGGGCACCTGGGTGGTTGTTGGTTAAGTGTCCAACTTCAGCTCAGCTCATGATCTCACGGTTTGTGGGTTCAAGCCCCGCATCAGGCTCTGTGCCAACAGCTCAGAGCCTGGAGTCTGCTTTGGATCCTGTGTGTATCTCTCTGCCTCGTTTCCCACCTCCCCCCGCCCCCTGCCTCACACTCTCTCTTTCTCTCTTGAAAATAAATAAACATTTTTTTTAAAAGTGTGTTGTTTATTCTCCATGCATTTAGGATTTTTTTCAGGTTTTTTTTTTTTTGTTATTGATTTCAAATTTAGTTCCATTAAGTTCTGAAAGTAGATACTGTGTTTGATTCCTATTCTTTTCTATTTCTAAGGTGTGTTTTGTGGCTCAGAATGTGTTATATCTTGGTGAGCGTTCCATGTGAGCTTGAGCGGAGTGTGTCTTCTGCTGTTGTCAGATGTAGTCTATAGATGTCAATTATATAAATTCTAATACGTCCTTACTGATTTTCTGCCTGCTGGATCTACCCACTTTTGGCAGGGGATGTTGAAATCTCCAATCACAAAACTGGATTAACCTATTTTCCCTTATAATTCAATACTTGCCTCGTGTAGTTTGATGCCCTGTTGTTGTATTAACAACTGTTATATCTTCTTGGAGAACTGATCCCTTTATCACTATGTAATGACCTCCTTTATTCCTGATAACTTTCCTTGCTTTGAAGTTTTCTCTGACTGGAATTTATATAGCTACACCTACTACTTTTGAATTAGTGTTGGCATGATATATGTTTCCCCATCCATTTACTTTTAATCTACATGTGGTTTAATATTTAAAGTTGGTTTCTTGTGGACAGTATAAAGTAGAGCCCCGTTTTTTTTAATCGGCTCTGACAATCTGTCTTTTCATTGGTGTATTTAGACCACTGATGATCAAAATGACTCTGATATAGTTGGATTGATACCTACTATATCTACTTTCAGTTGTTGCTCTTATTCTTTGTTCTTATTTTTATCTTTCACTCTTTTTCTGCCTTTTGTGGTTTTAAATGAACATTACATTTTTTTTCTTTCCTTAGCATATCAACTATACTTTTTTTCCCTTTGTTTAATGGTTTCCCTAAAGTTTGTAATATACATGTACAGCTATTCCAAATCCACTTGCAAATAACATTACACCACTTCATAGGTAGTGGGAGTACCTTATAATAGCAAAAGTATTCTAATTCCTCTCTCTTGTCCTTTGTACCATTGTTGTCATTTTTTCCCTCTGGTTTCTTTAGGGATTTTATCTTTACCTTTGATTTTCTGTAATTTTATAATGATATGTCAATGTGTAGTTGGGGTTTTCTTTAGGGAGGTGTGGGGAGTATGGGTTATTTACCTGCTTGATATTCTTTGAGCTTCCTAGATCTGTGGTTTCAAGTCTGACATTTATTTGGAGAATTTTTCAGTCCCTATTGCCTCAAAAATTTCTTCTGTTCCTTTCTCTCTTTCTTCTTTTAGTCATTCCACATATAGTATGCTTTTTGTAGTTGTCCCACAGTATCTGGTTATTCCTTTTTTTTTTTTTTTTGGTCTTTGTTTTTGCATTTCAGTTTTTAATGTTTCTAATGACATAACTTCAAACTCAGAAATTCAATTTCCTCAGCTGTGTCCAGTCTACAAATAAGCCCATCAAAGACATCCTTTATTTCTTATACAATGGTTTTACCTCTATCATTTCTCTTTGTTGTTGTTTTTTTCCTTAGAATTTCCATCTCTCTATTTATATTGCACATCTGATCTACTTTACCCATTAGAGGCCTTACCACTTTAATCATGGTTGTTTTAAACTCTTGTCTGATGATTCCAACATCCCTGTCATGTCTGGTTCTCATGCTCACTATGTCTCCTCAAATTTTGTGGGTTTTTTCTTTTTTTTGCCTTTTAGTATGTCTTGTAATTTTTTTCTGGATAGCAGGCATGATGTATTGGGTAAAGGAACTGCTATAAAAGGCCATTAGTAAGTGGTTATAAGGTACCAGGGCAGGGGAAGCAACCTGTAGTCCCATGATTTTGTCTGCCTTTTAGTGAGCCTATGCTTCTGTTCTGTGAATGTCAGAAGTGTTTCTGAGTTGTTTTTTTCTCCTGCCCTGGGTGAGACAGAATTGCTAGAATGGGCTGGTATTGGATATTTCTTTCCTCCCATGTGGAAAGCTCGAGGGAACTGAAGTTGGGTATTACCCTTCCCCAAATCGGTTAGGTTTGGATAATAACCCCATCAGGTTAGGCTCTTGTTAACTAGTTTCTCCTGAAGGTAGGCCTTGTTAAGAAGAACAGAGTGCTGTGCTATATTTCAAAACTCTTCCTTTTCCCCTTCCCCAAGACAGAGCATGAGAGGATATTTACTGTGAGAACCTGGTTGCACTCCTGGAGGTAAATGTCACAATACTGGGAGGTTCTCCCTATGCCTGGGTTCCCCTGGAGTTTTTAACACTCAGAGTTGTCCACATAGAGCCTCCAGAAATTTGTCAATTACAGTTCAGGTTTTCCTACCTGTAAAAGAACTTAGTTTTTTCCTTCCTACATTCCCTCAGGAATAACATCCTATGTGTCTCCTTTATTTTTACACACCGAAAAATTTAATTTGACATTTCTGGTCACCAATGTTGGTGGTTTGTCCCCACACCAACAATCCTCGGACACAAGCAGGTGTTCAATGCCCTCTCCAGATGTACCACTCTTCTAGCATTTCCATGTGTTTGCCAACCTAGTTCTCCAAACCCCATGCTTTGGGAATTTTATGCAGACTTTATCATGTAGGCATGACTAATCACTAACTCCACTTTTAGTCTTTCTCCCTTCTTAAGAGAATAGGGGGCGGAGCTGAAAATTCCAAGCTTCTAATCATGGTGTGGTCTTTCCTGTGACTAGCCCTTATCTAAAGTCACCTCATTAAAGCAAAAGACACTCCTGTCAACAGGAAACTACAAGGGTAAAAGGAACTCTGTGTCAGGAACAGTCAAAGGACCAATATTAGAAAAAGAGATGCTCCTAGATTTCTTATCACTCAGAAAATTGTAAGATTTTCAGGAGCTCTCTGCTAGGAACAGGGGACAGATTTTATATATAAATGTAAATATAAATATAAATATAAATATAAATGTAAATGTAAATGTAAATGTAAATGTAAAGAAATAGAAATAGAAATAGAAATAGAAATAGAAATAGAAATAGAAATAGAAATAGAAATAGAAAATATAAGTAAATATTTTCTGCTATTATCTCATACTACCCTGGCTCTGGTTTCTACTTTTGAGTCTCTGCTCCAGTAAGTCATGATTTCCTGTATTTCCCTATCTGTCTCTCCAATCTTAGCAGCAACTTTGTTAACGTTTTAGTGTTTTGAGCATTTTATTGTCGTTCAGGATGGAGTGGTGACTTCCAAACTCTTTGTATGTAGAAATGGAAGCCTTTTTTCTTTTTTTGAACCATGAGTGCATAGTGGTTAAGAATACATCTATCTACCTGTACAGTTTGCTGCTGCTGCGTTGATTTGTACCAAAGCACCAGTGGTTTTACCTGCTATTGTTTGTGTACCATTATGGCAAATTCCAAATGCTAAATAACGAATAATGTCTTAGTATTATTATAAATACAGTTTTGACCTTGGGGATCCCTGAATCTCAGGATTCCCTCGGGATCCATAGATCCTACTTTCTGAGAATCACTGTCTTAGAATTTAGCACATATGATAACTCTTATTCTACATAACCATTTTAAGATTATATAAAGGGGCACCTGGGTGGCTCAGTTGGTTGAGCGTCTGATTTCGGCTCAGGTCATGATCTCACAGTCCGTGGGTTCGAGCCCCACATCAGGCTCTGTGCTGACAGCTCAGAGCCTGGAGCCTGTTTCAGATTCTGTGTCTCCCTCTCTCTCTGCCCCTCCCCTGCTCATGCTCTGTCTCAAAAATAAAAAATAAAATAAAAACATTAAAAAGATAATATATAAAAGTGCAATGGTCAATAGTCAGTGGTCTACACCTCTTTCTCTAAAAAATATTTTTGCTCAGCAGCATCGTTCCTCTAAAAACAAAAATAACTCAAGACATCCAAACCTTCCATCACTTGGTTACCTTTTGCTATCACAGAAATGAAGCTAGAAATAACCAACACAATTGCCTAATCTGGGCTTTTGGACATGAGGAAACTGAGACCAAGAGAGGAAAATTCACTAGGGCAAGGCTGTAATTTTAAGTCTCCTGGTTCCCAGCCAAATCATGTTTTATTTTTGTATATATTACTTTATTCAACCATTTAATTCTTCTCTCTTAGTATGTTTATTCCCATATCTCCCTCTATGTTCTTTTAATCAGACACACTCCTAATCATACACAGCAATGCCACTCATTTATGTTTTGTTAGTTCAAGCTAAAAGATCTTTAAAATATTGTCTCTGCATGGTTTGACTATATTTAAAAACTATATTTAAAAGTTCTATCCAAAGCAATTAAAAATGGTTTAGTCTAAATTTCTTAATGATAAATTTTTAGGAGAAAACAGAATGCATATAACTCCTAATTATCTTTGCATGAATCTGAAATCTTTCCGGAGGACAAAATATTGTTTAAACATAAATAATTGCAGTAGAGAGGAAATGAGTTCACCCCATAATGCTGTCTCTGAAGATAGCAGTTTACTCCACCCTTCAGTGACTGTAACCTTGCCTAAATTAAATATAATGAGTAAGAAACTATCGAGAAGGGAAAGCAGAAAGTGCAAGAGCAGAAAAATGCAATCGATATTTTCAGTCCTAAATTACAGGTTTACTAATCTAGATGCACCATACTGCAGATGTTTCTTGATCCATTATAAGTGAACCACAGTAAATTTTCTGCTACACAAAATAAAATTGTTACCTTACCTCCCCCCCAAGAAAATGATGTGAGATGATGTGACCATCTAGCATTGATTCAAAGCATTAAAAATGTTCCCATCTGAAATCTACAATGCCCTTAGCTTTTAAAATGTGGTTAATAATTGTGTTGTCAGTCATTTAAGGGCTACTTAAGTCTCGGTAATTGAATTTAAAGAAGCACTTCATCATAGAGAAAGGACAAACTGGGTTTGAACATCTTTCCCAAATAAATTGTTAAAGGGCCTTTCCTATGTCCAATGTCTGGAACAAGCTGGTGGGTTGTTTAAACTAGAAATACCCAGAAAGTAAGGTGTCATGTCAATTCTAAGATCTCAGTGTAATACTGAGTGCCAAGAACCCTAACAGAAATGGACCTTGTAAAGCTGAATTCCCTTATAAAGCTTTAAAAGGTAAGGCTTTTATACTTATTTTGAGAATTATACTTCAGTTCTTTCTAGGTTTTGTGTAATGCAGATCCAAAGACAGTTCTCACGTATGCCAACTGAGGATATCATTCAACAGACAGTTCTGGCCTATACTGCAACAAACCCGATGAGCGGCACACTTCCTGTCAATCTTTCACGGTCTTTCCGGGCTAAAATTTACTGAGTACACTGTTGTCAATTTCTGTTTGTTCTATTACAAAGGCACATTAACTAGGCATCCATGGCTGTAAGTTTAATATATTATCTAGCATTCAGATTTTAGCCATAACAAATCATTAAAAACTGGAACTCATTTTTGTATCATATATTATAAATTGTAAGGGATTATCTAAAATTCAGCACATTTCTGAACCAGTGGTTTGAAATACTTTTGAAATATCTTTCTATGATCCAACACTTTATAGACATTACATGTCTAAGTCTAACATTCTACAATTTAGAGAGAAAAATTGAAACAGTGGGTATCTGTCCTATGGGGCTCTCAATATGTTAGTGACACCTCAAGGCACTAAAATCAGGCCTGAAATCCTTAACTGTTATGGGTATGACCTGAATAGTTTTTGGAAAAATGTTGGAAATAGAAGAACTCCTGATGATCAATTCTTTCAGGCCAATTTCATTTCATTCCTTTCCTAACTGTGGACGGAAGAGAACACTAGCAGATAATTTCTAATGACCAATGGTAAACAAGCAAGCAATGCCAAATCTGATGATTCTGTAGGCAAACAGAATCATTCCAAATCCAAGAGGAAGACTAACAAGAACAAACTGAATGACTGATATTCAGCTTTGCTGAATACAAACTGAAAACATTACCCTAGAGACATTATTCCAATCTTGGCTATGAATTTGGGGTGAAATTAAAAGTGGAAAGTGGAAAATATGACAATTTACCTCCATTTTACCAAGAGCAAACATTTTTGGTTCAATTGTCACTCAAAGTGACAGAAGCCAAAGTATTTTGAGATGAAACTTGCTCAGAAAGGCAGAAAGCTGAAAGGAAGAAGAGAAATTTAAATTTATATTTAATGTTCTAAGTACATTTCCAGAATATCAAGAAAATATGAATAATGAAAGCAGCCACATTTACTGAGCGTTTGCTATAATAATAATTCTGTTCTCCATGTGTCAAAATGAGACTAAAGGAAGGCCTTTAAATTAAATAATTTATATTAATAAATAAATGTAATAAAAAATAATTTCTATTAAAATTCTCCTTTTTTAGGTAAAGAAAAGAGTAAATACAACAATAAAAATCACCAGGGGCAAAATGCATTGTTAACTCTACAATACTTCAAACTCAGAACCCACTTCCTGGGTTGCTTAACTAAACTGTCATTCCATGAGGTTATCAGAATTTTGACTTCTCTATTATATATATTTGATGTTAAATAAGTCTATAGAGGGGCCCCTGGATGGCTCAGTCAGTTAAGCACCCGACTTTGGCTCAAGACACAATCTCACGGTTTGTGGGTTCAAGCCCCATGACGGGCTCTGTGCTGACAGCTTAGAGCCTGGAGCCTCCTTCGGATTCTGTGTCTCCCTCTCTCTCTGCCCCTCCCCTGTTCACGCTCTGTCTCTCTGTCTCTCTTTCTCTCTCAAAAATAAATTTAAAATTTTTTTTAATTATTAAAATAAGTCTAGAGATATATAGATATAGAAAAGTAGAGATATGCATATATATTTATATAGACATATGTAAATAGATATGCATACACATATTGATATATATGTAGGGAGACAGAGAGACAGAAGGAAAGTTTTTGTAAATCTTCAAACTCCTCTCAGAGTGAAATTCCCTGAGTCAGAAAAGAAATTGGGCCATAGCTCCTTTTCATTAAAATTGCATTTGAACCAATTATTTGGCCTAAATATGACTATCCTCTTTTCTCAAATGAATTGGGTCCTTACGAAAAAAAAAAAAAAAAAAAAGACTGTCAGCACTAGATTACAACCTTGAGTCTACCCTGAGCACCTTTACAAAGAAAAGTGTTAACTATGTCTGTAGGAATTTTAAAGATACACTTCCACAAACATAAAACTAAAATTTAGATTCTGTGCCATTAAGAAGGGTGGTGGGAGGAGAGTTTGGAAACTTCTCTGTAATACCCAGCAATATGGTTCTCAACCATTAGTAAATGTACCCCCAAAAATGGGGCTGTTCTGGTCACACTGACCTGTTTAATCAAATCAAAGCAGACCCAAGCTGTTCCAAAATTCCATAAGTGAGACAGTGTAATGACACTTAAAAACAATTTGAAGTGAAATAATTCAGAGAGAGGATGGCAAATACCATAAGATCTCACTGATATGTGGAATCTAAAAAACAAACTGAATTCATAGAAACAGAACAGAATAGTTTTGCTAGAGGTAGGGGATGGGGAAAGTACAGCATGGTGACTATAGTTAACAATACTGCATTTTTTATTTGAAAGTTGCTAAGAAAGTAGATCTTAAAAGTTCCCAACCAAGAAAAAAGTTGTAACTATAGAATGATCGGTATTAGCTAAATTTATTGTGGGAATCATTTTACAATACAAACATATATAAAATCATTATGTGAATACATCTTAAACTAATACAATGTTCTATGTCAATTATATCTCAATAAAACTGCGAAAAAAGCAGAAGGTAGATCAATGAAAAAGAGTAAAAAAATTTCATTGGTATGACATCAAATTTCCTATTATAGCTAATCTTTAAGAAACCATCACTTTTTGAATGTAAAAGAAACCCATAATTATTTGAAAGAACTATTAAAATATGTTCCCATACTCCAACTATTTAAAATGAAACAATTTAAACAAGTATCAGTTTCAGGGGACATGACCAGAAATGAAATGGAATTCATTCAGTTTTTGAGCCTTGGGTGATTTAGAAAGTCCCTAAAATAAGAAGCAAAGACTATCTATGATGGGTGTTTGAGCAAGGACCTTGAAGGTCCACTCAAGTCTCATAGCCACTAAATCTCTCACTACTAGGTTGTATTCATAACCTCAGTTTAATATGATAATATCATCTTCTTGATTGATAAACTAGGTATGTTAATCCCTAGATTAAATGGATTGTACTTAAAATACAAATAATTTTAAACTAAAAGTAACTATAGATATAAAAGTAATTACAGGTGGTGGTCACCTGTTCTATTATAAGTTACTGTGGAGAGATTTTTGTTTTAACATATGCCCAAATTTAACAGAAAATTGTAGTATTTCTAATTATATTTTAAATCAAAACTATTTATATCTAATAATGTTGATACTTAATTTCAAATAAAATACGTAAGGAAAAAAAAAGCACACATTATGACATCAAAATGTGAAAGGAAGACTATCCTAAGAGATTTCTAATTTTATTTTGAAAATGAAGTAAAAGGAATTTTCAAAGACATGCCTCATCACTTGACAGTAATAATATCTAGGGACAAAATTATACTTTGATCAAGCTGAGCAATAATGAGTATTCCCAGGTTTGAGATATATTTGAATGTTTGAATGCTACTAAATAAGTTCTTGGGCAAATAATATTACACATGAGAGCACTGACTGAAGAAATAAAAAATAAATAGTAAAACATATTGTGAATGTAAAGGACTAAAGTTCAATACAAATATTGGCCTTACCTCCCACTTGGGACAACATTGTTATATGGGACTTTTTTGAATACTGATTATAAATCAAGACTGTGAATATTTTAACACGTTAAGCTTGTTGAATTTAGGAAGATAAAATAAATTAAACTTCAAACAAAAGTCATCTGTGAATACAGAACACATATTGACCCAAAGTACTAACTTTTGAAAAGTTTAGATAATCTTCTGTGATAAACTATGGGTTATCATAGGGAGGTTTTCAAAAAGTTAACTGCAGAGAAACATTTCCATAGTTTTGCCCTTGTGCCTGTCCTTAGGTGAAACAGTAAACTGGAGGTGCCATGTGCATAACCCAGGAAATTCATTTGTATTCATTTATTTATACAACAAATGTTACAGTACCATGTATCCAACAATTGAGGCTTCCTTGTTGGGATTAAATAATACATGATGCACATGGCTAAATATGCAAGAGGTACCATATTATTTTTAAAGGTGAAATAATAAAGTTAATATTAAGTATGAAGTAGAACATATCTTTATAATGGTGAAAGTTACAACATACAGTAACAAGACATAACTATGGTTTATCTATGAGCTGAAATCATATTAACAAAATATATGGGGTAAAAACATCTGGGTATGCAAGAATAGGTACAAGTAGCAAGAAGTTTTAACACAGCTCTCATTCTTCATGTGATTAACAATAATCAAAAATGACAGGGGCGCCTGGGTGGCTCAGTCGGTTAAGCGTCCGACTTCAACTCAGGTCATGATCTCGCGGTCCGTGAGTTCGAGCCCCGCGACGGGCTCTGGGCTGGTGGCTCGGAGCTTGGAGCCTACTTCCGATTCTGTGTCTCCCTCTCTCTGTCTGCCCCTCCCTCATTCATGCTCTGTCTCTCTCTGTCTCAAAAATAAATAAACGTTTAAAAAAAATTAATAATCAAAAATGACATAAGAGAGCTGAAGAAAAGAAAATTAATAAAAGTTGACCAGTACTTTGTCAGTACTCTGAAAAAAACATGCATTTTCTTTTCAGGTACCCATGAAACATTAATCAAATTTTATCATATTTTTGGCCACAAGGAAAAAATCAATAAATTCTTTAAAATATAAAAAGTATATATCACATTCAATAGCTACAATCTAATTTAAAAATCAAACGTAAAAACTACCTCCAACACCTCAGATAGTTAAAACACTTTCCTAAACTTCTTTTGAAGCAAATAGTAAATAAAAACCTCAACTGTTGGGGAAAAAAATGAATAACACTTCATTTCAAAATTCACGGAATGTGATCAAAGAGCACTAATTTGGAAACAGAAAATGGAATGATGGCAATCACTGTTTTGCATTGTAGTTGTTATCATAATTTTTAAGGAAAAAGGCAGAACCAGGGAAACAAGCTGAGAAAAAGACACAGAAAAGTGGTCAAAGACGACCTAGGGCATTATGTTGTTACCATTGTAACAGTGCTAAGAATGTGAGGTCTGAGTTGAGTGCCTAGAATCAGATTCTCTCTCTCCCACATGCTAGTTGAGTGACCATGGACACATTTCCCCATCTTTAAAATGGGAATAATAAATACTTCTTTCATGAGGTTTTCGCAAAGAGCAGATAAGTTATTCAAGGCTAGAAAAGTTCCTGAAACAAAGTAAATTCTCAATAAATGTTAGCTAAATCCCAGTGGGGAGAAAATCCAAAGTTATCAGATGTTACAAAAACTGAAAAGGCATTAAGGTTGAGGAGAGATCATTGGATTAGACTATGTGGATGTCACTTGGAATCACAAGAATGCAACTTGAGAAAAGCAAAGGAAATCAAAGTCAAAGCAATGCTCCCACATAACATTCTGGTGGAGGTAAGGGGAAGAATCTTCCAGGATGTCCAATAGGCATTTCCTAAGGGTAACTGCATATGAATCATTTTGCAAACCTTTTTCAAAAAGGAAAGGAAAAGATCATCTCACTCGCTTTCTCTCCTGTATCCTCTGTTGGCATCTTAAAGGCCCATCGGCATTATTCAGTCAATCAGAAACTCTCCATACTCTTGTTTGTCATAATCATTCTTTAATGTGTTTAGCAAATGTCTATTGAGCACCTCTGTGCCAGCCTTTATGTTAGACTTTGGAAATCAACACTTAGTCTTGGAAGGTAAATCAGATTTGGTTTTTAGAACAAGCTGAAAATACAATATTTATATAAAATATACTAACTTTTTTTAAGTATTGCCTCAAAAAGATTAAGACTATTACAAACAAAATAAATAAAAGGTTAAGCAGAGTTCATACTTGGTAACCATGAAAATTTAGTTCTTAATATCTAATTTCTCACCTATTCTCACTTTTAATCTTCCAATGTTTCTAGTAAAGTCCATGTCCTTTCAGAAATGAAGAAATCTCTAAGGTACAAGAGAGGCACAAATAAACGAAGTCAAAGAAGAGTGCTGAATGTCCCAAGGCATTTATTTCACATCTTTGATCATCCCACTTTATTTCCTTCTAGTTCTGAAAACACCACACTGACCAGATTTCTGGTTAAAGATGGATTTGGGCTGAACAGTAAGTTACAGAACCATGTATCAACTGACAAAAATTATTTTCTGAAATGAAATTGAAGGGAATATACTTTTCTTTCAGGGACAATTCTCTTATAGAAGGCAAAGTATTTCCTTAATACTTAACAATCCCCTAACCTCTCCACTCCAGGAAATCCATAAAAGACTATTTTATAATTACATAATATAGTGAAATTGAATGATTATTGTATGCCAGGCATTGTGCTAACATGAATAGCATGAAAGGAAGAAAAAAAAGAGAACTATTATTCATCCTATTTCCAAATGACAAGTCGGGAACTCACAGAAAACAGACAATTTACCATGAGTTACAAAGCTATAAACAGAGGCACTGAGTTTCAAACCCATAATTATGTGATAATTCTATAAGGACCAGAGAAGATAGCTAAGTCAGAACAGTAAAAGACTATGGAGTAGGGAACAAAAATAAAAGAGGAGAAAAGAATAAAGGAGCACATAGAAAGTGCGGCAGTGGCAAAAACTGATATAAAAATCCCAGACCCAACAGTCTGCCTTTACAGAGTTCTATATCGCATTTCACTCTGGAAGAGAAACAGAAGAACTGTGGGGATGGTGCCTTTGAAATAATGGTCTGTAACCTGCCAAGAGCAGCTGACAATAGAATCCAGAGAGATACTGAAAAATATATGATTGTTCCTTTTTTTCCCACTTAGTAGAAAAAAGTAGCAGCAAGAGAAAAATGGAAAAAGGTGTGCTGTCTTTTCATCTTTGCTCCAAATGGGGGAGATGGGGAAGATATATTCATATTTCTACTGGTAGCATCCTCATACTTCACTGCCTAACTTTATTTTTTGTCACTGTGTTTTAGTTTTATTGGCCATAAAGAACTATATTTATTTTATAGAGCATAATAATGGAATAGTCATAGAATACAGACATATACAGTGCATATACATAGATAAATGCACAAACATTGTGTAGATTTTTTTGAAATTATTGGGGATTTCTTTTTGTCATTGTATATGATCAGGTTTTTTGGAAACGTGTGCTTCTTTGGGAAACCATTACCTTAAAATTAAGACAGTATTAATCTTTTAATTTATTAGATTTAATTTATTATTTATTAGGTTGATCTTTAATGCAATTCTCTACTTAAAACACTTAAGGGACACCTGAGTGGCTCATTCAGTTAAACATCCGACTCTTGATTTCAGCTCAGGCCATGATCTCACAGTTGTGAGATCAAGCCATACATCAGGTTCTGCACTGAGTGTGGAGCCTGGTTACAGGTCTGTGTCTGTCTCTCTCTCTCTCTCTCTCTCTCTCTCCCATTCTCTCTCCCTCTCTCTCCCTCTCCCTCTCCCTCTGTCCCTCTCCCCCATTCACTCTCTCTCTAAAAAACAAAACAAAATTACTTCCAAAACATCATTTAAACAACTGTATATTTTATCACTGCCTAACTTTAAAAATAATTCCAGGGGGTGCCTGGGTGGCTTAGTCAGTTAAGTGTCTGACTTTGGCTTAGGTCATGATCTCACCATTTGTGGGTTTGAGCCCCGTATCAGGTTTTCTGCTGTCAGCACAGAGCCTATTTCAGATCCTCTGTCCTACCCCATCACTGCCCAACCTTTCCCCACTTGCACTTGCTCTCAAAAATAAATAAACTTCTTAAAATAATAATAATAATTCTGGGATTCTCTCCCCTGAAGGAATTTTACCACTGTTATGTTTTTAATGTTTATTTTTCAGAGAGAGAGAGACAGAGTGTAAACAGGGGATGGGCAGAGAGAGAGGGAGACACAGGATCCAAAGCAGGCTCCAGGCACTGAGCTGTCAGTACAGAGACCCATATGGGGCTCAAAGTTACCAACCACGAGATCATGACCTGAGCTGAAGCTGGATGCCCAGTCAAGACACCAAGGTGCCCCAGCACTGTTATTTTTTTTAATGAAGTTCATACCAGAAATCTTTAGCAGAGAAAAACTTACACAGCAGTTCAAATGTGCCAGGGTAAAGACTGGATGATTACATAAGGAAATAAACTACACTACCATTTATTTAAAAGGCATGAAGAGAGATGGTGACCATTTTTGTAGTTAGCTTTCTTCATATTTGGAAGTAAAAGTATAATCATCTTTAAATATATTTTAAAAACCTTAAATACTAAAAATAACAATAAGATTATTTCCTTGGATATAAACTAGATGCTATTTAAATCAATACCAAAGTTACATAAAAGTCAGGGATGAGAAGAGCAGAGTTGTTCTTCATGGTTTTATTAAACCTTAGCCAGGATATCGATCCATCACTTGTCAAAGTTGTCTAGCACTCACATGACAATGTACTTAGTGAATGGAATCAGTTAGGGAAAGAGATGTCTGATGTCCACAGTATAGTCACTTTTGATGAAGGGCAAAATGGTTTAGCCAAAAATCTCCCTCACTGATGAGAAAACTGTACCACAGCTCTTCGCAAGCTTAGTTGCAATTGTTATTTTGGGGCTATAGAATTTATTCACTTCTGAGAAACTACTTTGCCATGTGTTTTTAAATCGTTTGATACTTAGCAGTGTTATGAAGATTGCCAAATGTATAATAATTTACTGTAATTTTTAATAATTTGTATAATTCAAGGGGAGAGTTACCTTTAGTCATTTCTTAGGGACAAATGGTATACAGAAAATAATTACATATGTGATAGCAGTAACAGTAAAGGAAATGACTAGCCAATTTTGTTATTTCCTATTTTCTTCAACATTGGTAATTTAAAAAGGATTTTGAGTCTTGTGCTTTTAAACCTAATTTCTAATATATACTGCTGCCAGATAGATATAGTTTGTCCAAGCATTGTAAATGCAAATGTTTTGAGGGCCAAAAAAGATAAAGTCAAGAAGTAAAGTGAGCCTAGATGGAGAAAAATCACATGGCCATCCCAGTCTACATTTTTGTTATCTGTTTTTTGATAGAGACACAGTGAGGATACATATATACATAGTGTATACATACGATGATGAATGGCAAACGGTGCTAATATTTGTGTCAGAGACAAGAGGGAAGGACTTTGGCAACATGGAGACCCCATATCTCATCCAAAGTGTGAGCTATTCCTCATTCACATCTCTTGGCTGCTTTTGAGAATGTGAACACAGGGATGCTCAATCTTTCATTTTTTAAAAATTTTTTGTAATGTTTATTTACTTTTTTTGGGAGAGAGAGAGAGAGAGAGAGAGAGCAAGCAGGGGAGGTGCAGAGAGAGAGGGAGACACAGAATCTGAAGCAGGCTCCAGGCTCTGAGCTGTCAGCACAGAGCCTGACGTGGGGCTCGAACCCACAAACCATGAGATCATGACCTGAGCCGAAGTCTGGTGCTCAACCAACTGAGCCACCCAGGCGCCCCTCATTTTTTACATTTTTAAAAATGTTTCTAAAATACCATGTTAATACAAACAAAATGCATCTGTGAACTATGTTTAGGCCATAAGCCTGGTCTAGTTTTGTCTAATGGTCAGGAAGTACAAATATGGCAAAACTCATGCCATTGTATGTAAACTTGTCAAGTTTGGGCAACACTCCCACTATGGGTCTATCTTGATGTCTGTTTGATTCCTAAGCTCTATAGGTTGTGTGACCAAGAGGGAGGGAGGACTAAGAGTAAAAAGGACATGTAAACCAGGCTGCCCAAAATTGGGCAAAATGGAAATACTGCAATCAACTCTGTATACTGGCTGCTGGCATCAAATTTGCTGTTAACTGGTTTCGTGTACAAGTCCTGTAACATCTCTGTGCTGGTTGTTTCCTCTTTTGAATGATGAGAATTAGACTAGCTAATAATCTAAAATCTCTTCTATCCCTAAAATTTCAAATAGAAGTAGGCAAAGTATTTCATAGTTTTTCACCAACACCTAAGGAAATTATTAGTTATATTGTATTGAGTCTATAATTTATCTTTAAATCTTTTTATAAGCCTTTCATTGATATAATTTTAATTTTTAACAATTATCTTTATTTTTATACTTACACTCACTTAAAAAACTTCTCCCTATGCCTATGCCTTAGGAATAGGTAAATGGGTTTTATCTCGTGTCAGGTCTGATAGTAAAGCACCTTCCCAGAGGACTTCAAAAGGATTGTGGGAGTTCTAGAAGTGGTACACAGTGTCATTAATGATTAGTAATGTCTACATGTTTGAGAAAGAATGTTTACAGTTTATATCACAGAAGTGGGTTTGGAAGTATTGATTCTGAAATGTAAGATTTCAAAATTACCTAAACCCTGGATTGAGCATCCAAGATTCATGGCTATTTTTCTCTCCACTTCTTAAGCAACTTTAGAAATAAGTTTTTAGCCAAAAGTATCAACCCCTTTTTTTGTTATTTTTTTTGTAGGGGAGGACAGAGGGTTAGTACTTTTTTCTCAAATTATAAGATATATTATCAAAAACATCCTTAAGTTTTATCAAAATCTTGGAAATTCATAGATAAAACTTACAAAGTACAAGTTGATTGAAATTAAGCAAAGTTAACTCCATGTATATCAATTACACCCTCAGTTAGGTATTTTTGTGACAAATCAGGTATTCAGTTTATCTTCTTCTTCACAACTTAATTAACTATGGGGAGAGGAAAAGTATGAAGAAGACTAGTATACTAGGCCTGTCAAAATTGAGCCAGATATAAGATTTTAATCTGGTTTTTATATACAAGTAAATAATTCATGAAATCCTATGCTCACCATCATTACAACAGTATTGAATGTACCTAAAATGTCGGAATTAAAATTAAAGTAAAATCTTAAAATACTTAAGGAAGAAAGAATCTGGGCACCCAGAAGTTTCAGCAGGGACTTAACATTTATTCAAAACCTAAAAAAAAGAAAGGTAAGTCTTCCAAATGTCATGATCTCTAGAAATACTTTCTTGGGGAAATTTGCTATATTTTTTCTGTCAAAAATATGTATATTAATTGCATGCTGAGATTTCATTGTTTCTCAAGTAGAGTTTTTAAAAGTTCTGGTTTTATATTTTGGAAAAAAAAAGGTGGGGGTGACTTGGGTGGCTCAATTGGTTAAGCACCCGACTTCAAATCAGGTCATGATCTCATGGTTCGTGGGTTTGAGCCCCGTGTGGGGCTCTGTGCTGACAGCTCAGAGCCTGGAGCCTGCTTCAAATTCTGTGTCTGTCTCTCTGCCCCTCCCCTGCTCATGCTATGTCTCTATCTCTCAAAAATAAACATTAAAAAACTTTTTTAATAAATAAAAGTTCTGGTTTTAAAATGTCCATTTGTAGAACTTTTAAAAATAATTAATTACTATTTTATTATCTGTAGTACTTACTACAAACTAGGATAGAGAAGAACTACCTAATAGAGGTCTTACCTATTCCTTGATGGAGATGAAAGAATAATTCAAAATTTATTTTACTAATTTTCAGTAGTAAAGATGTGCTGATTTAGGGCTTTAAGATTACTGGAAAAAATGTTCTTTAAGATTAAGCATTATATCCATGAAACATGATATTCATGAAGAATGAGTTCCCTAAGAACCCTCTTGCACTGTTGGTGGGAATGCAAATTGGTGCAGCCGCTCTGGAAAGCAGTGTGGAGGTTCCTCAGAAAATTAAAAATAGACCTACCCTATGACCCAGCAATAGCACTGCTAGGAATTTATCCAAGGGATACAGGAGTACTGATGCATAGGGGCACTTGTACTCCAATGTTCATAGCAGCACTCTCAACAATAGCCAAATTATGGAAAGAGCCTAAATGTCCATCAACTGATGAATGGATAAAGAAATTGTGGTATATATACACAATGGAATACTACGTGGCAATGAGAAAAAATGAAATATGGCCTTTTGTAGCAACGTGGATGGAACTGGAGAGTGTGATGCTAAGTGAAATAAGCCATACAGAGAAAGACAGATACCATATGGTTTCACTCTTATGTGGATCCTGAGAAACTTAACAGGAACCCATGGGGGAGGGGAAGGAAAAAAAAAAAAAAAGAGGTTAGAGTGGGAGAGAGCCAAAGCATAAGAGACTGTTAAAAACTGAGAACAAACTGAGGGTTGATGGGGGGTGGGAGGGAGGGGAGGGTGGGTGATGGGTATTGAGGAGGGCACCTTTTGGGATGAGCACTGGGTGTTATATGGAAACCAATTTGTCAATAAATTTCATATATATAAAAAAAAAAAAAAGAATGAGTTCCCTAAAGTGAGGTAAATTCAAATTACCACAGGTTCTGAATTTCTGAAATAGTAAAGAATAACCATGTAGTTATCTTACCATGCAAGTTCATGCATATTACTAAATATATTTAAAAGGAAAGCAAAGCAACAGGGCATCTTGGTGGCTCAGGTGGTTAAACGTCCGACTTCGGCTCAGGTCATGATCTCTTAGCTCGTGGGTTTGAGTCCCATATCAGACTCTGTGCTGAGAGCTCAGAGCCTGGAGCCTGCTTCAGATTCTGTGTCTCCCTCTCTCTCTGTCTCTCCTCTGCTCGCACTCTCTCTCTCAAAAAAATAAACATATACATACATACATACATACATACATACATACATACATACATAAGGAAAGCAACAACTTTTGGGAAAAGAATAGCCATGCTTTGAAAACTCAAAAAATTTTCCTCATGCAGTTTGCCCAAATAAACATTTTACTTTTCAATTTTTTCTCAAATGAAGATTTTAAATCTCACTTAAATTTCTACCTGATATTAGAAACCGGTCTCCTATGTTTGCTTTTCCCCCAAGAGCTAGAACTAAGGCTTTTCCAATTACAGTTGCTATTAAGAAATTCCTAAATCTCTAAATAAAAGCTCTCCCTGGATTACATGGAAGAATTTTTGTGTGGGTTACACAAGAAATTTAACTCTGACACAATCATTAGGCTAAGAGAGCTGTCAACCCAGAGAGGGAAAAGTCCATTTATTTTTCATGCCTGCTAAAGAAAATCAGCCCAGCTATCCAGGGGGAGGGGGAGAAACATGTTTTATTTCTCATTCTGAGCAATTCCCCACTGAAAACAATACATCTTCTACCTTCAAGAATCTTCTGACTAAAATTCCAAAAATTTTTCCAAATCCCCAAATTTATCTAAATTTTCATCTGACCTGAAAAATGCAACCTTGGAGATTTCTCCATGCTAAGAAGTATCAGTATATTACATTTATGCAGATCTTTTATCATCACAAGGTAATTAATACATTGATTATGGAGAAACACTAAGAATACCAAAGGACCACAAGATTAGTCTTAGCATTAAAAGAAATTTCTTGCCTTGAAGCATGTCCTTAATTATTCAGAAGACTAAGTAATCATCTACATGGAATTTATCAATAATTAATATGCCTACCTTAATGCACTTTAATGGAACTCCCGTTATTATAGAGTGAATCATCCATGTTCAACACTATAAAAGTTTACAGTTTTAACAAACTTAGATGTGTTATCAACCATAAGAGTTCAGGCTTTGGTCTTTATTTACACTGACCCCCCCTGTATTTTCTCATCTAGTCCTATATGTCTAAAAACCAATATATGTACTATTCCTTCTAAAATTTGTTTTTCCAGCTTGGTCCGCTCCACTGTGCTGTGTGTATCCACTCACTCAATTGCTGATTTCATCTTTTCACTTGGATAGATATCTAATAGTCATTTTAAGCTTGATACTTCCAAAATTCAGCTATTCCAACTTATAAAATCCACTACTCTACCAATTTTGCCATTGGCATAAAAAGAGGGCCACCACCTACAAAAAATTTAAAAATCTACAAGTTGTCCCAGATCCCTTGCTTATTCTCATCATCTCTATGAAACCCTCTCATGATCCCTGTTTGTTCTACCTGTAAAAAATTACCCCAAACTGCCCACTTCTCTACCTCTCCTCTGCTGCCACCCTCATCCAAATTACCACCATCTCTTGCCCAGAAAACTGCAGTAGTTTCTGAAAGAGATTACTATTTGTACTCTTACTCCTTCCACAACCCATTTTCCAAATAGCTTCCAGGGCAATCTTTTATTTTTTTTGTAAAATTTAAATTCTAGTTGGTTAACATATATGGTAAAATTGGTTTCAGGTGTAGAATTTAGTGATTCATCACTTACATATAGCACTCAGTGCTCATCACAAGTGCCATCCTTAATACCCATTTAGCTCATCCCCCCCACCCACCTCCCCTCCATCAAATCAACCTTCAGTTTGTTCTCTATAGTTAAAAATCTCTTATGATTTGCTTCCCTGTTTTTTTTTGTTGTTGTTGTTGTTGCCCTCTCTTTTTTTTATCTGTTGTTTCTTAAATTCTACATATGAGTGAAATCACATGGTATTTGTCTTTATCTGCTGACTTATCTCACTTAGCATAATACACTCTACCTCCATCCATGTTGTTGCAAATGGCAAAACTTCATCCTTTGACAGCTGAGTAATATTCCATTGAATATATATCACCTCTTCTTTACCATTCATTTGGACTCTTTCCATAGCTTGGCTATCGTTATAATGCTGCTATAAGTGTCGGGGTGCATGTGTCCCTACAAATCTTATTTTTGTGTCCTTTGAGTAATTACCTACTAGTGCAATTGTTGGTAGTTCTATTTTTAACTTTCTGAGGAAACTCCATACTGTTTTCCAGAATAGCTGTACCAGTTTGCATTCTCACCAACAGTGTAAGAGGGTTCCCCTTTCTCTGCATCCTTGCCAACATCTGTTGTTTCCTGTGTTGTTAATTATAGCCCCTCTAAAAGGTGTGAGGTGGTATCTCATCATGGTTTTGATATGTATTTCCCTGATAATGAGTGATGTTGAGCCTCTTTTCACGTGTCTGTTAGCCATCTGGATGTCTTCTTTGGAAAAATGTCTATTCCTGTCATCTGCCCATTTCTTACCTGGGTTATTTATTTGTTGAATGTTAAGTTGGAGAAGTTCTTTATAGATTTTAGATACTAATCCTTTATCCAATATGTCATTTGCAAATATCTTCCCACATTCTGTAGGCTGCCTTTTAGTTTTGTTGACTATTTCCTTTACTATGCAAAAGTTTTTTTTATCTTTACGAGGTGCCAATAATTTATGTCTACTTTTGTTTCCCTTGGCCTCCAGCAATGTGTCTAGTAAGAAGTTGCTACAGGTATTGTCAACGAGGTTATTGCCTGTGTTCTCCTCTAGGATTTTGATAGTTTCCTGCCTCACATTTAGGTCTTTCATCCATTTTGAATTTATTTTTTGTGTATAGTGTAAGAAAGTGGTCCAGATTCATTATAGTGTAACAAAGTGGTCCAGTTTCATTCTTTTGCATGTGGCTGTCCAGTTTTCCCAACATGACTTGTTGAAGAGACTGTCTTTCTTCCTTTGGATATTCTTTCCTGCTTTGTCAAAGATTAGTTGACCATATAGCTGTGGGTCCATTTCTGGCTTTTCTATACTGTTCCACTGACCTATGTGTCTGTTTTTTGTGCCAGTACCATACTGTCTTGATGACTATAGCTTTGTGATGTAGCTTAAACTCCACAACCGTGATGTTTCCAGCTTTGCTTTTCTGTTTCAAGATTGCTTTGGCTATTTGGGATCTTTTGTGGTTCCCTACAAATTTTAGGATTGTTTGTTCTAGCTCTGTGAAGAATGCTGGTGGTATTTTGATAGGGGTTGCATTAAATGTGTGGATTGCTTTGGGTATAGACATTTTAACAATACTTGTTCATCCAATCCATGACCACGGAATATTATGCCATTTCTTTGGGTCCTCTTCAATTTCTTTCATAAGTGTTCTATAGTTTTCAGCAAAAGATCTTTTACCTCTTTGGTTAGGTTTATTCCTAGTTATCTTAGGCTTTTTGGTGCAAACGCAAATGGGATTGATTCCTTGATTTCTTTTTTCTGCTGCTTCACTATTGGTATATAGAAATGCAACAGATTTCTTTACGTTGATTTTATACTTTGCCACTTTGCTGAATTCATGTATCAGTTCTAGTAATTTTTTGGTGGAGTATTTTTGGGTTTTCTTCACAGAATTACCAAAAAGAAGAGAAGGACCCAAATAATTAAAACCATGAGTGAAAGAGACCAAAACCAACACCACATAAATACAAACAATTACAAGAGAATATTATGAAAATTATATGCCAACAAACTGGGCAACCTGGAAGAAATGGATAAATTCTGAAACATACACAGCCTACCAAAACTGAAACAAGAAGAAATAGAAAATTTGAACAAACCCATAACCAGCAAAGAAATTGAATCAGTAATCAAAAATCTCCCAACAAACAAGAGTCCAGGGCCAGATGGCTTACCAGGGGAATTCTACCAGACATTTAAAGAGTTAATACTAATTATTCTCAAACTGTTCCAAAAATTACAAATAGAAGGAAAACTTCCAAACCCATTCTACAAGGCCAGCATTACCTTGATTCCAAAACCAGATAAAGACCCCACTAAAAAGGAAAAATTGCAAGCCAATACCACTGATGAACACGGATATAAAAATTCTCAGAAGGATAATAGCATATGAATCCAACAGTATATTAAAAGAACTATTCACCAAAATCAAGTGGGATTTATTTCTGGGCTCCAGGACTGGTTCAATATTTGCAACCCAATCAATGCAATACACCACATTTATAAAAGAAAATATAAAATGACATGATCCCATTAACAGATGCAGAAAAGCATTTGACAAAATACAGCATCCTTTCTTGATAAAAACCCTCAACAATGTAGGGATAAATGGAGCATACCTCAACATTATAAAGGCCATAACAAAAGACCCACAGCTAGTATGATCCACAATGGGGAAAAACTGAAAGATTTTCTTCTATAGTCAGGAACAAGACAAGGATATCCATTCTCACCATGTTATTTAACACATTACTGGAAGCCCTAGCCCCAGCAATCAGACAACAAAAAAGAAATGAGAGTCATCCAAATAGGCAAGGAAGAAGTCAAACTGACACTATTATCAGATAACAGAGATATTTTTTAAAACAACAAAGCAATTCATGCTAGTTTTCTGAACAAAACCCTGTAGTGACTTCATATCACATTGAGAATAAACTCCAAACTCATTACCTACAAGGCCCTTTATTATCTAATTTCTGCCTTATCCTTTGAATCTTCTATATTTATTATTTTTTATTGCCATTCCCTCTCTTGAATATTAACTCCAAGAAGGCAGAGATCTTTCTGTTCAGTGTGCCTCTGCCCAGCCTTTAGAACGATGTATGGTATATGGTAGACTCTGAATATATGTTTCTGAATGAAAGGCTCAGGTTTCCCAAGTGTGTGTGCAAAATGGGGAGGGGGATGTTGGTCACTGCGCTACTGATGTAGGTCATAAAATATGCATTTCTGTACTTTTTTTCTCATTAAGCAATAATTTGAGGGATCCTTTCTATTCATATGGCAGAACTTTAGTTTCTTCTTGTTAATGGTGCATAACATTTCATTAAACAACTCAAAAATTTTTCTATTACTGGAATTTTTTTTTCACTTTTTGGCCTTTTGAATAATGTAGCAATATCCTTGCATGTATGTCCTTACCTGAAGATACATGTATATCTGTAAGACTAACTCCCAAAAATAAGATGGTGGGGTCAAAAAAATGTTTTTAATTTAAATAAATATTACCAAAAATAAAATTACTAAGATTTTAAGAAGCTGCTTTCATATGTTTTTTAGTTTTTGATTTTTTATTTTGAATTTTATTGTTCTATAATTACAATTTATCTCCTTATATGTTTTTATAATATGAAGATGCTAAAAATAGTTTCTACTTTAAGCAATATTTTTACCTTGTTTCCTATTGTTATTCTTTAATTTTACATTTTTACCCTTGATTAAGAACGTCTTTCTACCCTGAGGTTATAGACATAGTATATTATATTTTCCTTTAGGACTTTTATTGTCCTGTTGTTTAAATTTAAATTTTTAATCCATATAGAATAAACTTGTAAATGTAACAGGAGATAGAAGTTCCACTCTCATTTTTTTCTAGAGCTGTCCCCACACTGAATTAAACTACCAGGTATATCATACGGCAGTATATCATATGTATTTCATAGGCCTCCTTTCTCAGATACTCTGGGATATATTTGTATCCACTGATTTATTTGCCTATTCAACATACTACTACCACATTGACTTGATGGGAATGGCTTTTTATTATCCTCTCACTGTTTGTGTGTTTTCAGTGTTTATAGTTCCATATAAATTTTAAAATCATCTCAAGTAGGGGCATCTGGGTGGCTCAGTCAGTTGATCCTCTGACTCGACGTTGGCTCAGGGCATGATCTCACGGTTGTGAATTCAAGCTCTGCTTTGGGCTCTGTGGTGACAGCTCAGAGCCTGGAGCCTGCTTCAGATTCTGTGCCTCCCTCTTTCTCTGCCCTTCCCCCGCTCACTTGCGTTCTCTCTCTCTCTCTCTCTCTCTCTCTCAAAAATAAACAAATATTTTAAAATTTTTTAAAAAATCATCTTAAGTAAAAGTCCATGTGGTATTCTAATTGTAATTGCATTAAATTTATGTGTAAATCTGGGGACAATCAATCTTTTTATAAGAAACCTTTCCCGCTAAGAATGTGATTTTCCTATTTACTCAGATTTTATGACTTCCAAAAAAGATTTTCTCATATAAATCTTAGATCACTTTAACCTAAATTTATTACTAAGTACTTTTCAGGGTACTTTTGCTATAACTAATAATTTCCACTACAGATTGACCTATATTTTTCTAAGTATTGCTACAGTAGAAAAAAATTGGTTGATTTATGTTTATGTTTACTCCCTCCATTCACGTTACCCAATTTTTTGATGGATTCTAAAAGCCTTTAATTTTTTTCCTGGTTGCTTGCATTTTATGGAAACATAATCCATCAGCAAAAATAGAGCATTTTATTCTTGTGTTTTCTAATGTTTATGCAAGACATTTGATGTTCAAGAACTTCTAACGTGACAAGAGGTGACTGGGTGGCTCAGTTGGTTAAGCATCCAACTTTGGCTCAGGTCATGATCTGGTGGCTTGTGAGTTCCAGCCCTGCATCCAGCCCTGTGCTGGCAGCTTGGAGCCTGGAGCCTGCTTTGGATTCTGTGCCTCCCTCTCTCTGCCTCTTCCCCAGCTCACACTCTGACTCTCTCTCTCTCAAAAATAAGTGAACATTAAAAAAAAAGAACTTATAAGGCAATGAATAATAATGTTGACAATAGACATACCTGTCTGGCTCCTAATTAAATTCAAATGGTTTTTTTTTAACAGAAGTGTTGACTTAATTTTATAACTCTTTACAAATTTTACCTTTTCAGAATTTCAAAAACTTGAGAAACATAAAAATTTTTTCATTTCTCTAAAACACCTCAAACCCAATATAAAATGTGCTCTACGACTACCATGATTTAATTGCAAGGCCTATATTTTTATGGGGTTAGTTTTTGGAGAAAAAGTCGGTATCATATTTTATTAGTATTTTTTAAATATCTTACTTATATAGAGAAGTCGTATGGTAAAAATAAATAGAGCTGTTGAATTTGTCGGATATATTTTCACTATCTACTGACATGAATTATTTATTTTCGTGTGTTTTCATAATTAATATTTATTTCTGGATATTAAACTTGCATTCCTTAAACTCTACTTCTTAATGGTGTATTACTCTTTGACACAGTTCTGAACCATTTTTTAATATTTGGTCAATATTTAGATGTTAGTCTATAGTCTCATTTTTATACTACATATTTATAATTTTTTACACATCTTAAATTTATAGTTATTAAAGCAGTTTTGGTTTCACAAAAAAAAATGGGTTGGAAGACAATCCATCTTTTCTACGCCCTCCACCACCTTAAATGTCATTAGAAGATTCTGATCTTTAAAGCAAACATAAAGTCGGTGGTGAATCTAACACGTCCTAATTATTGATCAATGTCACTACATACCTATCAGTGGCTAAAATTTAAAATACTGACAATATCAAATGTTGGCAAGGGTGTGGAGCCATTGGAATTCTCATACACTGCTAATGGGAATGTAAAAATGGGTCAACCTAGTTGAACTAGTTTGATAGTTTCTGGGAAAGTGAAACGTATATCCATCACATAATTCATATCCAATTCAGTTGAGAGAACTGAAAACATATTCATGACAAGATATGTATATAAATAATCATAACAGCATTATTTGTAATAAGGCCAAAGCTAGAAACAACCCATTATCCATCACCAGATGAAAGGATAACCAACTGTGATATAGGCATACAACGGTATACTACTTAGCAAATAAAGGCATTATTCTTGATACAACAAACCAAAATATGGTCAAAACCAAAAATAATTATGCAGATTATAAGAACCCAGACAAAATAATTACATATTGTATTATTCCATTTATACAAAATTATAGAAAATGAAAACTAATCTATGGTTAAGCAAAGTAGACCAGTGGTTACCTGAGACAACCAAAGAATGGGGAATAGAGGGAGTACAAAGACGCACAAATAAACTTCTAGGGATCATGTATATATTCATTGCCATTGTAACTGTGATGTTTCCATATATATGTATGAAACATTTTCAAACTGCACTTTAAATATGTGAAAATTAAAAAATTAAATAAATATATAAATAAATAAATGCAGATTATAGTATGTCAATTATACCTCAATAAAGCTGCCTTAAAACTGCTAAAGTCTCTCTCTATTCTGTAAAGTAACAAAGGATGAGTAACTCGCAGAGACCAAGACAGACAGTGTGTGTCCTCAAGTGAGGCAGCCATGTGAATCTGGCTTCTTCTCATCTCAAACCGAGGTCTGTCACAGATGACAAAATATTACTGCTAAATCTTAAAAAATTCACTGATATATTATGAAACTAAAGGGCAAAAACAAGTAAAATAAAAATACTGGAGTAGCCATAATGCATAAAATATGAATCACCTGAATGTATACCTTTGACATTGATTGCATTCATGTCATTTAATATGATGATAATGATAATGCACTTGGAGTATAGGTACTTTAAATAAACTCAATTAACAAAGTGCATTCATCAACATTCATTCCAAACAACCGTGTTTAATGATATCCTTAAGAGTTAGAAGCTCAAATCTTGTCATTAATTTTTAAAGCAGTGTATATGAATTTGATTAATAGACTCTAGGTACTGATTAAGCTATCTACTTGTGTATGCATTTGTCTACCAAAAACTCATTGTAATTCAGCAACATCATTAACTCTAATGGTTATTGCTAAAAATGAGGGTGTTGTTAATATCATGGCCATCAGCATTAGCACATTAAAGACACTTTTCCCCACCACACACACACCCCAGCTTTAGTGACTTGATTTTGTTTTGACAAAATGGAGAAGTATTTAATATGATCTGATTATGATTTATAGCAGCAGCACTTGAAAGAGCAAAGGAAAATTCTTTATTCTCCTACAGAAGAATATATGAATACATTCCAGGATATAATACAGCTATAAAAAATATTTTATATATATACATATGAAACATTTTCTTTTTTTAAATTGTTTTTAATGTTTATTTATTTTTGAGAGAGAGAGAGAGAGTGAGCAGAGGAGGGGCAGAGAGAGAAGGAGACACAGAATCCAAAGCAGACTCCAGGCTCTAGATATTAGCACAGAGCCCGATGCGGGGCTCGAGCCCATGAACCGTGAGATCATGACCTGAGCCAAAGTTGGACGCCTAACCGACAGAGCCACCCAGGCGCCCCTACATATGAAAGATTTTCAAGTTACACTGTTAAGTGAAACAAGAAATTTAAAAATGATTCTACTTTAAAATATTAATCAAAATCACTCTATAATATGTACATAAGCCTTTTTTTAGAATAGATATGAAAAAATGCTTCCCAAACTGCAAACATCATTTATGTTAGGCTGGAGGCAAAGGCATAGATTATTTCTCTCATTATTATTACAAAGCTTATAATTTACTTTTTTACTTGTTATAAAATCTGAAAAGGAATGTTCTCAATCAAAAACACTTAGTTCCAAAGTCCCAGAAAAAAGTCTCCTCTGAAAATAAAAATATACAAATAACATTATTCATTCAAATTAATAAAATTAGTTCAATGAGTTATCATATACTGAGGAGACATGAGTATGCTGAGTCTTACAAGAACACTGCAAGAGATGCATCATTATCTTCATTGTACACATGAAGAAATTAAGGTTCAGATAGGATAAGGTTTATTTCCAAACTCACAAAGATACCAAATATAGAAGCTAATTCAAACCCAGGCCTAATTCTAAAGCTTGGGTTTTTGAGTACACAATATTACTTTTATATACTCATAGCCTATTTTGAAACATATATGGAGCATGTCCAACAATGCAAATATTATAAGGGACTAAATGTTACAGAGCAGGCTCTCTGACTTTAAGAAACATTTTATCTTGAGAGAGAGAGACAAGGCACAGCCAGGTGAAGAACCATACAGTACTTAGTAACTGAATCATGATGGAAGAAGATACATCCAGCTCATTCATCTCTGCTTATTTCCATGCCTTTCATTCAGTGGGTGCTTATCAAACACTTGTTGAATGAATGACGTCTTTCATTGTGTGATATGAAAGTATTAAAATGCCTGATAAGCATTCAAATGTGCTCTGCCCAAAGCATAAGCTGATTCTGTGTTAATCCAGTGTGGACAAAATACAAACCATGAAACATTTCTCTTTGCTTAGAGCAATGATATTACTTCAACCACGCAACCTTATGTGCCCTCTTTTGCCAAGAAGAGAAAACACGTATGAGCTGGTTGGTTGGGATATGTGTTGTTCATCGTCCTGACAAGAGAGCTCCCTGGATAAAGCTCACTGGCATTTTTCACTGTTTCTCATCTCAGACTCCCAGAAGTCATATGTCAACTGAATAAAGCTAATTGGCATTTAGAAACATTTCTAAACATAAGCTCTTGGGCCTGAAAATAGACTCAAATGAAGGAGACAAATCCATGTCTCCCAAGAGGTCTTTCATTCTCTTTTGGACAATTGTGCCTATTTGCCAAACAGTAAGAACTGGTGTTAAGAGGACTCTCACAGGCCAGATCACGTTCCATGTGGCCTATACAAGCTCTTCTACCAGAATTTATGTGATAAATATACTTTCATGCTCTTACAAAAATGATTTTCTTTCAATGTTGATTTATTTTTGAGAGACAGAACATGAGTGGGGGAGGAGCAGACAGACAGGAAGACACAGAAGCCAAAGCAGGCTCCAGGCTCTGAGGTGTCAGCACAGAGCATGATGTGGGGCTCGAACCCTTGAACTGTGAGATCATGACCTGAGCTGAAGTCGGGAGTTTAACAGACTGAGCCATCCAGGTGCCCCTCTCACAAAAATGATTTTAAAACTTCTAGGATTCCTAAGCAAGGGACACTGTTAACATTGCATCTAGTTGACTATCTGAAATACTCACTCAGGAAATATAAAATTAGTTAGCAATGGCTTTTTTAGTAGACATAATAATAAACCTTTAATATGGTTATTTTATGTGTCAAAAAGTGTGTATAAACATACATATATATGCATATTCATTCACATTTGTTACTAAGAAGCAGCAAACACAGACATACCACAAGTCAAACACCTCTTTTATTTTTATTTATTTATTTTTTAAATTTTTTTTCAACGTTTATTTATTTTTGGGACAGAGAGAGACAGAGCATGAATGGGGGAGGGGCAGAGAGAGAGGGAGACACAGAATCGGAAACAGGCTCCAGGCTCTGAGCCATCAGCCCAGAGCCCGACGCGGGGCTCGAACTCACAGACCGCGAGATCGTGACCTGGCTGAAGTCAGACGCTTAACCGACTGCGCCACCCAGGCGCCCATCAAACACCTCTTTTATTATCTACTATCAGGATAATCAATATGTGCAGTTTTAAATCTATTATATTTGAAATTAGACCTCCAAACAATGAATTTTGAATAAGAATTATATAATACATAACATATATACATTGTTAATATATAATTTATAAAATTGGGAAAGACTCCATTTATTCATTCATTCATTCATTGATTCTTTAAGAAAAAGAATTAAGAAAATCTCATGTATACATTTTATCAATCCCATGTAATAGTGCTGATCATAAACAGATTTCACAACCATCCACACAGATGTGCAAACATCTACTCAAACATTTGTCATTTTCTCACATTTATTCAAACAAAATTATGCTTCTCAAACTCCAGTATATCCTTAGATATTACAATGATATAACCAAAGAGGTAAAAGATCTGTACTCTGAAAACTATGAAAGAAATTGAAGACACAATTTCTTTGTGTGAAGACACAAAGAAATGGCATAATATTCCATGGTGGTGGGTTGCAAGAACAAATATTGTTAAAATGTCTATACCCAAAGCAATCCACACATTTAATGCAACCCCTATCAAAATACCACCAGCATTCTTCACAGAGCTAGAACAAACAATCCTAAAATTTGTAGGGAACCACAAAAGATCCCAAATAGCCAAAGCAATCTTGAAACAGAAAAGCAAAGCTGGAAACATCACAGCTGTGGAGTTTAAGCTACATCACAAAGCTATAGTCATCAAGACAGTATGGTACTGGCACAAAAAACAGACACAGAGGTCAGTGGAACAGAATAGAAAAGCCAGAAATGGATCCACAGCTATATGGTCAACTAATCTTTGACAAAGCAGGAAAGAATATCCAAAGAAAGAAAGACAGTCTCTTCAACAAGCCATGTTGGGAAAACTGGACAGTCACATGCAGAAGAATGCAACTGTACCACTTTCTCACACCATACACAAAAATAAATTCGAAATGGATGAAAGACCTAAATGTGAGACAGGAAGCCAACAAAATCCTAGAGGAGAACACAGGCAGCAACCTCTTTGACAATAGCCATAGCAACTTCTTACTAGACATGTCTCTTGAGGCAAGAGAAACTAAAGCAAACATGAACTACTGGGACTTCATCAAAAGAAAAAGCTTCTGTACAGCAAAGGAAATAATCAGAATTGGAATGGAAGAAGATATTTGCAAATGACTTATGTGACAAAGAGAGTATAAAAAACACCAAATTCAACACCCCAAAAATGAATAACCTTGTTAAAAAAAAAGGGGCAGAAGACATGAATGGACATATTTCACTCATTCAGTCTTAATTCAAATAAGTATCAACAACCTATTATGTATAAAGCAATGTGCCAGGCACTGAATTTTCAAAACATTACAATGGTTAGTTATTGTTTTAAATGCAATTATTCAAAATATCAACTGAAGTAACTATAAAAAGTATTCTGAGGGGTGCCAGCTGTGGCTCAGTCAGTAACCATCTGACTCCTGATTGCGGCTCAGGTCATGATCTCAAGTGTTTGTGAAACGGAGTCCCGCGTCAGGCTCTGGGCTGACAGTGCAGAGCCTGCTCGGGACCTTCTATCTCTCTCTCTCTGCCCCTCTCCCTCTCAAAATAAATAAATAAACATTTTTAAAATGTATTTTGATAACTGCATAACAATCTGAAGAATCTACACATATAGATGATTTCAGGAACTTAATATCTACTAGCACTAGTTTTACTATGTTATCAGTTGGATGTACAAGTAAATGTTTTTTGTTTTCAAAATCATCAATAAATTTTGACAAATGTAAAAGGTCATTAGCTGCATTGAAATCGTTCAGACCTGCTATGAAATGTATTCTCCATGGGAAATTAATTTCAGAGACATACATTTCAGTTGATTACCCTTGAGCAAGACATAAATGCTATAGAACATTACTGTTAAAGAGATGTCTTGCTTTTAAAATAATAAGTAATATAAATTAACTGGCTTTTCTTTTTCTTTGCTTTTCTAAAAAAGGGGGGGTATTTAGTTATAAAGATACTTTATCTACTTCCAGTGTTACTTAAAAACAATAATGGTACTCAAATAATTAGACCTTCTTAACCTTAGAAATTCTACTTCCATAAATTTTTCTTAAGCAATAATTAGGAATTTGCACAAGAAGTACTTATAAAAGTGTGCTTCAAACACTATTATATTTATTATAATAGCAAAATAACTGGAAAAATATTAAATGGGAAAATATATTCATTTATAGTGCATATGTCTGAGTCTCTATACATGTTTTATATTTAATATGCTATAAATATATATAATTCATAAACCGCAACTAGGTCTAATGATGTATATATAGCAAGATAAAAATAACAATCTGGGATCAGTGGTAGTTTTCTCTCATTTTTGCTTGTTCGAGTATTCAGAATTTTCTAACTTTCTACAGAATGTCTTTACTGTTTTTATGATGAGAAAAACATTATTTGAACCAAATTTATTTTTAAAACTTTAATACTGATGTTTTGTACCTTTAAAGCATCAAGTATGGGGCGCCTGGGTGGCGCAGTCGGTTAAGCGTCCGACTTCAGCCAGGTCACGATGTCGCGGTCCGCGAGTTCGAGCCCCGCGTCAGGCTCTGGGCTGACAGCTCGGAGCCTGGAGCCTGTTTCCGATTCTGTGTCTCCCTCTCTCTCTGCTCCTCCCCCGTTCATGCTCTGTCTCTCTCTGTCCCAAAAATAAATAAACGTTGAAAAAAAAATTTAAAAAAAAATAAATAAATAAATAAAGCATCAAGTATATTCTTTATTAATTAGTCCCTCCCCGTTTTATGAGCCTCATGAAATGCAAAGTTAATCTCACTCACTTCCACAAATTTGCTTACTGACTCCTACCATCATGGCTTTGCCATCCTTCCTCAACACATATCCCAAAGACATCTTAAATATATCTTTGAGAAAGTTACCTCTTTTCTCTGAATCTCAGTTTTTCTTCTCTATAAAATGAAGGCAGTAGTGTAGTTTCTCTGTGTATATCAACACCTAAGATTTTTATGATATTCAATGATACTCTAGGAAGTATTCCTAATATAGCGCTCACAAACTTGGTTAGTTCAGTATATAATTTCATGTCTATACTAAAGTGTACTTAGCTTATTATTTTCCATTAATCAGTCAAAAGCATACTCACTAGGCATGCATTTTCTGCATTTTCTCTTCCAGTATATCGAAACTTAAAGCACAACCTCTGTAATAGACATACATTGTCTTATCTTAACAACCCATCCTTAGTCCATGTGGTTTTCATGAAATTGAGAACTCAAGAGTGTTCTTGTGACCCAGGTCTGTCAATCGTCATGCTTCAATAGGGGTCAGTCCAGAGCAACATGAAAGGAGAGTTCTTATGTTCAACGTGCGAACATTGGGTGGTAAAATTTTATTTTTATGGGTAGATACTAAGTGGCAGCTGGACTTACTTATCCAGCCTTGATAGCAAACATTCTGTTTTACCAAGAATAAAGTAAATCTTATATGTACAGAACCGTGAAGGCCAAAATGAAGCTAGAGCTTCTGGCTATCATTTTCCCTGAGTGCATAAAGAAAGACTATTGGAAAATCAGAGAATGTGGCCAATACACAGAAGGCATCAAACAGAGATGGAGGAAGGAAAAGAAAAATGCTAATGACGTTCGTTGAGCCCCTGGACCAAAATGTGGCCAAATCACTCCCACATCTTGGACTTCTCAAATGTATGATACAACATATTTCCCTTAATTATTTAAGCTAGTCTTTGCCAAGTTTCTGGGCCTTGTAATCAGAATTCTGATGTATGAGAATCAGGAATTAGCCTATTTATTTGAGTTTAGGTTTGTTTTTTTTCTATTTTAAATTTTTTTTTTTTCAACGTTTATTTATTTTTGGGACAGAGAGAGACAGAGCATGAACGGGGGAGGGGCAGAGAGAGAGGGAGACACAGAGGGAAACAGGCTCCAGGCTCTGAGCCATCAGCCCAGAGCCTGACGCGGGGCTCGAACTCCCGGACCGCGAGATCGTGACCTGGCTGAAGTCGGACGCTTAACCGACTGCGCCACCCAGGCGCCCCTGTTTTTTTTCTATTTTAAAGCTCTCCCTAGTACCTGCCAAAAATTCTAAATTCATTGTATTTACTGGTTTAAATACATAAGAGAATGTTTTCAACAATTTAATTTTTAGCTCATTTCAGGCAACACATAATCTTTTGCATAGATTTCAAAAGCATAGTCAATAAATTCTAGAAACAAAGCAGTCCCTCAATTGATAATACAAAGCTTACCTTTCTACTCTGGTGTCAAAGGCTGGCAGACATTCTTTTCCATGGCAAATTGTCATTAAGCCACAGAAGAACTACTTGTTTCTTTCCACAAATTACTGTTGGATCAGAATCAGACATGAGCATCTCTTCAAATCCTGTCTGTCTCACCTCACTTACAGACCTGGATGTGATCATAGCCCCTCACCTCCAGACTGGACAGGGACCCTCTTGCTTCCTGTCCAGGGTTCTCTGATGCCCCAGGCTGGAATGCCTGCAGGAACGTGTTCCTCAATAGCAGAAATACAAAGAGAAAATGCAGGGGACTTAATCTCTCTTGACTGCTGTGTGGAAACCTAGGCTAAATTAGTTCATTTCATGGTAATCTCAGAATTACTGTACTCACCACTCCTAACCATGCTGACCCAATAGAAGGCTACTGGTATGGCCATCTGACTATCCATTGGAAGTGATCAATTTCTAAAAGCTACCTGACTATTTGTACAAATTATTGATGATTTTTTTCTTTTCCTGAACTTCCTGATCAATGTGATCCTCTCAAAAACAACCCATGACCCAGTGGCTCAACTTAGCCCTTGATGCCTTAATTTACATTGTCTTTACTTGTAATTAAAATATTTACTAGGGGCACCTGGGTGACTCAGTTGGTTAAGTGTCTGACTTCAGCTCAGGTCATGGTCTCACATTTTGTGATTTCAAGCCCTGCACTGGGCTTTCTGCTGTCAGCACAGAGCCCACTTAGGCTCTGCCCTCCCTCTCTCTCTCTGCCCTCCCTCCTTCCCCAACTTGCGCTCTCTCTCTCTCTCTCTCTCTCTCTTAAAAATAAACATTCAAAAAATATTTGGTATGACATTAACTATAAATTAGTTTTGGAGGCCATTAACTTTGGAGGCCAAAATTATCCAGCTATGACAAATTATTGCTTAGAGACTATTTGGTACATTGATAAACATCTAAGAAACTATCTTTCTGCAAAGTTGTGATAAATGAAAACCTTAATGGCATTTCTATTGCAATGTACCTTGGCCCATCAATAGAAACAACACTTTCTCTTTAATCTCCAAACTATTTTTCTTTTCCTAATATTCTTAGCACAAAAACTCAAATATCCATCAATTTTCTGGCTGTAAAATCACATATTATAATTAAGTGTCCTGAACTTTTTGCTAAACATTTTAGGGCTTTTTTACTCATTTGCTCATACCCATTAGTGTTAGCCTAAGATTTTATATACCTACTCTTAGTAAATCTATAACTTCTCCAGGGACTATCATTCTGTTTAATACTTGTGAGAAAATAATATGATTTGAAACATGGGCAATTTATGCAGCCTTTATAACATTATAATTTGTTTTCAAAGGTCAAATTAGCTGCCTTTCTTATACCCTTTATGGATTTAAAGTGTAGAGGTGTCATTCACATGAAAGAAAATAAAGAACAGAATGCGCAGTGGTCTGGCCATCCCAGAAGACCTTACTCTACTCCAGGTTCTACTAATCACCATCCATATGGTATTTCAAATTATATTTTTCTCCTCTTCTCAGAATGAAAAGAATAATAACATTTGTTTATTGGAAATAAAATGGAAAAAACATTTTGACGTATGTCTGAAAAATACATATTCCCTTTTTATACCTACTATTTGAGGTCAAGGGCAATAATAGCAGCATCATTAACATTACTGTATTTATTATCTATTCTATACCAGTTTGCTAATGCCATTTTTCATTTTTTAATAACAGTAAAAATAAAAATAAGTTAAGGGGCACCTGGGTGGCTCAGTCTGCTAAGCGTCTGACTTCAGCTCAGGTCATGATCTTGCGGTTGGTGAGTTCAAGCCCCATGTCAGGCTCTGTGCTGTAAGCTCAGAGTCTGGAGCCTGCTTCAGATTCTGTGTCCCCCTCCCTTTCTGCCCCTCCCCTGCTGTGTTCTGTTTCTCAAAAAATGAATAAACGTTAAAAAAAATTTTTAATACAAACATAAGTTATATTTCGCCCTTCTATAATATGCTAAGAACAGGCTGAATGATTTTTATTTATTTTATGTATTTCAATATTTTAATATGTTAATATCCCCATTTTGTAAATGAAGGTTCAAAGAAGGTGCATATCTAACGCAGGAGGAGGGTATATTTGAAGCCACAACTTTTTGACTTAAATTCTCAGCCTATTACTTTTGAACCATAATGTTAACGTGTTAGATTTATTAATTCAATTAACAAATATATATTAAGTACTGTTATATAATATACTCTACTTTAGACATTAAGGATGTCATATACAGAAAGGACAAAAAGACAGCTCCTCTCCTTCAAAGGTTAGATTACACAGAAATCAGTAATTAATTAAAATATCACACAAACAAATGAATGTAATGTTGTGATAAGTCTTATGAAGGAAAGATATTGAGCCCTATCAGGGCTTAAGATAGAGAGGCCTAGTTTAATGTAGACATCTGGAAAATATTCCAAGAGGAAATGTCATTCAAGCAGAAATAAAGGATGCAATTGAGTTAACTAAGACAAATAGGAATTGGTGGAAGGACAGAAAGATCACATGGAGGAATATGGACAAGGGTGTGGTTGGCGCAAGCATGGAAGGGAGACATGATTAAGAAAGGTCACTGAGAATGAAGAAACTGGGGAAAGCCATCACCACATGAGGTCCTGTAGACCGTGTTAAGGTTTTTAAGCAAGACTGAGTTTGGTGTGAGAAGGCTGAGTTTTGGAAGGAGTTGTTAAGATATTTTGTTGGTCAAAGTCTACCTTCACTTTGCCAAGACTTCAATTTATCAAGGTTCTTACACCTACACAATTGTGAAGATAAAGCTTTTCTTAGTTTACTAGATGAACTAAAGAAAAAAATCTTTCATAAATACCAAGGCACTTACATGAACACAGAAATCTAAATTTACAGGCACTCACACATGATATTTCACAATGGATAATCTTACCTCTCATCGTCTAATTCACTTTGTTAATATTATGGCATTATGTAATCACCAAAAATCATCAAAATCATTTTGATTTTCAAAATGTTCAAAATTTTACACCAACATTACCTACTTCATAGTCTTATGAGGGACAAATAGAAGAAAGCACCTATGGTTGAAGGCCTAAGCTATACAGACAGCACTGAATTCTTCTACCAATTATGTGTGACAACAGGCATTAAATATTGTCAATTAGGGAAGCTCACCTTCCCTGTGAAGGGAAGGGTTGCCAGACTGTTGTCCAGGGTTTTTATCAGAGGCAAATCACATAAGCATGAAACACCCATGTAACCGATACTGGTTGCTCAGTCCCCAGCTTCTTTTTTGGAGGTCAATATAATACACCATTGCTCAAGGACCCACCAAAAATCACATTGTTAGCAAAAACCATCTGCTGTGGCCCAACGTCCCAGGTATACACAAACATGCTCTTAATAGGCAGGATATTTCTAGGGCTTAGTTGTTATCTCCCAGGAGCCAGTCAAGGGCCAATCACGTTTTTGGAAAGTGTAAGTTCTAAACATCCTAAACCTGATGAGTCAATCCTTTATGGCACATAGATGTTTATTTAATATTGAGTGAAAGAAATCTGAGGAATTTTATGAAAGGAGAAAGGAAGAGTGCTTTAAGAGCAAATAGCAAGGGATTTAGCCTAATTCAGAGATCATGAAATGTCTCCCTGAGGAAGCAAGTTTCAACTGTGATCTGGGAACTAAATGGAAGTTACCTAATTCAAAAATGAAGAATGTGACGAGGGAGTAGAAAGAGAGGTGACAGTGGCAGGGATAGCATACCAAACAAAGTGAATAAGCAGGACGTAGAAAACCTAAAGACTCTTTTATCATTTTTAAATTACCACCCATTCTCTGAAAAGAACACATATTGGTGCTTATAATAAACTTTTTTAAATGTTTATTTGATTTTTGAGAGAGAGAGAGCAGGGGAGGAGCAGAGAGAGAGGGAGACAGAGGATCTGAAGCAGGCTTTGTGTTGACAGTGCAGGGCCCAACGCGGGGCTTGAATCCATGAACCGTGAGATCATGACCTAAGCTTAAAGCAGACACTTAACCAAATGAGCCATGATGCTTATAAAAGGGAAAAGTCTGCATAAATTTCTTTTAGACGCATCATTTAAGTTTTCTACTAACAACAACAACAAAAACCTTCTTCTGGCCACACCCTTTTCTTAGTTTTCCTGAGCAGTTCATACATCAATATTTATCTCAGTAAATATATATATATACATATATACATATGTATATATGTATATATGTATTTACTTAGATTTACTAAGTACCACACATCAGGCAGGGCATTGTCAATATAGCAGTAAACCTTAGTTCTTGCTCTTACTGAGGCTGTTATCTAGGCATGGTTCTATAAATTGTGAGAATGTAAAAGAAAGGAAAAAACCATAAATGGGAATAATAGGTGGAACCAAATTTGTATCATTTAGATTGGGGTGGTAAGGACATCCTCCCTAAAGAAGAACGTTTGACCTGAGATCTAAAAGACATGAGGAAAAAACTAGAAAAAACACAATCAGAAGGCAGAGCAGAACTGCAAAAGCTCTCTAGCTTGTGGCAAGACCCAGAGTGGGAGATAACCTCAAGTGCCCAGGAGCAGAAGAAAGCCAGTATTTTGATGGTATGGTGTATAGGAGGAAGACTGGTCCAAGGTAGAGGTGAGGCAGAAAATAAGGACCCAATGGCAGAAGTCCTTCTGGGCCAGGATAAGATCATGCCTTTAATTTGAACTGAAGCACCAGAGTAAAGTTCTAGAACCATTCACACAGTCTGTTCAGAAAGAGCCCCTAACGGTTGTTGGTTATAGCCACCTGTGAGTCCCACTTCTGTTTTGAATCCTTAAACACAACACACACATATACATATACACACATGCCACAAACTTTGTGCTTTCAGAGAAAAAGCAGGATAAACAATATTATAAAACCCCCACTAGCTTTGAGACAGGGAGAGGTCCTGAGTTTACATGAGGTCATTCTTTGAGTCATGGCCCCTGGACTAATAGTGTCAGATATCCAACCCTGGCAAATTTATAGTGTCACATAAGATTTCCCTCCTCATGGCCTATCTACCAACTTCTAGCCCTGCATCCACTAGTGTGCTTAGTCATCCAAATTAGGTCCAGGAAAAATATTTAGTCGTCCCTCAACACACACATATATATACATATAGAAATTCTAAAACTATGGAAGAATTATACCCCGTAGCTTAAACGTAATAGGGAAGATAAGACATAAACAGAAATTATCTCAAATTTAAGCCCAGAATACAGCAAAAGTTACAGGATGGGACAGACAGTAAGATTCGGAGGAGACAAGAATGGAATGGGATCAGACATTGTTTCTTGGAAGAATATTTTAGCTGCAACCCAGCTGTGTAACAGCTTCAACGAAAAGTAAGTAGTAGGTAAATGTTGTAGGAAAATTGGCAAAAGCTCTCCAAAGATGTAGGTGGGAAATTAGATGCATTGGTTGATTTTAACTTCTCCTGGTACAGGCCAACCTCCCGCTTCTCTCTACATATGCTAAGAACAGTTTGAAAGCTCCCCTTCTTGTCATGAGACAAATGGGCACAATACACTTTGTCATTAAAACAGTCTGAGCAATGGCTTTAGAGCAGAGCCAGGCAGGGAAATTCAACTGAACCCAAAAAAACTCAAATTATATAATGCCAAAAATGTCAGAAATGCTTTACATTTGCAAAACACTCTAGTATGATTCTCAAGAAGGCCAAAGAGAAAAGTTTCATGGACCTTATCATAAAAGAGGAAAAGCTTACTAAAAGTCCTCTGAGTGAAAAAGTAACCAAAGATGGTGATCAGGAGGTCCAAAGTGCCCACAGGTACATTTCTGGGGTGCTGCTCATACTAGACTACTAAATTTACACTCAGAAAAACAGGAGACAAGGCCTGAGTTCCTTATACTCAAAAAGTAAAGCTTTTCAGAATGACATTGTGCCAGGTGAAATTTCTCATGCTCCATTTGAAGGAATAATAAAAGAGGTTCTTAACAGAGGAAGAATTTGGCAATACCAAAGAAACATTAAAATGTCAATGCCTCTCCTTTGTATTTGCTGCAGAATGAGAATTTCTTTCCTTTTCCCAGACATCCTTGCTTTTCATCCCCTACATGTTCATCCTCAGTTAAGTATTGGTAATCCGAGGGAGGGGCAGAGAACTTCCTAGAATAATGACACATTTATTTATTTATATTTTTAACAAATATTTCCTGAGCACTTAAGTACTGGGAATTCCATAATGAGGTAACAAAGTCCCGCCCACATGCACATTTGTTTTCATGAACTTTACATTCTGGATCTTTCATCAAAATTATTTTGTGATATACTGTGCATTATCTAAAGAAAGGTTTGCCTTTATGTTTCACTCAAAGGAATACCGAAAACTTAAAGTGTCTTCCCCCCGCCATGGGGAGACGACTCAGTAGTACCTCCTCAGTATGGTACTGGGACCCCCAGTAAAGTAGAAGAGGCAAAATGATGAAGGGGTTGAAAAACAGAGAAAACTATCAGACAAAAATAAGAGGAATCTGGTTACTCAAGAAGGAGCAACAAAGCTTTTAATAAAAAATTAAGACTTGCATGCACCATTTTCTATGGTTAACGGGTTGTATCAACATGCTTCCAGCATAAGAATAAACCCAGGGTTTATATTTGAAATATTAATCCTGTTTCTTCCCCCTAACACTTTCATGGAGGAAGGTCTTTATTAGGGCAAAGTAAAGGGGTATTCAATATTAGCAAGAGAAATTTTGGTTTTTATGAAAGGGCTACAATCAAAAAAAAAATCTAAATCCTTCTCACATGATATTCAGGATCCTGACGCTTCAGGATAGAGTGTGGTCTCAGGGAAAAAGCAAAGTGAGGCAAGAAATGAGAGGAGGAAAAGAACCCTCAGCCACGTCCCTTCTGTTGACATCATGAAGTGGGCATTGCTTTGGCCCCTGAAAGAGACTGGGACCCACTCTCTATTACAAAAGGCCCATATTATGAGGTATATTATACACCACAGTTCTAGTCCACAGGAGACAGCCTTAAAGGAGACATAAGTTTTAAAAGGAGAGGTTGCCCCTGTTCTGCCAAAAAAGAGAGCAAGCTTCAGAAAAACAGAGATGTGAGAGAAAAACATGGAGGTGGTAATATCAGCACATACCCAGGTACAGATGAGGAGGATCCCAAAGAATGTTAAAAAATAGAGCCGGCTCTCCAGTGTCTCTGCATTACAGAGTATCAGTAGAATTTTCTGGGAGTGAGACCAGAAGATATAATTGGATTTCAAGGTTTAGAAAAGTGTGAGGAAAGGAAGCACCTTAAATGCCCAGAAGAGAAGCCAGAACTCGCTTGAGCAGGAAATGTAAAATCAACCTAAAGTTTGCTATTAGAACAATGATGTCAAGATTAATAATTTCCCTGGAAAGGACAATTTGCTATTTCTAAACTCACTGAGGGTGGAATAGGAGGACTTTAATCAGACATCATGAGAAAAATTTAATTTTATGTGGGTAATCTGAGAAAGAGTTTTACATTCGTTTAGTTCAGTTACTTCCTTTAGGACTAACTTGTACCATGATGAGAAAGTGTTACTACATTAAGAAGGAAAAGCTATTTATGTTTACTAGGAGTCTGATGCTATTTATATGAGAATAAAATTTTCCCAAGTGACCTAATACAAAGTGTAGCAGATCTTTTAGCTGTACCATTATTAGATAAATCTAAATGGCATGAGGAATTCCTAATAACTAACCCAGGAAGGCAACTAACTCCTCCTTGAAACTGTATTAAGCTCACTAAAGAACATAGTCTTTGGAGTAAGAGAGTACTACACGAGTTGTGTGATTTTAGGCAAGCCACTTAATCTCAGAGTGTCATGCATTTAGAAAAGTAGTTCCCTATATATTGAGCATTATCTATATAGATCAGGCATAATGGAAGCCACTAGAATACAAGAGAGAAATGGAAGATATTATCCCTAACTCCCTAGAGTTTATATTCTAGGGGGGACTTTTTTAACAAGGGAGTAAACAATGCCAGTTTTGTAAAAAGCAGATTTTACAAAACCTATGTTATATTATAGGCTGTCACAGAGATTACAGAAAATAGTGTCTGTAAATCCCTTCACTGGCATAGTAATACACATTGGATAAGTCTTAATTACCATTATTAGTGACATTGTAGGCTTCAGGAAGTAGCTTTTGTAAAAGCGATGCACAAATGCAAATTTTGTGGAAGTCTAAAAAAGTCAAGTAAAAAAATGACTTCAAAAAATTTTATTTCAGAGCAATCAGAATCACAGTTTCTAACAGGGATATCATAAGCACAATGGAATGGATATTGTGCAAAAAATGTGCTTTGTTATTTTAAAATGACACCTACTGTGGCAGACATCATTCCTCTTGTGTGAGAAAGAGCTTTGCCATCTAATCACAGAATCAAAATCTACTTTAATGGTAACTGGCTACTTTGGACAAAAGAAAAGCAAAAGGCACATTGATTGCATTTCATGGGGATCAGAACATTAAAAAAATCGGAGTAATTTACTCTCAGGACAAGGAATAGAGGACTAACGTTTCACTATGGAAGAAGACATCAACAGAAATGGGCCTATGTTAAGGAAAAGACTAGTAAAATTCACAAAGACTCCTCTTTCTGAAATTAAGCGATTGGAAGATAATATCAAGAAATTGAGAGGAAAGTTTTAAAAATACTCAGTTTTCCAAAAATGGAAAGAGTAGGTTAGAAAGATTTAAAAATCAAAGACTTTACCAAACTGTGGCCTTTTGGATGTCAAGACCTAGAACATTCTTTGTATTCCCTGGTCTAGTGTCTGCACACAGTAAACCTTCAGAAAATACTTGTTGGATAAACTGAACATTCTAGACTTTGTAAACTCTGCTATATATTTTAATGACTCAATAGCGTAACATAAAAACATTGCTTAGTCATTCATTATTGAAAGGTCTCACATGTTACATCAGTTTTATTAATAAGCCACGTACTTCAGCTCTAATGCCATCTGATATGAAATTGGAGTGAGTTTAACTATCCCAATTCCTCATATTCTTTCTTGTTCCTTAATAATCATTTTCCACTGTCAGCTATTAATGCATGGGTCACTCACAGAATCCAGTCTAAGGCTCCACTGCAGTTCCTTACATTTCATCTTAAAATGGTGTTTAAAATAATTCAGTTTGATATCCTGATGCTCAGTATCACAGAAGTTCTGCCTGAAAGAGGAAGACTTCTGAAAGAATAGTTTGCTGAGCAATCTCTCAAAAGGAACTGTCACAAAAGGAATTCAACAACTGATTAGTCATCAGAAGTTTCCAAAGAACCCAAAACAATAGTTCTAAGTACATGTTCAGCTGGAGTATTTCCACACTGAACACTTAGTATGGGGTCTGAAATGTAATCTAAGCCACCATCAGCATTAACTTGGACCATTGCAATAGCTTTTTATTAATGGTTTTCCTGCTTCCATTCCTGCCTCTATGATTCTGCCACAACTCAGTGGCTAGATCTATCATTATAAAACTTAGATGATGCTGCTCCTCTGTGCAAAATGTTTTAAAGCTTTCATAGCAATTGGAATTGATCTATAATTAAAATTGTGATCTTCAAAGCCCAATAGGATCTAACCCCTGCAGACCTCTCTAATGCCAACTCATACTATGTACTCAGGGCCACTACACACCTACACACCAGCCTTCTTTGTATTCCTTGGTTTTACCAAGTATTTTCTTCCTTTGGGTCTTTGTATCTACTTTTTCATTTGACAGAATGACCAGCCCCAAGATCTTGTTAATGAGTCCCTTCTTATTCACCTCAATTCTCTGTCACATGCTCAAAGAGGACTACTGTCAACAACCAATCAAAAGGAGCTGCTACTCCTGGTAGTCACTATTTTATCTCCCTATCATATTTCAGTCATACATTTATCACTGTCTAAAATGATTCTCTTAAAGTATTTGCTTACCTATTGATTAGCCATCTATTTAACAAGCCCATGCCTAAGATTTGCAATGCCCATTAATGTATGTTTAAATATTTAGAGGTTATAAAATCAAACTATAATGCTACTAAATAAAATATATGTTCTTAGTTTGAGAAAAATAGTTTAATAATGAAAGGTCAAGTTCAAATTTAGAATTCTTGGATTCCTTGATGCTCTGTACTAGAATATGACAGTCTGGAAAAGGGGGGGGGCGCAAACCTTGGCCAATGATCTGACCTCTTTCCCTTCCCACTTCTTGGCATTGTCTCACCCACAGAAGAGCCTCACGTTCATATATGAGATACACCGACCCATTCATCCATGTCCCATCTACAGCTCCTTCTCCCCATGCCCTGACCACATGGGAGCACAACAGTGTCATAATCCTCTGCCTTTAAAAGAATGGACCCAGGTGTAGACTAACGCATGCTCCAGAAGTAGGGTCAAGGTGGTCTGGGCAGTGAATTCAAAGTGCCTGTTTTCTGGGTTACAATCTTGAAATATGGGCAAGTGAGCAATTTCCCTTGGACGTTCAGACTCCTTGACTCCAGTGTGGAGAGATGTGCCAGATAGGGTCAAAGTGTGTTTCTCTTACACGTAAGGCCCAGAATTGTATTGCAGTCTAAACCCCACCCCTACTCATCCCAATCAGAATGCAAGTACCACAGGAGTAGGTCTATTTTTGTTCTTTGTGTTTTCTTCATTAAGCAGTTACAGTATATGCTGAATAAATACTTGTTGAATAAATAATTGGTACTCAAATGTTTATGAAAACAAATATATTGTTTTAATCTCAAAATATCCTTGCATTTTTTCTCATTGCAACGTGGATGGAACTGGAGAGTGTGATGCTAAGTGAAATAAGCCATACAGAGAAAGACAGATACCATATGGTTTCACTCTTATGTGGATCCTGAGAAACTTAACAGGAGCCCATGGGGGAGGGGGAGGAAAAAAGAAAAAAAAAAAAAAAGAGGTTAGAGTGGGAGAGAGCCAAAGCATAAGAGACTGTTAAAAACTGAGAACAAACTGAGGATTGATGGGGGGTGGGAGGGAGGAGAGGGTGGGTGATGGGTATTGAGGAGGGCACCTTTTGGGATGAGCACTGGGTGTTGTATGGAAACCAATTTGACAATAAATTTCATATATTAAAAAAAATATCCTTGCAAATATCTAAATACTTCTACCCTCATCTATTTTATTACAAAAAACTTGAGTACAAGAAGGAAAAAAAGATGAGCTCAAGTTCACATACCAACTGTCAGGAATAAAAAACAAGAATTCAAAGGAGTCAAGTATTCAAGAATAGAGGATAGCTTATTGCTACACACCAGATTGCATTCTATGGAATACAATTTTTTAGTAGATTTAATTTTTCTAGAGGAGTTTTAGGTTCAAGTTAATTAGAGAGAATATAAAATTTTGTACTCTTCAAGTAACACAGGAAAAAATGAGAAATTTAAGATCCATACCTTTTTGCCAACAATGATAGGGAGCCTAGATGTCAAAACATGTCAAGGTTAAGAGAACAGATGGTTATGTAGGTTAGTAGCGTAATTCTGGGTCCTCCCTATCAGAAACCCACTGTTCCCATTGGAAAACCCAGCATCCACAAAAAGAATGAGGTATTAGATGCAATTTGAGATCTGCTTACTGGAACTCTCAGAGTCTACCAGATGGTCTCATTGGACTGGGTGAAGACCTTCCTTCAAAGGTGATGGTTATCACGGACTAAGCATACAGGGTTTCCCACTGTCATCAAGATTTTCTCAAACAAAACAAAACAAAACAAAACAAAGAAAAACTATTGCCTCAAACTCAAAAGGATGTCAATGATCTGATCATATGGCAGAAGAACCATAGTGATAACAATAATCATGGCTAACATATATTGATTTTAGTTTCTCAAAGCTATGAACTTCTTGCCTTCTCCAAAGCTATCCCCCTAACCCAAGATGCCATCATCCCTCACCTGACCCGCTGGAGCAGCCTCCTTCCTTAGGTCTCAGTACCCACTCCTACCCCTCTTATCTTCTTCATACTGTAACCAGTCAAAATGCAAACATACTCATCACCAACAATATCCTTCTTAAAACCTTCAGTGCTTTCAAAACAAAAACAAACAAAAACCAAAATCTGTAACATAGTCTAAAAGGCCCTATGTATTCAGACTTCTACAAGTGTCTCCAGCTTCAACACACATCACTCTTCTCTCTCATCCTCTGGGCTCCAAACACACCTGAACTCTGTTTCTCAGAAGCTCCTTGCTCCCTGCTGACACAGTACTTTCGCATGTCTTCCTCTCCATGTGATGAAATCTCTCCTCTCTCCCCTTTTTCCCTTAGCTAACTTCTTATTTTTGAGATCTAGCTGTAATGTTATCTCGTCAAGAAAACTTTCCTGTTCTTTCAGACTGACAAATTAACTCAAAGTTATAACACTATATTGCTTTATTTCACAGCCCTTGTCACATTTAAAACTTCATACACATTTTCATAATTATTTAATTCACAGCTGCCTTCTCAATTAAGCTCACAAATTCCTCAACTCATAGGCTCTAAGAAGGAAGAATGAATATGTTTTGGCTCACTCTTCTATACCTAGAACTTAAATTCATTCTTGAGTGAATGACATCAGCAACATGGCTAAATGAGAAGTCCCTTATTGTATTCCTCCTCAACAACAATTTGGCATCCACCCACAGACAGAAGTATCTTTTGGGAGCTGTAGAATCCAGCACTATATGCCAAGGGACTCAAGAGAAGTAATTAGACAGATAGACCTTGGTCCTGGTTGTGGCCTTTGCAGTGGCTTCAGCCCCTCTCTGCCATGGTCCAGGGGCCCATGGAGAACACTCTTTCAGACAATCATTCAAGGAAGAGAGAGCTTTTATGGAAGTTCGTGTTTCCAGTAATGAAGTTTCAATACACTGTTAGAGCAAAACAATTATGAGTTTTGATGCGTTGGGAGGGCTAGAGAAAAAGTTTTACTTTACCCATGTCATTCCACCACCCCCAAGGAGGCACATAGCTCTATGCCAAGTGAGACCTTCTAGACATGTGATTTCTCTCACAAAGGAAAGTGAGAACATGTAAGGGCCCAGATACCCTAACCGTATGTTATGTGGTCAGAGAGCTCATTTCTCTCTCACCCCATTCAGAGAGTTGAGTCATGAGCTGCATGACTGGGGATGGTAAAAAGGCTGGGAGAGCTGCAGACAGGACTCTCTGACAGTATTAAAGGAACATAGAACCTACTGACTGCATCACAAACCCCATCAAGAAACCCACGTAAGAACCACTGGAGATGCCTCACCTAAACATAACCCCAACTATCCCACCTGTACCCCAATCACCTGAATGCCTCACCAACACACATCCCCATACTGTGCCCACCTGTCTGTGCATGCTCCAAATGACAATAGACCAGGGTATGCAGATGGCCTAGTGAACATAGGTGGGAAGACAGCCTGAATCTGAGGGCCACATAAAGAACACAAACTTGAACTTCAGGCTTACCCTTAGGAAAGCTATAGAAGGGATGTCAGCACTTGCCTTGGTACAAAGCAAGATTAAGAGAAGGCATAAAAGCTTAAGAATTCTGTCACAAGAGGGAGCAATAAAAATGGAACAGGTATATCCATGGAATATCTGAGAAAGCCTCAGATTTCCTTGGTAGGGCTGATAGAAGGTATTTCCCAAAGACAATAAAGTCAGGAGGGGGTGACTGCTAGATTGCTAACACAAATGTGAAGACAGCATCAGAAGACTTCAAGGAATACAAAAAATCAAGAAACCACAATACTACCAAAGAATCACAATTATCATCCCAACCCCAAAGACATGGAAATCTGCAACTAACTCAATAAAAAAAAAAAAAGAAAATATTTTTTGAAGGAAGCTCAATCAGCTACAAGCAAATAGAGATAATTCAACAAAATCAACAACACACAAAATGAGAACTAATTTTTAAAAACACACCAAACAGAAATTCTGGAGCTGAATTCACTGTATTACAATTAATGAAATGAAAAAGGTAAAAGAGAAACAACAGCAGAATGAATCAATCAGAAAAAAGAAGCTGTGAATTAGAACACCGAACTTTTGAAATTATCCAGTTAGAGGCAAACAAACAAACAAAGAAAAAAAGAATAAATGTGATCTGTTTCATACCATCAATAGAGATAATCTGTGAATTACTGAGTTGTGGAAGGAGAAGGGAGAAAAAAATGAGACAGAAAACTTAAAGAATAATGGCTGAGAACTTTTCTAAATCTGGGGAGAGATTTGAATATTCAATTCCTGAAACTGATAGGTCACCAACAAACTCAACTTAAATCTTCTCCAAGAGATGTTATAATAAAACCAACAAATATCAAAGACAAAGAATCTTAAAAGAAGTAAGGGCAAATAAGTTGTAGTTTATAAAGGGAACTCCTATTAGACTATCAGTGGATTTCTCAGCAAAACCCTTACAGGACAGGAGAGACTGAGTTGATATATTCAAAGTGCTGAAAGAAAATACCATCAAAAAGAATATGTTGTCCAGCAAAAATGTCCTAAAGAAATAAAGACTTTCCAGACAAACAAAAGATGAAGGAGTTCATCACCACTAGATCTACCTTATAAGATATGCTTAAAAAAATCTTCAAGCTGAAATGAAAGGATGCTAAGTAGTAACATGAAAACATGAAATATACAGCACACTGGTAAAGACAAGTATATAGTCAAATTCAGAATATTCTAATACTGTAATATTGTGTGTGTTAATCTCTTAACTCTAGTATGAAGTTTAAAGGACAAGAGTATTCAAGTAACTATAGCTACAGTAGCTTGTTAATGAATACACACTATAAAAGGAGTAAACTATGGCATCAAAAACATAAAAAGGGAGGGTGAGTAAAAGCTTCAAGTTCTATATGCAATAAAAGTTAAGCTTTTCATTAGTATACATAGTGTTATCTATAAGATAAGCAAAAACCTCCAAACATAACAAAAATTAAAGAGAAGGGAATCAAAGCATATCACTATGGAAAACCTCAATTCACAAAGGAAGGCAACTAGAGATGGAGAAAGGAACAATGGAACTACAAAACAGGCAAAAACCAATAAGGTAGCATTAATAAATCATTATCCATCAGTAGTTAATCTTAATGTAAATAGATTAAATTCTTCAAACAAGAGGTATAGAGTGACTGAATGGATAAAAACAAGACCCAACTCAGGCCTACAAGAGACTCAAATCTGCCTACAAGAGACTCACTTCAGCTTTAAGGACACACACAAGCACTATTAGGTATTTACCCAAAGGATACAAAAATGTGGATTTGAAGGGATATAGCACCCCATGTTATAGTAGCAGCATTATCAACAATAGCCAAACTATGAAGAGAGAACCCAATATCCATCGTCTCATAAGTTGATAAAGAAGATGTGATACAGAGATATAGACAGATAGAGATATAGATATAGGTGTAGAAGATATATTATCACACACACAATGAATATTACTCGCCATCAAAGAATGAAATCTTGCCATTTGCATCGTGGACGGAGCTAGAATGTATTATGCTAAGTGAATAAATCAATCAGAGAAAGACAAATATTATATGAATTCACACATTTGTGGAATTTAAAAACAAAACAGATGAATATATAGGAAGGGAAGGAAGAGAAGAGAGGGAAACAAACCACAAAAGACTTAACAATAGAGAACAAAATGAGGGTTGATGGAGAAGACAGGTAGGAGCCATGAGGGATGGGTACTAAGGAGGTACTCGTGATGAGCACTGGGTGTTGTACGGAAGTGATGAATCACTGAATTCTACTCCTGAAACCAATTGCACTGTATTAACTAACTAAAATTTAAATTAAAGAAAAGACATTTCATGCACATGGAAATCAAAACAGAGCAGGGATAGCTATACATATATCAGACAAAATAGACTGTAACCAAAAACTGTAACAAGAAACAATGAAGGTCATTTTATAATGATAAAGTAGTCAACTTATAAGGAGGATATAAGAATCATCTACACTACATCCACACAACATCAGAACATCTAAATATGTTAAGCAATTACTAAAACTGATCTGAAAGGGGGAAAAAAGGCAATACAGTAATAATAGAGGACATCAATACCCCATTGTCAACAACAGATAGGTCACCCCAGACAGAAAATCATTAACAAAACTTTGAACTTGAACTATACTTTAAATCAAAGGGACCCAATAGATGTATACAGAATACAGCATCCAATAGCAGCAGAATACACATATTCTCAAGTGTATATGGAACATTCTTCAGTATAGATCATATGATAGGTCACAAAACAAGTCTTAGCAAATTTAAGAAGACTCAAATCATACCAAGCTTATTTTTCAATTATAATAGTACGAAACTGAGATCAATAACAGGAGGAAAGTTGGAAAATTCACAAGTGTGTGGAAATTAAACAACACACTCCTTAACAACCCATGAGTCAAAGAAGAAATCTAAAGGGAGATTTTTTAAAAATCTTAAAACAAATTAAAATGGAAAGACAACATATCAAAATATTTGAGATGCTGTAAAAGCAGTGCCAACAGGAAGGCTCATGGCAATAAATGCCCACCTCAAGAAACAAACAAACAAAATCTCAACAACATAACCTTACACCTCAAGAAACTAGGGAGAAAAAAGAACAAAGGAAGCCCAAAGTTAGCATAGGGAAGGAAATAAGATTAGAGCAGAAATAAATTAAATAGAAACTAAAAAGACAATACAAAAGATCAATAAAACTAAGAACTGGTTTTTGAAAAGATAAACAAAACTGACAAGCCTGTAGCGGGACTAACCAAGAGAAAAAAAAGTGAGAAGACTCACAATCAGAAGCCAAAGAGGAGACTTACAACTAATGCTACAGAAATACAAAGGACCATAAGAGACTACTATAAATAATTATATGCCAACAAATTTGACAACCTAGAAGAGTGGATACATCTCTATATACAATCTACCATGACTAAATCATGAAGAAATAGAAACTATGAACAGCAAATAATAAGAAAATTGAACCAGGAACCAAAAACCTCCCAACAAAAAAAAGCCCAGGACGAAATAGTCTACCTAATGAATTCTACCAAGGTATTTAAAGAATTAAATATTAAATAATGTTAAGTATTTAAGTATTTAATTAAGAATTTAAGTATTTAAAGAATTCCTCCATTTCAAACTCTTCCAAAAAATTAAAAATTTTTATGAGAGCCTCATAAAAATGTTATGAAGCTAGTATTACCCAAAGCCAGATAAAGACATTACATGAAAACTACAAGCCAATATCCCTGATGAATATAGGTGTAAAAATTATCAAAAACATATTAGCAAATCAAATGTACTGTAGAATACATTAAAAAGATCATACACTGTGATCAAGTGGTACTGACTCCAAGGAGGCAAGTAGGGGTCAATAGTTGCAAGTCAGTAAATGTGATACACTATATTAATAGAAACAAAAATAAAAAAAAATATATGATCATCTCAATAGATGCAGAAAATCATTTGACAAAATTCAACATTCCTTCATGATAAAATCTTTCAATAAAGGGGGTATAAAAGGAATATACCTCAACATAATAAATGCCATATATGACAAGCCCATTACTTATATCACACTCAAGGGTAAAAAGTTCAAAGTTTTTCCTCTAAGGTTAGGGACAAGACAAGGGTGCCCATTCTCATATTCAACATCGCATTGAAAGTCCTCTCCAGAGTAATCAGGTAAAAAAAAAAAAAAAAAAAAAATGGCATCCAAATCAGAAAGGAAGACATGAAATTTCTTTACTTGCTGATAACATTATATATATAATACCTAAAATCCTAAAGACTCCACCCAAACCCTGTTAGAATCAACAAATTCAGTAAAGTTGCAGAACAGAAAATCAACAACAAAAAAATGTACAGACTACACTGTATAGACACAATAAAATACCTGAAAAAGAAAGAAAACAATCCCATTAACAATAGCACCCAAAACAAAAAAAGTACCTAGGAATAAATTTAACCAAGAAGTTTACGTGTATAAAAATGGCTATTATCAAAATGACAAGTAATAACAAGTATTGGTGAGGATGTGGAGAAAGCCAACTCTCATGCACTATTGGTGGGAATGTAAATTGGTACAACCACTAAGGAAAACTGTGGAAGTTCTTCAAAAAATTAAAACTGGAACTCTCATATGATCCCCAAATCCCACTTCTGTGTATATATCTGAAGAAGATGAAATCACTCTCACAAAGAAATATTTGTAGTCCCATGTTCATTGTAGTATTATCATAATAGTCAAGATATGGAATTAAGCTAAGAGTCCTTCTATGAATGCATAAAGAATACATGGCGTATATACAATGAAATACTATTCACCATGCAAAGAAGGAAATCCTGCTGTTTGCTCCCACTTAGATGGAACTTAAGTGAAATAAGTGAAATAAGTCAGAGAAAGACTGTATGATATCACTTGTGTGTGGAATCTTTAAAAAGCCAAACTCACAGAAATAGAGAATTTTAGCTGCCAGGGACTAGGGGTTGGAGAAAATGGGAGATGTTGGTCAAATGGTACAAACTTTCAGTTCTAAGATTAATAAGTTCTGGGGATCTAGTGTGCATTATGGTGATTACAGTCAATAATGCTGTGCTATATACTTGAAACTTGCTAAGGGAATAAATCTGAAATGTTCTCACCACAAAAATGAAATGGTAATTACGTGAAGTGTTAACTACGCTACTGCAGTAATCATTTTGCAATATATAAGCGTATCAAATTATCATGTTGTACACCTTAAATTTACACAATGCTGTATGTCAATTATACCTCAGTAAAACTGGGGGAAAAAATCCTACTACACATTTGGTGTTCCATAAATATTTCTTGAATAAGGGAATAGAATGAGCATATTGGTGTGCAAGGAACTGCGCTCTGAATTATTCATGTTATAGATGAGAAAACTAAAACTTAAGAAGTGAGTAATTTTCCCAAGGTCATATATTTAGTAAATAGATGATGGAGCCAGGAACCAAGCCCACGTTTTCTGACTCAGAACTTGTACATGCTCAAAAATACTATGTCATAATATGTCTGCAAAATTTACTTCGCCTTGCTCCCCATATCATACTTCTTTCTTCCATATCATCATCTCACTTGCAGATAGTGTTTCAGCAGAAATGAAAATATTCCTAAATTATTCCAACACTTTTCAAATAGCTAAGTGAGGCAATTCCTTCAAAAACATTCTCACTTTTTGGGAGATAGAAAAGACACTCAGAAATGTATTTCTTTGTCAACAGGTAAATTGAAAAATAATGTCAGATACCCATGGTGTTACACTAAATTATTCCCTTTCCTTTCCTAAACCAAATGGTATCATCAACTTCATGCTACACGAGTCTTATACCACTCTGCCCCATGGTATTAAATTAGCCTTTACCTGACATTTCTAGGTAATCATTTGGGGAGCCATCCAATAAATCATTTAATAAAATGAAAACGGAATCGCTTTTCAGAAAGAGTGTGTGCTTGTTTTAAGCACTTCTAAATGGAGGAAATTGCACTCAACAACAAAAATAGCTCTTTGTATCACCAAATACCAGTGAGTGGATTGGCCTTCCACAAAGGCAGCCAGGAAGTATCTGGCTATGAACCAGAATGGGCTTCTTAATAACATCCGCAAACAAGACAACTATGCCTGTGGGGTTTTCTTCCCTGCTGTCTTCAGCTGTGGTCACTGAACTTTTGCAATTGATCGAAACAGCAGATTGCTTTTGCAAGGAAATTGCATCACTGTGTGAGATAAAAACTAATATCTAAAACTCCTTATCATTTAGCTTAAAAGAACATTTGTCTTATAGAGAAAAAAGTTGACACCTTTTCTATAATATGGGAATGATGGGAAATCATCTTGAAGATAATTTTAGTTTTGCAAGAGGCCATTTGAATGCCTCCCTTCATTATGCCAATGTAAAGAAATAGGCACCAGTTGTTATGTTCTTGAGTGCATTAGCAAATCTGCTTCATTCCGTGATATTCCAAGTTGGTTTCTTGGAACTAAAGGACTAGTATGCCTAATGAGGCTAGAGTCTTTTGGAGGAAAAGGACTCATACCTGAAATTCTGATCTTTGAGACCCAAAGTTAGGACGTCTGGGGGAGTGGCCCAGAATAGCTTCGACCAAGGTCTAAAGGTAAGAAAAGGAAATAAAATTACCTTGAAATATGAGGCTTCTAAGCAACTCTGCTTAACACAAGAGTCTATGAGATTGCAGAGCAAGGTAAATTTAATAAGAAAAAAGAGCTTGTAGTTGCCACCTCTTCTGAAATATTTCCTTAGAGTATTGAGTATTGAGTATTGAGTGTAGTCAGTTAAAAGCGTCCGACTTCAGCTCAGGTCATGACTTCACAGTTCATGGGTTCGAGCCCCACATCAGGCTCTGTTCTGACAGCTTGGAGCCTGAAGCCTGCTTTGGATTCTGTGTCTCCCTCTTTCTCTGCCCCTCCCTTGCTCACACTCTCTGTCCCTCAAAAATAAATAAACATTATTTTTTTTTAATTTTAAAAATTAAAATTAAAAAAACTTATAAAAACACAGAATATGTCACTTAGGAGTTCCTTTTAACAACAATGAAATCAGGATAGTCATTGCTCAAGAAGATTGCCATTTGTTTGAATTCCATAAAATAAGGAAATTTTGCATCTTTAGGAAGTGTATACATATAGAGCAGTGGCTCTCAATTAGCAATAATTTTGTTTCTTCACAGGGGATATTTGGCAATGCTGGGAGATATCTTCGTTTGTCACAACCAGGTGCTGCCATCTAAAGAGTAGAGGCCAGGGATGCTGTCAAACATTCTACAAGGCAGAGGTCAGTCTCCCACAATGAGACTCCCAAAATGTCAGTAGCACTGAGATTGAGAAATCCTGATATAAGTAAAAACAATCATCTTAAGTCCACAGAAAACCATAATCAGATTTCATTACAAATTCCAAAGAAGTCTATGCATTTGAAAACTAGCAAAAACTTTGGCATCTTTCCATTTTCAGATACCTGATTCACCAGTTCTTCATCCCAAGAATATATTCGTGGGGGCCACTGAAAAGAAACTCTTCATTCATTCCTTCCAGTATAATCCCAGATTCACATTGACATTCTGGAGGATTCCAAGACAGGCTTTGAGAATTTTACCTATATTTAAACAGACAAGCAATGCTACTATATAGTGCATTATACGAAATTATATGTACTTGGCAGTTTAGCAAAAGAGACTCAACAACCAAACAAAACTTCAATGAAAAATCCAGTATTATTATAAAATATGTGGAAGCAGATTTGGGCCTCTTAAAATAAGTCATCCTTGGGGCGCCTGGGTGGCTAAGTCGGTTAAGCGTCCAACTTCTGCTCAGGTCATGATCTCACGGTTTGTGAGTTCGAGCCCTGCATCAGGCTCTGTGCTGTAGGCTCAGGGCCTGGAGGGTGCTTTGGATTCTCTGTCTCCTTCTCCCTCTGCCCCTCCCCCACTTGTGCTCTGTCTCTCTCTGTTTCTCAAAAGTAAATAAATGTAAAAAAAATAAAAATAAAAATAAATAAGTTGTCCTCTGATTTGTAATTTAGTATTAAGGGTGTGAAGTCTAGTCAAACAGAGCAAGTTTTGAGTCCCAGCTGCATTTTAACAAACTGTCCAATGTGAAATTCAGATTCATGTATCTCACCAAAAAATAATATTGTACTTCTCTCAGTTTATTATGAAAGTTAAATGGTGAATATCAAAATATCTAGGATATTAACAGCTTAACACTTAATAAATGTAGGTAATAGTGACACTGCTCCAAAATAACCTAGGAAAGTGTCACAAGATGAAACTTGATTGATAGAATTCCAGGAATTTGTTGAAGTGTCCTTTTTTTTTTTTTTTTTTTGGAAATTTTAACTTTCAATAAGATATCAGTTTAAGCCAGTAAGATACTGAAACACCTGGGAAAAGCTTATGTATTATCTCATGCCAATTTTAAATCAAGATATTTTGTTAATGTCAAAATGTCACTTTTTTGACAAAAAATGGAGCCATGATTACACAGGATTTCCATAGTTATTATTATAGAACTTTAATTATTGGATGGCCAATTTCAGTAATTCAAAATCTCATCTAAAGCAATAAATATAAATATAAAAGATAATGAAGATACGAAAAGTGATAGAGCTTGGCTGTTAATCACAACTTTGTGCATCTAAACAAATCATAATAAAACAAAGCAAAAATTAACATTATTGCCTATTTAACATAAGCCATATATAATTTAAAGGTGAGTGAATGAATTCTAAACTTCTCAATGACAATTTCTTGGGAAACATACCCACCTACTCTAATAGAGAACATAGTGCCTACTCAGTAATCCCAAAATGCCTATCCCAGGGTACCTGTCCATGCATTTGATTCACAACCTTTCCAGCCTGAAAGAAACTTTACATTTTGTCTAGTGATGCACCAATGGCCCAACACACACACGTACACACACACACACACACACACACACACACACACAAATTTATTAGTCCAAGTGTATCTAAACCTCTACCCTTCAAATGATTTATACTTACTTTCCCATACCCAACCTGTTACATGTGTTATAATCTTGAAATTAGAAATATTATTTTGGCCTTGCTTTCCCTCTGGGACACTAATGAAAGAATTATATAGAAGCTGTACAAAAATAAAAGCAGCTTTGTGATATGGTTTGCCTAATTTGCTTTTTATGCTTCCATATCCCACTGTCAATAAACAAAAAAATGCATGCTTTAAAAAGCAGTGTTTTTTGCGATACCTTAGAAAGCCTGAAATTTTCCATAGGTCCCAACAAAATTACAGTGACAAAAACAGGAATAAGGAAGTAACAGAAAGAAATTCAAGTTAATGAAGTACGTCAAGTATAGTAGGTAGAAAATGTTAACTATATTTAATACTACTAAATAAGCTCAAAATATCAACATTTAAATTCACTCATTTTCTAGAATGAGAATATAGAGAGTATAAAATGATTTACCTCAGAAACTTCCAATTTTCTTCCAAATATCTCTAAGAGGATTTTAAAATTATCTTACTTCTTGGGAATTTACTATAGCAAATTACATTATATACTTGCTAAATACAGTTTTAAATATAGGGAGCATGAGTTGACAGAAAATTACACTATATGCAGAATAATTTTATTTTAATTACATGACTAGAGAGGATATGTGTTATTTTATCCATTGTTCATCTTTTTCTTTTGGAAGCTTCCTCTCCCCTACCCCATGCAATTTTAGAAACTGAGATTGAGAACCGTTAGGATGGCATAAATATAGAACTTCATGGGGACTACCTTTGCCTCCACATGGGGAGCATATACCTGAGAAATGAAGCCAATAAAAAAGAAAGGAGATCTCAAAGATGAAGAAGTGCAGGTAGTAAAGTTCCTAATCATTCCTTAGAAGGACTTTGTGATTATAGTAAAGTAATGAGAAGCCATAAAGCCACTGAAGATAATCAATCAAGAGACAAGTGTGATCATATTTACACACAACAAAAGCACTTTAGCTACATTCTGGAGCATAGTTTGAAGAGTAAATAGAGTGAGTATATGAAGTCCATTTCAGAGGTCATTGTCGATATGCAGGCAAGAAATCAAGGCATATCTTTATGTAAGTCTTCCCTGATAAGGGATTTATCCCTAGCATAATTTATATATTCTAATATCTTGTGTTTTTTCATATTATAATAACTGTAAATGTATAATTTTTAAGTTTAATATCTGCTCTCCCAGTAGACTTGCCCATAAGAGCAGAGATTTCATCAGTTTTATTTACCTCTCTTAACCTCAGTACATAGAAGAGTGCTTAGTAGAAAATTCAGGCCTAATAAAGATTTGTTGAATAAGTGAATGAATGACCACATGAATAAGAATTGACACTAACCTTTATTGACCTTAGAAACATGGTTTCAAAAGAAATGTTATCTCTGGACATATGATAAATTACAAGAGATGAAAACAAATACATGGTTAGACACTCATTTATTAACGTATACATCCACAAGCAAAGTCCCCCATTTTCTTTTGGAAGCTAAATGTTAAACCCCCCCAGGGCTGTCAGTAGATTCTTTTATCTTTAATTTTTCCTCAATATTATACAGGCTTTCTAACAAACAGAAAATAAGCAGAAAGTATTGGAAAGTGAAAGGGTGGGAAAGAGTTGAATAATGTGTTGGGTAAATTCTTTGGCTACTAAGTAAAACAGTTGCCCACAAACCAAGTCTGTATCAGTGTCAAGATCCTAAAGCAAAATTGAATATGGTCTAATTACTAATTTGATGGATTTTCCTACATTTTTATTCACCCTCCAGTAAATTAGTTTAATAGTATAGAAAAAGAATTCATTTACAGATAGCTACAGCTCTAATTGAATTTTTGAGCCCCGCCCCTCATCACTGCTCGGAGATGTTCTGTTCATGGTGCTGAAACTCCAAAGACAAATGACTAAACTTCGTGAAGGTCTAAACACAATCTCAACTCTTCTATTTGATGCATGACCACAGGGCCATAAGTTGTTGCTGGATTTATAATGAACCTCTCCCACTGGCTTAGCAAGATAAGGCACATTCTAATTATTTAGTTTCAGGTTCTGAAATCACATTGAGCACAAACCAGAACAGAATCAAATCATGTTTTGACTGACTAATCTGTCAAGCAATACTGAGTCACATTTTAGAGGTTATATTTTGCATGCACTGTTTAGATTATCCATAATATGACATTAATAAGCAATTATTATTTTACATAATTTGAAAATATGTTCAGATTACAAGAAAATATTTCAACTCTGTATTAAGGAAATATATGCTATACTCTGGCTGTGTTTTTTAAAATAAATCATTTCCATACAAGAGAAATATGACAATTGCTGTTCACATTTCTCCCTTGGATAATATGTTTTAATCCACATGAAGTTTCAAAGCAATTGCCACATAAGCTAAGAAGTGGGATGTATAGATTGCAAATGCATCATGGGAAACATATGTGAGGGCAAAATTGCTAAACATCTTATTTCTAATTGCCCTACCTAGGTTCAAAGATGAGTTGGTTTCTGATGTCAGAATAATTTATTTTCAATGGTTAACATGAGTATTATTCACTATAAAAGAAAAATGATACATTAGTTTCTCTTTGTTCAGTTGTTTCTTAGCTACTTTATTAAAGAGTTCTAAATTCAGTTAGCAAATGTCCTTTTGAGCTCTGAATGAAAATTATTTTGCCTGAATTCCTTAAATCAGGCAGATAAATAAGTATTTAAATGGATATGACTTGTGCATTTGAGTAAATGTCCTGGGAAAATTATTTTCTTTTAATTAATTCTTTTTCCCAGAAAAAATAGCTAAATAATTAGTATTTGTATGCAACTTAAGACCCTGTTTACAGTATGTCGTGGCTCAGTTTAGACCACAAATATATCACATTAAAATCACATTCCTTTATGAAGAGAAAAAAGTAATAATTACCTGATATTTCAATGAAGTATTCACAAAACCTAGAGAGTTTAAGAACAAATGTTGGAATTCTGTGAACAAATTTTAATACCCTGAAACCTAACCACACTCTGTTCTTGTTGTTCATGCTCTATGACCACTTAATAGGGGAAATTAATTAGTTTAAATAATGTCTTTGAGTACTTTAGGAACACAATGAATCCTTTGGAATATAGTCAATTCTTTTCTACTTTCATCCAGCTTCAAAAAGCCAGTGTTTATTAATAAATATCTGAGCTTTTCTTTTTTCTACACTGTATTGAGGGCAATAAAAAAGAACAGTCAACACAACTTATATCTTTACAGTTCTTCATGGCTACAGGGTGTTTCACTACATTTTATTTAAAAAACAAAATCATACAGTGAGGTAGGTCCCTGGAAAACAGACCCAAGGGAGTTTGCTACTTGCCCAAGTTCATATAAACAATGACAAAATTGGGACTTGAATTTGCGATTTCTGACAGTGTGTTTGAGTGTGTTTGAGTGTGTTTTTTTCCTGATCTAAAGAAAGTATGATTAAAAATAAAATGCAGGGGTGCCTGGGGCCTCTTCCATTGAGCATCTGACTCTTGATTTTTGCTCAGATCATGATCCCAGGGTTGTGGGTTTGAGCTCTGCATCAGGCTCCATGCTGAGCATGAAGCCTGCTTAAGATTCTCTCCTTCTGCTCCTCTCCCTCGCTCACGCTCTGTCTCTATCTGTCTCTGTCTCTCTCTCTCTCTCGCTCTCGCTCGCTCTCTCTCTCTCTATATATATATATATACTATATATATATATAGTATATATATATATATAAAGTGCAAACATATCTGGAAAACTTAAGTACCATATTAAGAGGCAAAAGGAATTATCTACGTTAAGTCAGTGATGTATATAAAACAATACCTAACATAAACTGAATGGAAAAAGGAATGTTAGGCCTCAAGATGACCTTTTTAGTGGAAAAAAAAAAGACTAGTTAGAGAATTTTAAATAATTCAAGAAATTTTTCTAAATAATCTTTAAAAAACCTTAATTCTATCATAATTTTGGACTGGTATGGTTTCTCAGGGATGCTTTCATAAAGGAAAATTAAAGAATCTTCTCTGTGACCAAACAAATTAAAACCATTGTATACCAAATGAGGCAAAAATAGCACCTTTTAATACCTATAAACATTTAAAATAACATTCCTTCTATTTCCACATAGATGGCAATCCTATAGAAATAATGTGTGTTTTCCTGTTTTATTCTTGATGATGCTTTGCAATAGTATCAGGTGAATTAATATTGCTGCCATACACATTAAAATGGAAGCTGAAAATTAAATTTCCTAAACATTTTCAAATGGGCAGGTATCCCACATTTGGAAAGCAGTTTAGCCAGTATTTGTCTACATTCTTTAGTTTTCTTTCTAACATTAACATTTTGATAGACTAATTCTTTAAATATGGGCCAGAAGAAATTATGTTGTATTTGCTAATCCAATTAATTTATCACCTTATGATCTCATTCATAGATATAATGAGAAAATGAAATCACTGGGTAATTTACTGGAGAGCATATGGTGATTACGTTCTTACTTTTGGCCCACAGTGCACTAAAACCATAAAGCATTATGAAAACTGGACTGACACTATAGAAAGTTGCACATTGAATAATATAGGCCTTTTCTGAGAAAGAAAAAAATACAGGTTTTTGTTAAGAGAGAAAAATAAAAGCACTTAATGTGAAGAAACCTACATTTTATGTGACCATTTTTTAGCAACTTATGAAGAAATCTCAGCTAAAGAGAAATTTCCTATGAAGTGAATGGGTTGGATAAGATTGACGCATTCTAAAATCCATTTTGGCTCTCAAAAATACAGATTTTACTTTTCAACAGTTTGATACTCTTATGAAAAGGACTATTCTGATTGCAAGTAGCAAAACACGTTTTAAACTAGTTTAAGGAAAGTAAATAAATAAGCTCAAAAGGGGTTAGTATAAGTAACTCAAGACTCAAAAATAGAGAAGAAAAAATTAAGAGGTTATTGCAATAATCCGAAAGATAATGGTAGTCTTGACTGGTGTAGTCACAGAGATGGTGAGAAATGGAAAGGTATAAGAGACATTTGTGATGGCAGAAAAAGCAGGGACTTTTGAATTATTGGATGTCAGAAGTAAAAATGAAAAAATACTAAGGAAGATTTGTTTTTGTTGTGTTGCTTTGTTTGTGTGAACAATCAGAATAATTCAGGATAGTATGGGACACAAGTCTAAATATGTATCACAGTCCAGGGGAAAAAGTAATATATAATGAGATGGTTAAATCTATCATTTTTCCCTTTACAGCTTTTCCTTTTAGAGTCAAAAATGTTTTCCATCCAAGGTCACAAATGCATTCCCTATATTTTCTTCTGTTGGTTTTACAATTTTATTTTTGCAGTTAAATCTTTAATCCACATGGAATTTATAAGGTGAAAGAAAAATCATATATACAATTTTTAAAAAGAGGATTCTCCCACAGACCAAGGAAAATTATGTATCATGAACTGAAGAATATGATGACCTTAATTCTGAGCAATGAGGGCTTAAAAAGAAAATAGAATAAAACAATATTTTCAATAGAGGCATTAATATGCAATATAGCAAATGGCCTGTATGTACATTAGTGGACTTAAACCATATCACAGATAGTTACACATTGGTGTTGAAAGAGTTAGAGATCACATAGTAGTTCTATCTCTGTTTGGAATGAGGACACTAAAGCTCAAAGAAGTTATTAATGCGATTTAAGATGTAAGCAAAGCTGAGGCCACGGCCCTGTTTTCCTAGTACCCAAATGAGTGTTTCTTCCCCTCTTCCATTTTGTTATTATGCATCGGTTATTTTTTCAGCACCTATTGTTTGCGAGGTATGTGTTAGGTCCTACAGAGATGGCAGAAAGTCTGGTCCCATGAGCAAGGTTCTTAAAATAGATTCTGAATATATTAAAATGTACACAAAAGCTATAATAAAAGAAAGCACATAAGGGCCCAAGTAGTGGTTAGATGTAGCTTTTGAGTTCAAAAGACAAAAAAAAAGTCTTCATATTTCTTTCCGGGCACTTTGCTAAGTTTTGCAATACAATTTTTTAAAAGTTATTATGAAACCTACTTTATGAATGAGGACATGCTGAAAGCAACGGAGTAAAATGCACGAGATAAAATAGCTGTGAAATGTTCAAGCCCAGGTAGTGACTCTAACTATTATATCTCACTCCTCACCCATAAGTGCAGGAAGGATGACGACATTTTGGAAAAAACATGGGATGTGCCCTAGGACATAAAGTATTTATATGGTATTTCCAGTTATGAGAAAGAGCATCATAGGAAAAGAGAACATTGCAGGTATCAGGGAAAACGTGATAATGCAGGAATGGCAAAGTGGATGAACTCACATACAATAGGATCAGAAAGTTAAGATGGAAAGTTGGGAAGATTTTGAATGTTAGGTTCAAGCTAAAATGTTGGGTTTCATATTGCAGGCAGCAAAGGATATTAAAACTTTCTGACCACAGGAGCAGCAGATTCAAAACAGACTTGTACTAGCATTTCTCTGTCAAGGATACTGAATTTAAAAAGAGAAAAAGAGCAAAAGACCCAAAGAGGCACTGAAATATTTTGAAATCCAGGACAGCAGCCTGCACTAGAAATAATAACCAGCCAGATTTGTTTAAGGAGTCCTCATCACCAGCAACAACATGCCAGATTTGTTTCTTACCAGCTATGAAAAAAAAATGCCCTTGTTTTCAATGTTTGTTTTTACTTACTGGCACCATTTTCAAATATAATTATATTCAATAATAATTTGAATTAATGAAATGTTGATTCTTAATTACCCAAAAGTTTTTGGTTTTGTTTTAGCATGAAATTACTGAGGAGACGTAACCAAAAGATTCCTAAGTAAAATAGAATCATGGGGAAAGCTACCTACAATCTGACCTACATTATGTATGTCCCAAATGGTTCCCGTTGTAAAGGATACTTCCCATTGTACAGGCAAAATGGTTGAGAATTCAGCATATCACTTATGATAAATGATACTGTAATTAACTGACTCACATTCCATTTAAAAAACTAAAACATTATTCCTATGTAAGAACTCTTACTCAAAGAATCTTAGAATATGTGTGACTTCTTTTTAACCAAGCAAAAAAGAATATGAGAACTAGGGAAATTTTCTATAAAGTAAGTAGATTGGATAAGATAGCCCTTTCTCAAGAGTGTTTCCTCTCCCTCCAAAAAACTAGAACCCCTATTTTGAACATCTCTTCCCAACTCCATTTTCAAAAGACATTGTGTTAGAATCGAGTAAATGACCATGCTGCAGGAAACGCTACAAAGTTGGGTAATGTTTTCAGAGAGTCTTTTTTCAGAGAGTCAACGCACCAATAAATTTGCCAATTTGCTATCACTATCTATGTTTCCCATGTTTCCTACAGGGAAGGACTCCTATTCTTGTGAAAATGTTTATGAATTTGATACCTGACACAGAAATTTTAAAGAGGACTTTTGAAATGATAAATTATATATATTTTTGTCTTTTTAAGAATAGAATTCTATAATTTATAAATGTGCCTGTGTTATATAGCAAGACTCAATAATGTTTTGCCAGCCATTATATATTTTTAAGACTATTAATGGGAATTCTCCTTAAGTATAAGAGTCTAGTAGGAGCACCTGGGTGACTCAGTTGGTTAAGTGTCAGACTCTTGATTTCAGACCAGGTCCTGATCTCACAGTTTGTGGGTTCAAGCCCCAAGTTGGCTCTGCACTGACAGTGCAGGGAACCTGTGTGGGATTCTCTGTCACCCGCTCTCTCTCTCTCTGCCCCTTCCCTTGCTCATGCTCGCTCGCTCTCTCTCGCGCGCGCGTGCGCGCGCGCAAAAAAATAAACTTAAAGAGTCTAGCTCAGTTCTAAATATCAGGTACATCAGAATCATAGAGAACTTGTTCAAACACAAATTCCTATATCCCACTCCAAAAATCTCTTATTCTGTGGATTTAGGTTGGGACAGAGAATTGTATTTCTAACAAGTTCTGAGGTAATGCCTGTGTTCCTAGTCAACTATCACACATTGAAAACCAGTGGTATAGTTAAATATACTTTATTGTCAACTAAAAAGTTTATGATAAATAATTTTTAATATTTTAGCCTTCTGGTAAAAATCCTTCTAAAGGAAGTGGTCTACACTTAAGAAGGCCTATCAGACATAATTTAATATTTCTTTAATAAGGGATCTCTCTGAGTAATTAAGTCTATCATTTGGACATCAGTGCATATTTTTCAGACTTCTAGATAGAATAGATCACCAGCATGCATGCTATTGTGATGCTAGGATTAATGTCTCTGAGAGATTTCCTTTTAAATCTATATTTAAAATTGCCATCAGACTGTTTTTCTTATGGTTTTACTCCTTTCTTAACTGTTAAAAATATTCAGCTATAATTGAGAGTTAAAGATTATATTGTTTATATTTTTAAAGGCAACACTAGCATTTAATAAGTATAAAAGCCCCACACAAATGTGAAAATTAAAATTAAAAATGACAGCTTTTCAAAATCTAGCCTTGGTCTTTCTTTTAATCTCTCTCTCTCTCTCTCTCTCTCTCTCTCTCTCTCTCTCCACACACACACACACACACACACACATACAGAGAGAGAGAGAGAGAGAGAGAGAGAGAGAGAGCGCACGCACCATTTCCAAATCTATTTCCATATTTATTAATGTCCCCTTAAGTTTGAGCAGTCACCTACCTTTTCAGTAATAACTTTCCTTCCCCAAGGAAGAAATAGGGGTATTATGTGGACCAAGAAACTAACGACGGTTCATGTTAAACAATATTAGTGACAATGTTTAAATGTTTGAAGATATGCTGTAATGGTGAATGTGATTTTTAGCTAGAAACTGAAACCCTTTGCAAAACAAACAGGGAAGATAAAATAGCTACTAAAACATCAAGGGACTCATTTAAAACAAATATCAAGAGTCCTATTTTAAATGCAGCATTATGCACACATCAAAGAATGTCTATTAGTTTTTCCATGATATATACATTTGTTTATTCTTTCATTAAGCTAATATTTTTGAGTGCCTACTATGTGTCAAGCACTCTGCACTAGGGGTACAGTACAGAAGACACAGAGCCTGCCCTCATAGATTTTAGAGACCACTGAGGCATAGAGATATGAATGAAGTATTATTGAATAGATCCTTCTAAATTCAAATAATTCATCCAAAGTAAAGAAATAGGGTCCTATGAGCACATATAATGAAAATGACTGACCTATATTTGGGAGTCAAAGAAATGAGACTAATGCCGAGATCTGGAGTGTTCCAGAATCGGGAAGCAGTACACAGACCCCTGGGCTGAGGGACAGGGCACAAAAGTACTCGGGGACATGAAGGAAGACAGGTAGCCTTGGTCGTGAGAAGAGAGTACAGAGAGATTGAGATTGAGAGAGAGATTAAGCACATAAGGCAGGATAAGTCACGGTAAGAATTTTACCATGGTAAGAATTTTAATTACTCTAAGAACATTAGAAAGGCCAGGGAAGAAGGTTATAAGAAATGGAGACACACAAACAGGTTTGCTTAAAAACTGCCATCTTGTTGCTTTGGATATATTAGAGTAAATAAAATATATTATTAAATTAATTCCACTTTTTTACTATTTTAATGTGACTACTAAAATTTTAAATTTTATATGTGGCTCTTTCATTTCTCATGGGTCATGCTATCTTAGAAGTTTATTTTTTTTTTCTATTGCTTTGAGCAAAGCATTTAAGAAAAGTCAGGCGGCAGGGAATCAGAATATTCTTTCTTACCGGGTAAGCTTTTTTTAAAAATTCTGACTACTACTAAACCCTGACACACTGCGTACTAAAGATGATGATCAAAAGTGAAGAGGTTAAGATGTGTATCCTCAAGGAACTTAACGTATCTATGATAACAAGGGAACTTATTGTCAGAATTTATAACTTCATAGGCAATACATTTAACCATTTAATTATGACAATTTATGAATGCACCAAACAGTAGCTAGTGATGATAGTTATACTGACGTGGCAATAATCATGTCAAACCCTAACTGATTCTTCAACCCAAAACACACCATATGAACTCAGACGTACAATTCATGCCCCCTACACAGATGCAACAGCCCAAAGCAGTTCTAGGACGGCACTGTCCATGAGAAATACACTGAGAGCCATATATAAAATTTTAAGTTTTATAGTGGCCACATTAAAAGGATTTTTTAAGGGAAATTATTTCAATATATTTTATTTAGCCCAACATATCCCAAGTCTTATCACTTTCACATGTAATCAATATAAAATTATTAATGAGATATTTTACATTCCTTTTCTAGTACTTTCTTTGCAATCCAGTGTATATTTCATTCCCACAGCACATCTCAGTTCAGAGTTTTCACGTGTCACGTGCTCAATAGCCACTTGTGGCAGAGGGCGGTATCAGTGTATACCACAATTCTAGGAGACAGCAATTTGGAAGGCTTGTTCTGTCTCCAGCACTAAACAACTTGGTAAACTTGAAAAAGTCACTTAAACTATGAGATTCATTTTGTCATCTAAGATGAGCATAGTATCCATTTGCTCTGCCTAGTAAATTATAAGATAAAATAATAATTTTTTACAATATTCAATATGGATTTTACATTAGATGGAATGGCTTCAATCTTACTTTTATGATTAATTTTTATCCCCCTAAAATTCATAATAAAAATATAAAGCTCCCAAAACAATTACTATTAAAATAACTAATGCTATTCCTTTTACTGGTACTATATGCACTATGATGGTTTTTATTTTATTTTAATGTTTATTTATTTTTGAGAGAGAGAGAGAGAGAGAGACAGAGAGAGAAACAGAGTGCCAGTGGGGGAGGGGAGAGAGACAGGGAGACACAGAATCCAAAGCAGGCTCCAGGCTCCATGCTGTCAGCACAGAGCCCGACGCGGGGCTTGAACTCACAGACCGTTGAGATCATGACCTGAGCTGAAGTCGGACGCTCAACTAACTGAGCCATTCAGATGCCCCATGTACTATGATGGTTTTTTAAAATATGGGGCACCTGGGTGGCTCAGTCGGTTGAGCGACCGACTTCGGCTCAGGTGACGATCTCACAGTTGGTGGGTTCAAGCCATATGTCGGGCTCTGTGCTGACAGCTCAGAGCCTGGAGCCTGCTTCATATTCTGTGTCTCCCTCTCTCTTTGTTCCTCCCCCGCCTGTGCTCTGTCAAAAATAAATAAACATTTTAAAAAAATAAAATAAAATAAAAATATACTATCATATGTTCAGTTTTCTCTAAGTGAAATTAGAACTCACAAATTTCCCATATGAATGGAGTCATTACCCAATATTTCAAAAAGAACATGAGCATGAATTTTAAAAATTAGAAATATTTAATGATGCTTGTGTGTAAACATTGGACAGATGCCTTCGCTATTAGTATCATAAGCATTTTCATTACCAGAAAACTGGAAATAGCACAGATGAAGGAAATTATGAATAGTGCAGAATTTTAATTAATATTATATACTCTAAGTTCAGATCACAATTACACATAACAATGCAATGGCAGCAACTATAGATTTCTATCTTTATATAGCTGCTGGAAGGTAAGTGAAATTTAATAAGTGTTTGGCATGGCATCTGATTTTTTTCGTGTATCTTAATACAACCCATTTCAAAAGAAGATTTTAATGCTTTAGTGATTTTTGTAGCATAAGCAAAATGTAATATATGGAATTTGACCTATTCCCTGTAACTTGAGTTTTTTATTCTAACTAGTATGTTGTGTAAGGGAGCCGGGTATTCTGTCACTAGTATTCTTGAACTCAGTTCCAAAATTCAAATCCCTGTTTCATGCAGACTACCATGCTAAGATATAACACCTCACTACAATTTTCTAACTCTGTTATAAATGTCAGTCATTTGAAGAAAATGAAATTTTTCAATGATTCATTATGCTTTGAAAAACATGTTACTGCCTTCAAAAATATCCTCTGTGATAGACCGACTGCTTGAATGTCCCCAGTTATGTGCTTCTCTGTGCATCCACATCCATTTGCTACATGACTTAGCAGCAATAATTACTAATGAAGCTAAATCTACTCTTACTCCTTTTTGTGTACTTTTTTAATTGTGGTAAAATATAGATAACAAAAAACTTACCATTATAACCATTTAAAAAAAATTGAGAGAGAGTACATGCTGAGCAGGAGTAGAGGGAGAGGAAGAGAGATAATTTTTTTAAGAGTTTGTTTTTAAGAGAGAGACAGAGCATGAGCAGGGGGGGCAGAGAGAGAGGGAGACACAGAATCCAAAGCAGGCTCCAGGCTCTGAGCTGTCAGCACAGAGCCCAACACAGGGCTTGAACTCGGGAAGGGTGAGATCATGGCCGAGGCCGAAGTCGGATGCCCAACCAACTGAGCCACCCAGGCACCCGGGGAGGGAGATAATCTTAAGCAGTCTCCACGCCAGCACAGAGCTTGACGCAGGGCTCGATCACACAACTGTAAGATCAGGACTTGAGCTGAAATCAAGAGTTGGAGGCTTAACCAATCTGAGCCACCCAGGCACCCCATTATAACCATTTTTATAGTTCAGTGACAGTGAATACATTCACCTTGTTGTGCAACCATCACCACCATCCATCTTCAGTTTTTCATCTTCTTCAACTGATTTTCTGTACTCCTCAAACTAACTGCCCATTTCCCTTTATCTCTGTCCCCTACAACTACCATTCTATTTTCTGTGTGAATTTGACTATAGTAGAAACCTCATATAAGTGGAATCTTACAATATTTGGTCCTTTTAGGATTTATTTCACTTAGTATAGTTATTTCAAGGCTCACCCGTGTGTGCATGTGTCAAAACTTCCTTGCTTTTAAAAGTGAGTAATATTCCAGTTTGTGTGTATGTGTGTGTGCATGTGTGTGCATACCACTTTGTTTACCCACTCATCCATCGATGGACTTGGGGTTGCTTCCATCTTTTAGCTATTCTGGAATATGCTTTTCTAACCATGCTTGTGCAAATATTCCTCTGAGATTCTGCTTCAATTATTTTATATATACACCCAGAAGTGGAATTGCTAGATCATATGAATAATTTTATGTTTATTTTCTGAGAAATTACTATAACCATTTTTCACAGTGGTGAACCATTTAACATCCTGCCAGCTATTCACATCCTTGCCAACACTTGTTATTTTTCTGCCTTTCTGAGTACGGCAAACTAAAGAATGGGGAAATGGCATCTCAGTGGGGTTTTGATTTGAATATATTCCCTTACTCTTGAATCTGATTGGCCTTCTGACTCACTTATGTCAATAAAATATTAGCACAGCACTCAAGACCAAGTTAAAAAAAGGTTGGTGCTTATCTCTTCTTTCCTTCTGCCAAACACATGTGAAGAACACATTCAAGCTTCCGTGTTGGAGGAAGGAACATAAGGAACATAGCGAGTTGTTCAAGTCATCTCAAACAAGGGCCATCCTGATTAGGTAATAGGCAGCTAGTCAAACATGGTAGTGAACCAAGTAACCATGAACAGAGCACTACCTTGCTGACCTGCTCTGACTGCAGAGGCTTAATTAAGCCCAGCTGAGATCAACCAAGCATACCAATCAGCCAAAGCCAGTCCAAACCAAGAATCCCTTAGACCTGAGGCTAAATAGATGGTTATTGGGGTTTATTTTGCAGTATTATGAAAAACTATAGCTCATATACAATCTGTTAGGGAAACCAAACATTAATTATTGTGGTGAAAGTCTACTCTACTAATAGATCAAGGTAGAAGTATCACTGATAAGACTTTACCCAAAGGAAAGATCAATTAAGTCATATTGCCAGAGTACAGTGAACGGATAAAATGGGGATAGAAAATTGAATTCTTTCTTATGGAAGTACATTTTCCTATCTCTATCCCATCTTCCAACCATGGCCATCAAACTTGCTACAGTTATACAGACATTGTGAAATCCTTATGGACTACACCATTTCCTTTTCATTTACACTTGACTCCTTGTGACCTGTGCTCATCTTATCAATCCTTCTTCTGTTTTATACCTGACCCAATATATGCCTGTATATGTCCTATCTGTCCTCTGTCAACATTTAAGTCAGAAACCTGATCTGGAATTAGAAGTTCCATGGTTTCTTCTCATTGTTTTCCTTAGAAATATAAATTTTCAGAAAACAGAAATGAAACGTGTACTCTGCTACTGAAGAAGTCTTATTCACCCTGAAAACTCAAAGTCTAAGAATTTTAAACAGAGTGCTAGAAACAATTGTGGTTTTCCCCCTTTTGGTTTCTTTCTCTACTATACTTTGGACAGTATTCCTCTGTTGTCATTATCATCATTATTTTCATTACTCTGAAATGAGCCATATCACATGCTTAAGGAGAAGCCAAGGGAACTTGATGCCAATTTCTGTTCTGTGATCAGTTTGAAATGGCTTGCTGTGTTGGTCCTGTCTGGGAGAGATTAACATCTTAAGGCAAAATGCTATTGATGAATTTACTCTTTTTAAAAAAAGAAAGAAAAGCCCTATTCTCATAGAAATTGTTACTTCTGACTCATCATATCCTTTTCCTTAGTTTTTTATAGTTTAACATGATTTTCATAAATTGACACCCTCCCCCAACAATACTGTAGTATACAAATACCACAGGGATTTATTAAATGCATTTAACTGAGGTGAGCATGCCAAGGGAACACTTTGTTTCATGATGAAAAAAACATCAAAAACCAATTTCCCAATTTCAAAGGTCTCAATTTCCCTGTAAGTATATCATTTGAAAGATAAGTTTTCAGTTGTTATAAAATGTTACAAGAAATATATCAAAGCCATTCCTTGACATGAGGAAATCTGATTTATCTTATTTGTCTTAATTTATGTAGCAGAATTTTTAACCATGGGAACACAGCCCACCAAGGAGACCATGGATAGAATTCAAGAGCTCCGTGAACATGATGAATAAAATTGTATCCTTGCTTTCCCATGAACCTGAGTTAGCTTTTCCTTCAATTATCAGTGTAGGCAACAAATTCCAGAATTAGTAGAATCTGTGCTCTGTCATCAGCAGAAATCAAGATATTTTTATATTACATTACAGTTGTTGCAAACAGTTCAAGACAGCATTTATGTTCACCACTACTTTCAAAATTATGCTAATAATTAGGTAATAAGAGATCTTACTGTTAAATGTATTGAGAAGTGTGTATTATTACTACTCACAACTCTGGTTTCATTATATTTTAGGAAATATATTTAAACATCATAGGTTTCCTTTTATATTTAAATTACATTAAACATATAGAGAATTTATTTTTATAATTATATTTAAACATAACAGGTTTCCTTAATCTTAGGTGTCTTACTTTATACCTTTAAAACATTATTCAAAAAAGAGGGTTAGGGGTTTTACCAGGTGCCATGAGAGGGTCCACGCTACAAAATGCTAAAGAACCTCTGCTGCCCAGAAATATATTTTCTGGCAGAAAATGCTTATTGAACTTCTTAAGACAGACAAAATAGCATCACATTTAGGGAAATGAATTTTGGTGAGTCACTGACTGAAAAACTTTGTGTGGGCAGCCCTAGAAAAACTAACTAAGCATCTCTGAGGCAGCCCTCCTTTTCTCTCTGAGCTTGATGCCCTTAGTCTGCCTGTGCTCAAGTTTTCCAGGATCGCCTGGACAGCATGTACTTTTCGCTCCTCTCCTGGCAGTTCTCAAATGTTGAAACTTTTCTCCCCAATACTCTGTTAAAACCAGGTCTCTTCTATAAGTGTAAGGAACTGCAGCATTTTAATGTTCCATATCACTGGAAAATAATTCTCAGTTTAACACAAGCTTTATGAGACAGTGTCCTCAGCTGATTACAGAAAATTTTAAATGTGAGAAAGAGACGAGACACCATTTAAAATCAGGAGTTTATAAGCTTAAGCTTCTCTATTTACCTGAATTTGCAAAAAACTCTAGAAAAGGTCAAGTTCAGAAATGTATATAATTGGGCTTACATTTAGAGCCAAATTCTCAGGTTTGCGTTACACTAGAGAAATGAATTCTACTCTTTTGCTGATTAGAAAATAAGGAAAATCACAGTAAAGGTTTTCTTTATCATACCTATAAGAGACTCTGAAGCAAACATGTTTGGACCAGTGTTCCAAAACCCAGATTGTTTTTAAAGCCCATCTGTATAGGTCTTCAACCTAATTTAGTTGGTCCCATTTCATGCCCCCTTCTTAGATCTCGCTCTTTGAATTAACATATATTAATTTCTGGTGAGACTAACTGCATATAATACAAAATATCACAAGATAACAAATGATTCAACCAAGTTTTCTATCTGCCTCCTCTTTCTTTCTCTCCCTCCCTCCTTCCCTCCCTCCCTATCCTTCGAGAATCCAAGGTATCCAGTTGATGGGTGGAGGAAAATTTAAGTCGAAACTGGAGTTAAAAAAAAAAAACATATTTACAGCTCTCTGCCAACCTCAAGGGAAATGTACTGAGGATCACATTGAAATGGAGGTGGATTCAGACACTTCCTGATGTGTTATATTTAACTCCGTTTAGACTCAAAGCAAGAGGCACAGGGAGTCCACCTCCATTTCATAGTCTGTTAGCACAGTTCACAAAGCAGGGAAGAGATGATTGAATAGTCAGAATTTGTAGCAATTCTAATTATGTGAGATGCTGAAATAAGATCAGCAACAACTGAATGCTGAGAATTAGCATCCTCGAAGCAGAGTTAAGAAAAGTCTTGGCACTAAGTATTTAAGAGTATAGGTCTCTTCCCAACTAGCTTATTATAATAATATGATTTAAATTTAGTACATAGTATAGAGCAAACTTAAAGACAGTTAACTCTCTTTGTCAGGCAATATATCTTTGGCTTTTTTTTGAAATGAACAACTTCAAGGGCAAAAAACAAGTACCACTGATGTGGAAGATCACATATATTCTGATGTTCTCAAGCAATTAAGGATTGCCATGCCATCTGTACGAGGACATGTCATCAGTCCATTGGTCACATCCAGGGTCCCTCTGTTTTACAGTCCGCATCACTGCAAAGTTTTGCATACATTTAAGATCACATAACATAAAGAAGATGTGTTAGGTAAATCTAAACATCTTCACAGATAAATAAATGCCAGTGTGAATGGTAAGATCTTTAAAAAACACAAATATAACTTCTATGAGGAAAAAATCATTCAACTCACTTGGCTTTTTATGTAGTTTCTGTTCTTTCCTCCCCAAATATCATTTAACTGCCAAGTTGTATTTATGTAAAAGCTTTTAGTCTATTTAAATAAAATTACACTTAAAGGTACTTGCAAGGTCAGAGATGGGTCCTCAGATTTTTGGCAAAACCTCTGCCATTCGTTTAATATGTTAATTTGTTAATTTGTGAACTCAAAGGTGATATGAAAATAAATCTATTAGGGAGAGGAAGTTACATAACACCCATCTATGTATTAGCTCTTTCTGAGAACCCAGAGAGCCCTTTCTGAGAACCCAGAGAGCCCCAAAGCAATAATGAAATACAAGTGCCTACTGGGGATGGGATGTGGGTGGACAATGGTGGGGAATAAATATTCAACACATGGTTGGGTTAGTGGAATCTGTACATCAAAATTAGGGTCAAGGCTGAGAGTGCGTGCCCTCCCTAAATTTTGTACCTTAGTTATCTTGCTTTCTGTATCTAGCCCTATTTCATTCACCTTCTGATATTATGATGCCTAGAAATATAAAAAGGCAGTATTTTGCTAAGTATGGTTTATAGTCCTGATTCAGAAGTACCTGCAAAACTTGGTAAAATTGAGATTTTTCTTTTATACCCTATCATTTACCTACTGAGATAGATACTGAGAGAATGAGGTCTGACAATCTTCATTTATAATCAGTTGGGGTGGGGCTCCTGGGTGGCTCAGTCAGTTAAGAGTCTGACTTTGGCTAAGGTTATGATTTCACGGTTTGTGAGTTCGAGCCTCACATTGGGCTCTGTGCTGACTGCTCGGAGTCTGGAGCCTGCTTCATATTCTGTGTCTGGTTCTCTCTCTGCCCCCCCCCGCCCCTCTGTCCCTCCCTCCTCTCCCCCCCCCCACCGTCTCAAAAAAAATAAACATAAAAAAATTATAATCAATTGAGGTGACTCTGATGCATTCTAAAAGTAGATCCTAAAATGCAAAAGAACAAAGCTGGACCCCTATCTTACACCATAATGAAAATCAACTAAAAAATCAACTTGAATGTAAGATGTGAACCATAAATTTCCTAGAAGAAAACGTCAGGGTAAGCTCCTTAATATCAGTCTTGGTAATGATATTTTGGATTTGACACCAAAACTAAAGGCAACAAAAGCAAACATCAATAAGCAGGACTATATCTAACTAAAGGCTTCTACACAGCAAAGAAAAACATTAACAAAATAAAGAGAAACCAGGGAATGGGAGAAAATATTTGCAAATCATATATCTGCTAAGCGGTTAGTATGTTAAATATATATTCCTATACTCAACAGCAAAAGTAATAACCAAAAACAACAAAAACCACAAATAAGACAAACAACAAACAAAGACTCTTAAATATAGAAAACAAAATGGTGGTTGCCAGGGGAAAGTGGGTGGAGCATGGCGAAATAGATAAAGAGTGGACTATACTTATCTTTTTTTTTAACATTATTTATTTTTGAGAGACAGAGAGAGCGTGAGTGGGGGAGGGACGGAGAGAGAAGGAGACACAAGAATCTGAAGCAGGCTCCAGGCTCTGAGCAAGCTGTCAGCACAGAGCCCAACAGAGGGTTCAAACCCACCATGAACCATAGCTGAAGTCGATGCTCAATTGACTGAGCCACCCAGGCATCCCTGGACTATCCTTAACTTGATGAGCACTGAGAAATGCACAGAATTGTTGAATCATCGAACTGTATACTTAATACTAATATAACATGCTATGTTAATTATGACTTGAATAAAAATAAGTAATTAATTAAAATGAAATAAAAATGGAGGAAACAAATAGACATTTTCCAAAGATATACACATGGCCACAAAGTACAAGAAAATTGTTCAACATCACTAAGAATCAGGGGAATGCAAATCAAAACCACAATGATATATTACCTTATACCTGTTAGAATGACTATCATCAAAAAGATACAAGAGTATAAATGTCCGGTGAGGATATGAGAAAAGGAAATCCTGTACACTATTGGTGAATGCAAATTGATATGGCCATTAGGAAAACAACATGGAGGTTCCTTAAAAAATTAAAAATAGAACTGCCATAATACTAGCAATTCCACTTGTCTTCGGAGGTTATATACAAAGAAAATGAAAACAGAATATCAAAGACGTATCTACACTCCCCTGTTCATCATAGTATTATTCATAACAGCTAAGTTATGGAAATACCTAAATATCCATCAGTGGATGAATGGATAAAGAAGTTATATGTACACACACACACACACACACACGCACACACACAAAGAAATATTACCCAGCTATGAGAAAGAAGGAATTCTGCCTTTGCAACAACATGGATAGACCTTGAGGGCATTATGCTAAGTGAAACAACCAGACAAAGAAAATACTCCATGGTATCACTTATATGTGGATTTTTTTTTAAGTCAAACAGAATACAAAAGTGGTTACCAGGGCCTAGGAAGTGGGGAAATAGGGAAATGTTGGTACAAATTTTCAGCTATAAGATGAGTAAGTTCTGAAAATTTAATGTAAAAACATGATGACTGTAGTTAACAGTACTATATTATGTAACTGAAATTTGCTACAAGATTACAACTTAAATTTCCTCACCCCAAAAAATAAATAAAATAAATCCTCAAGGTCTTGCTGTAAAACTGGATGACTGATTAAATAACAGAAGGCACATGGAGACTCAGGCAGTGGTTTGGGAGTTATCTTGTACTCTGGGCAAAATTCTTGAACTAAAAGAAAACAACCAGCAAAAAAAGGAAGAGTATTTGCAGATGAGTTACTAATTCATGTCATTTGCCATGTTGCTTTTCCTAATAGAATATATTCTAACAACTTTAAATAATTTTAGGTAAGAATATTAAATCTAATCCTAAATATTAATTTGTGCTAGATAATAGCAAACACTACTATTTCCTAAAGTAGGTAAATTAAGAATAACAACTAAATAACTTAAATTTATTTATTTTTGGTCCCCAGTACCTTATGAGCCTGAGCACCTAGAATACTACTTAATGAGCAGAATACATACTCTTAAAAGAGTATCTTATGGAAAATTATATGTTTCCTAAAAATAGTATTACAAAGTAGGATACAAGTTTCATACTATTGCACAGAAAGCATGGGATTGCAATATTTACCTGTAGAACAAAAAGGTTATTTTTTGAATCAACCTGCAGAATAAATACTTCTATTTAAGAAGCTGGCATATTATAGGGACTTCTGATTGTGAAAAATACCTATCTTTGTATTTTATAGGTTGACATATTGCTGTTATGAAAGGAAGTTTTATGTTTTTCAGTCTTGAATTCATTTTTGGTTTTTTTTTATGTAATATACAACTCCTGTGGGCCCAGCAAAGCCGAACTTAATAGATACTCTCTGTTATCCCATTTGTTACAACAATGATTATGATATGAAGACATATTTTGGTGCTAACAAAGCCATATTGTAGTCTTGCTAGCTAAAGTGGCAGAGCAGAATGGCCCACCAAGGTACAGTTTTTGAGAAAATATTGCCGAAGAATGTTCAGCTAGGGAAAAAGACATTGTTTCCCGCGTGTTAGTTGAACATCGATTATAGTACTTTGGGGGATATCTGGATGGTGTTTTAGAATTTGGGGTTTCTATGAATGTGGCAAAAGCTTTTTCTGTTTTCTAGGAATAAAAGCCCAGCTTAAAGTGCAGTAACCAGTGACATATTCTGAGAAAAGGTGAACTTCAGCCTTTCTTACCCAGTCATCAGCACCAGATCCCAGTCTCACCAGCCTTGACCTTTCCCGTAAGTAGAATGAGAAGACAATGAGGTTATCCATTACTGAGACAATTTGATCAAGAAAGTGGAGAATCCAGGCATGGGAAACTTCAAGCACAGACTCATGAGTTTAATGTACAGAAGGAAAGAAGTAAATAACAGGGCATGTTACTAAAATAGTTCTCTGATTCTTTTAGACTATTTATCTAGGTAGCCTCTTTAGTAAGTCTAAAGTATAAAACAATGGTTTCCAAACTAGGGCCATGGACCACCTAGATAAAATCACTTAGAGAACCTGTTTGGAGTGATACATTAAAAAATCTGTTCCTCTCTGTCTCTCAAGTCTACTTTCCTATGTTGATGCCATCTTCAGGAAGGCTCTCTCGTGAGATGTCATAGACAGCTCCAAGTTTCAATGCTTCTGATGATTAACAAAGCATGACCTCCTCTGTCCCAGCCTCTACAAGATTATATCCTATTGGTCTGAATTGTATCACATTGATGATTCCTGCACTGGGCATTGTGGAAAAGGATGAAATATGGCAAGGCCTTGACTGTTTTCCTAACCATGGTGCCAGGTTGTTTTGCCTAACCAAGATGTCAAGTTTGTCTCATCTAAATCTCAGAATATGGAAGGAGTGGTTACCCCTCAAAATCAAGTTGTAGCTACTAAAAAATAGGAACTAGATACCTGGTCTGGCAAAAACAAGAAATACATTTTACAACACATTTTATATACGCTCATTTAGTTACTTTTTAGATATTTATATATAATAATATATTATTCTTGTTCCAAGAAAGATTTAAGACCAACATCTGGCATTTTAAAAACCCACACACGAAGAAAAAAGATAAGCTCTCCTTATTACAGTGAACTTGTTTTTACCTGTATATGGAAAAGTATAGCTTCTTTATTATTTAAGCCACTTTATTAAGGTATAATTGACATTTAAAAATCTGTACATATTTAATGTATCCAACTCTTATGAGTATGGGGATAAGTATACATGATGAAACCATCACCACCGTCAAAGCCATAAACATATCCATGAACCCCCAAACTTATTACCTTCTTTTATTATTATTATTGGTATTTATATTTGTATTATCTATGTATGGTAAGAGCACTTAACATAAGATCTGCATTTATAGACCTGGAGGACATTATACTAAGTGAAATAAGCTAGACACAGAAAAAAGAAATACTATATGATACCACTTATATGTGGAATCTAAAATAGTCAAATGCATAGAAGCAGAGAGTACAATGGTGGTTGCCAGGATGAGGGGAGGGTAAATGAAGTGGTGATGGTCAAAGGTTACATAGTGTCAGCCATGGGGTACATGGGTGGCTCAGTCAGTTAAGTGCTGGACTCTTGATTTTGGCTCAGGTCATGATCTCACACTTTATGAGATCAAGCCCCATGTAGGGCTCTGCACTAAGCATGGACCCTGCTTGTGATGTTCTCTCTGCCCCTCTCTTTCTCTCAACCTCAAAATAAATAAAAAACTTAAAAAAGACAAAACAAAGCAAAGTGTCAGCCATGGAAGATAAGTAAGTTCTGGAGATCTACTCTATACAGCACAGTGCCTGTAAGATAATCATACTACATTGTATGACCAACATTTATTTGCTAAGAGGGTTGCCTATTCAGTTATCATATTAATGAAACCAGATATTCCCAGGAGGTGCTCTTAAAATTCTCAATTGTTCTCATAATTTTTGTCCTTACTCTGCATTTCTTTGTCTCATTTACTTCTGCACCTCACTAACTCTCACTTTTGCTTTGTGTGGTTTGGCCTCCCCACAATCTTCCCATAGGCTTAAAAAGTTTAGTGAAAATCACACCAAGAAGGTACATAAACTATTAAGAATATCATGCGAACCTGGAATTGCATTCAGCTGCCAAATCAGAGGCCTGAAATTATAGTTGCTTGAACAAGATAAAATTTTATTTACTTTTATTATGGAAGTACACAAAGAGATAGGCCAACCAGGGTTGGTATGGAAGATGTACAATTTTCTCATTTTCTTAAGCTCCCTCCTTCTTACTGTCCCATTTTCCTTAACATGTGGTTTTATTCTCAAAGTTATTTCAATGAAAAGAGAGCAGATGCAACTGCAGTCATCATGTCCCCAAAGCAGCCAGGAAGAAAAGAAAAGGGGCAAGGACAGATAGTGTGCCTCTCCCTGAGAAGATACTCCCTTTATAAATTTTATTTTTTCTGAAATCTCTACCAAATCACTTCTGTTTACATGTAATTAGTCATTTTTATCTGCAGGAGGGGCTGGGAATTGCAGGAGTTTGGTTTGTGTTTTGAGCAGGGCCCTTACCTATCTCCATAATTCTTTGGACTAATGAAAGACAAAATGGATATTAAGTAAACAACTTACAATTATCACCACAAGGGAGTATCATGGGTTCTTGAGACTCTGCAAAATTAAAACTCAGACTCTAGAGCAATTAATTGTTTCATAAAAACAACCAGAAAACAATTAAATGGCAATAAATACATCCCTATCAATAATTACTTAAAAAGTGAATAGACTAAATGCTCCAATCAAAAGATGCAGGATGGCTGAATGGATAGAAGTACAAGATCCAACAAAAGATTCACTTCAGATCTAAAGGCACACAAAGACTGAAAGAGAAGTGATAGAAAAAGATATTCCATGCAAGTAGAAATAAGTATGAAAGCTGTGATAGTAATACTCATTTAAGACAAAATATACTTTCAAACAATCACTGTAACAAAAGAGGCATATTACATAATGATAAAGGGAGCAATCCAACAACAGGTTATAACATTTGTAAATAGTTATGTACCAAACACAGCTATATAAGGCACTTAACTATATAAAGGAAATATTAGCAGACAGAAAGGGAGAAATTGACAGTAATACAATAACAGTAGGGAACTTTTAACATCCTGGTTATACCAGTGGATAGATCATCCAAACAGAAAATCAGTAAGGAAACATTGGCCTTAAACATTAGACCAAATGGGCTTAATAGATATATACAGAACGTTATCTAACAACTGCTGAATACACTTTCTTCTCAAGTACACATGGAATATTCTCCAGGAGAGATCACATGTTAGGTCACTAAATAAGTATTAATAAATCCAAGAATACTTATATCATATCAAGCATCTTTTCTGACCACAACAATATAAAACCAGAAATAAATTATAAGAAGAAAACTGTAAAAAACACAAATTAATGGAATTAAACATGGTATTAAACAACTAGTGGGTCAATGAAGAAAATTTTAAAATGCCTTGAGGCAAATGAAAAAGGAAACAGAACTTTCCAAAATTATGGGATGCAGCAAAAGCAGTTCTAGGAGTGAACTTCATAGTGATATAGGTCTACTTCAAGAAATAAGAAAAATACCAAATAAATAATCTATCACTACACCTAAAGGAACTAGCAAAAGAAGAGCAAAGACCAAAGTTAGCAGAAGGAAGGAAATAAGAATGGAAATAAATGAAAGAGACTTAAAAAATTATTTAAAAGATCAACAAAACTAAGGCTGGTTATTTGAAAAGGTAAACAGTATCAATAAACCTCTAGCCAAAATCTTCAAAAAAAATAAATAAAGAGAGAGAGAGGGGACAAAAACTAAAACCAGAAATAAAATATAAGCTACTAATGACACCAAAGAAATACAAAGAATTATAACAGACCATTATGAACAGCTAACAGAATGCCAGCAAATTGAAAAACCTAGAAGAAATGAACAAATTCCTAGAAATACAAAATCTTCCAAGACTGAATCACAAAGAAATAAAAAATCTGAACAGACCAATTACAAGTCATGAAGTGAATTAGTAATTTTAAAACTCCCAAAAAACAAAAGTCTAGTACCATATAGCTTCACAGGTGAATTCCACCTAACATTTAAAAAGAATTAGTACCTACTCTCCTCTAATTATTCCAAAAAAAAAAAAAAAAAAAAAAAGAAGAAGAAGAATGAATGCTTCCAAACTCATTTTATAAGGCTGGTGTTATCTCAATACCACAATCAGATAAGGATATCAAAAGAAAAGAAAAGAAAAGAAAAAAGAAAAGAAAAGAAAAGAAAAGAAAAGAAAAGAAAAGAAAAGAAAAGAAAAGAAAAGAAAAAAGAAAAGAAAATTACAGGGCAATATCTGTGATGAACATAGATGCAAAAATCCTCACCAAAAATTAGCAAATTATATTCAAGAATACATTAACAGGATCATACACCATGATCAAGTGCAACTTATTCCAGGGATGTAAGCGTGGTTCAACATCTGCAAATCAATCAACATGATACACTACCCTAGCAAAACAAAGGAGAAAAATCATGATTATATAAATAGATGTCAAAAAAGCATTTGATAAGATGCAACATTCATTTATGATAAAGATTTCAACTTAGTGGGTATAAAAAGAAAATACTTCAACCTAATAAAGGCTATATATAACAAACCCATGGCCAACGTTATATTCAATGGTGAAAAACCAAAAGCTTTTCCTTTAAGATAAAGAACAAGACAAGGATGCACACACTCACTACTTTTATTTAACACAGTATTTGGAAGTCCTAGCCACAGTAATTAGGCAAGAAAAAGAAGTTAAAAGTATCCAAATTGGAAAGAAAACTGTCACTATTTACAGATGACATATACATAAACCCTAAAGACTTCACCAAAAAAACTGTTAGAAGTAATAAGTGAGGGTCACCTGGGTGGTTCAGTCAGTTAAGCGACTGACTTTGGCTCAGGTCATGATCTCACAGTTCATGGGTTTGAGCGCCATGTTGGGTTCTGTGCTGACAGCGCAGAGCCTAGAGCCTGCTTCAGATTCTGTGTCTCCCTCTCTTTCTGCCCCCCTCCTCAAAAATAAATAAATATTAAAAAAATATTTTAGAAAAAGAACTAATAAGTGAATCTAGTGGTCACATAATAAATTAACATACAGAATTGGTTGTGTTTCTATACACTAACAACAAGTTATCAGAAAGAGAAATTAAGAAAACAATCACATATACAATTGCATAAACCAAGAATAAAGTACCTACGAATAAGTTTAACCAAAGAGGTGAAAGACCTGTACTCTAAAAACTCTAAGACATTAATGAAAGAAATTGAAGATGACACAAATAAATGGAAAGATAGTGTTTATGGGTTGGAAGAATCAATATTGTTAAAATGTCCATACAAAATAAATTAGTAAACAGGGGCACCTGGGTAGCTCAGTCGGTTAAGCATCCAACTCTTGATTTTGTTTCAGGTCACAATCTTACGGTTCATGAGTTCAAGCGCCATATCGGCCTCTGTGCTGACAACGCTGAGCCTGCATGGGATTCTCTGTCTCCCTCTCTCTCTCTACACCTCCTTGTTCACTCTTTCTCTCTCTCAATAATAAATTTAAAAACATTAAAAAAAAAATAAAGTAAAATGTCCATACTACCCAAAGCAATCTACAGATTCATTGCAAATCCCATCAAAATTCCAATGGCATTTTCCACAAAACTAGAACAAAAAACCCTGAAATTTGTATGGAATCACAAAAGACCCACAATAGCCAAAGCAATCTTGAAAAAGAACAGAGCTGGAGGTATTACGCTTTCTGATTTCAAAAGCCATAGTAATCAAAACAGTATGGTACAAACATGAAAATAGACACATAAATCAATGGAATACAACAGAGAGCCCAGAAATAAACCCATTCATGTATGATCAATTAATCTATGATAAAGGAGACAAGAATATATAATGGGAAAAAGAGTCTCTTCAATTGTGTTTGTAAAACTGGACAGCTACCTGAACAAAATGAAACTAGACCACTATCTTATACCGTACACAAAAATAAATTCAAAATAGATTAAAGACTTGAATCTAAAACCTGAAATCACAAAACTCTTAGAAAAAAACAAGCAGTAAGCTCTTTGACATCAGTCTTAGCAATATTTTTTTTTCTTGAACAAGTCTCCTCATTTAAGGGGAAAAAAAAAAGCTAATTCAAACAAATGGGATTGCATCAAATTAATAAGTTTTTTTTAAGTTTGTTTTATTTATTCTGAGAAAGAACAAGCAAGTGGGGAGAAGGCAGAGAGAGAGGGAGAGAGAGAGAATCCCAAGCAGGTTCCACACTCAGTACAGAGCCCTATGCAGAGCTCGATCTCATGACATGACATGACCAGGCTGAAATCAAGAGTCAAACAAAGGGTGCCTGGGTGTCTCAGTTGGTTAAGTGTCTGACTCTGGCTTGGGTGATGATCTTGTGGTTTGTAAGTTTGAGCCCCACATCGGGCTCTCTGCTATTGGTGCGGAGCCTGCTTTGGAACCTCTATCCTCCCTCTCTCTCTGCTCCTTCCCTGCTGGTTCTTTTTCTCCTTCGAAACAAATAAATATACTTAAAAACTGTTTTTAAATTAAAAAACAAAGGGTTGGTCACAACTGACTGAACCACCCAGGCACCCTGAAACTGAAAAGCTTTTGTGCAGTAAAGGAAGCCATCAACAAAATGAAAAGGCAACCAAGTGAATGGAAGAAGATATTTTTTTCAAATCATACACTTGATAAGGAGTTAATATCCAACATGTATAAAGAACTTATACAACTTAATGTCAAAGAAACAACCTGACTGAAAAATAGGCAGAGGACTTGAATAGTCATTTTCCAAAGAAGATATACAGTTGGCCAGCAGGCACATGTAAAGATGTTCAACATCATCAGGGAAATGCCAATCAAAAACACAATGAAACATCACCTCACACTTGTCAGATTGACTATTATGAAAAAGACAAAAAAAAAAAAAAAACAAGTATTGGTAAGGACATAGACAAAAGGGAACTGTCACACCCTGTTGGTGGGAGTGTAAAGTGGCACAGCCATTGTGGAAACCAGTATGGAGGGTCTTCAAAAAAAATAAATATAAAACTACCGTACAATCAAGCAATTCAACTTCTAGATTTTTTTCTAAACAAAATGAAAACACCCATCCGAAGAGATATAAGCATCCCTACATTCATTGCAGCATTATTCACAGTAGACAAACTATGAAGGCAACTTAAGCACAGATAGACTGATAGATGAATGGGTAAAGAAACTGTGGTATATATACGCAATGGAATATTACTCAGTCATAAAAGAATAAAAACTTACCATTTGTGACAATATGGATGGACCTAGAGGGTATAATGCTAAGTGAAATAAGTCAGACAGAAAACAAATACTGTAAGATTTCACTTATATATGGAATATGAGAAAGAAAACAAACTAACCAAAACAAACAAAAAACCAGATACAGATACAGATACAGGAAACAAACTGTTGGTTACCAGAGCAATGCATCCCTACAATGAGTGCTGTGACAATATGATAATTTCATACAACTTATTTCCTTAAAAAAAAAAAAGTCACAGGATCCTGGCTTTGCTTCGGATAGAAATGTAGTAGGAAAATAAATCAAAACCTACTCAACTTCTGGCCAAAAGTAAGCAAGAAGTCAGAGGTCCTCTTCCTAGAATTTATATCTTAAGCAGAAAGATCCACAGATTAAAAGAACTTTGAATCCATTCACCTAACAGAAGTGCTCCATAGATACCATCAACTTCTGCTACCTAAACTTTCAGAATGACTGTGGTCATTTGTAAAGTTCATATCATCATACTTTGGTTCAACTCCCTGAGCTATTCTATATCCTTCCAACAAATGTCTACTTTGCTTAGGCTTATTATAGTCCATTTTTATTTGCTGGCAACCAGAGAGAACCATCATGGATATAAAGAGTGAAGACCAAATGTGATAACAGTACAAGCCCCCAAAGTCCCTTTACATCCCTGAGTGCTAGGCTTCTAGAGCAAAAGGTGGAAATATAATACTCCTCAGTCTAGAAAGAAAAATGCAGGTTGTCTCTATAGAAAAGGAACCAGTTATCTCAAAAAGTTTGACTTATGTGTAACTCGGGCTTCTGGACTATAGGTCCATGTCTTGCTTCACAGCTCTTTTTAATGAATTAATCCTAAAAGCTGTCTTACATATATAAGGAAATTTAAAGATGTGAACCAATATATCCTGTTTCTAGACTACAACTTTTAAATATTTTTAGGTAGAGTGTTTAGTGTTGAAAAGAAATAGGTACCCTGATCTAAACCACAATAAAAAAGAGAAAAGATACTCAGTAGAAGTAATTGTGTTCCTAGGGCCCCTGCGGCTTCAGTCTTTACCACTCTTTGTGTTACATATGGCATGTGGCAAAGAGGCAGAAAACTAAGCCTTTTCCCTAAATGGTCCTCATTTTTGCTCCTCTGCTTCCATCAGCTCTAAATTGTAATTATTGGAAAATTAAAAATGGCAATAGTTGAAGGTTTTGAATAAGTGAAGCCAGAAACTCTTTCTTACTCAATGGATCAAAATGTTTGAGGAGTATTGTTAAAGAATAAGCAGCCACCCGTGAAGAATAGGAAAAAATTATTTAAAAAGAATAGAATATTATGCACATAAATTTCTATTATTTTCCTTTACTACACATCTCTTCCCTCAACCTTCAATTTCATGCACTTAGAATACAAGTTTTTCTAGTTCATCTCTGCAGAAAAAAATAAAAACTTAAAACATGCTTTATAGATCTGCCATTTATCAATGTTCTGAAGGGCTTTTAAAGCATCTAATAAAACAAAAGTAGTTTTCTTTGGTAAACAGAGAAGTCCATAATGGTATTTGACAATAACAATTTATGTTTTACTTACTTAGTTGCACATTTAATTACCCATATCCACACATGACATTGATATTTTTTTCACCAAATTTTAAAGCCTTAAGGAGAGAGATAAAATGATAAATTAAGAATTAACTGCTTTTCTGTAAAAGGATTTTAAGAATGTTCCAAGCAAGAAATAAAGAAATACAATCAACTTGAATTGTATCAGGGTGGGAAAATAATCACTGCTTTCTGTTTGCATTTTAGAAACAGAGCATCATGGCATGAGCGAGAGATTCTTTTTCATTTATTTGAAATTGTGAACTATTTTATACATAGAAAATAGGACATATAATGTTTAAAGTTTGTTAGATATATGGTTTAAAATAATGATCAAACAAGTATACCTAGCACCCAGAACCCAGGTTAAGCAAAAGAGCCTTACAGCTATTTCCAAAGGCCTCTGGATATTCCTCTCTGAGTAGAGCCCCTTGATCCCCCTGTGAGGTCACTGCTATACTAAATTTCTTTTAACCATCATTTGATTTTCCTTAGACTTGTCACACACATGGATGTATCCCTAATCAATAAGCTTGGTCATGCAAGTTTTAAGGTTTATATAGACATTTCCACAACTTTTGTTCATTCATTCATGTGATGCTCAGCATTACATCTTTGAAATCCACCTATTATCCATCGCTAAAAAAAAAGCCATTGTACACATGAATGAGAATTTAGTTATCCAGTTTTTTTAAACGATAGACATATGCGTTGTTTCCTCTATTAAGAAAAATATCTGCAATAAACATCACTTAAACTTGTGTAAAAGTTTCTTCAAGGTATAAGTCTTGGTGTAGAAATGCTGGTTCTTGGGGTTCATGCATCTGACTTTTTTTACTCAATAACAGTAACTTGTTTTCTCAAGTGACTTTCTCAATTTTATATTTCCACCATCAGAGTTCCTAAAATTGCATGTCTTTGCCAATACTTCATAATTTCATATCTTTTAAAACTTTTACCAATCTGGTAAATATTAAATAAAGTCATGTGGCTATAATTCTCATCCCTCTGCATGCTATTGATAGTAGACTCCTATATTTTTTGTCCATCCATATTTCCTTTTTTGTGAAACACTATCTTGATCACATTTTTAGTGATTTGTCCTTTTTATTGATTTATAGGAGTATTCTATATAGTCTGACTATTAATCCTATGTCAGACACAAGTATTACAAATATAGTTTTGGGGTTCCACTTTTGAGAATAATATCTTTTGAAAAATATAAGTTATCTTTAAATTTATTAATTTTATCCTTCCTAGTTTGAATTTTTCTGTCCAGTTTAATAAGAATGTTTCTCTAAAAATATCAAATAACATTTTGCATATTTAATGTCACCAGGAACCGATGTTTGTATGTTGGTCTATGGAAGGATGCAACTTCAACCTTCCATATCAACAAACATGTGTCCATGAACTTCCTTATGGCTAACTCTACCCTTTTTCTATTATCTGTACAGCACCTCTTTAATATATTGTTTCTACTATATGAAATTTGGATATATGGATATTTTCTAGAATTTCTTACCTTCCATTGATTGGTTTAGCTGTCAGCAAGAGCTTTTTTGCACCTGCTAATGCCTTTACCTAGAAACTATCTCCTGCAGGTCAATGCTTGACTCACTCTTTCATCCAGTTAGGTCTTTTCTCAAAGGGGACTTTTCTGACAACTTTAACCTAAAATAGTCCCCAATCTCCCATAACTCTTGTTTATCCTATACCACATTTTAGTTTTCATATCCTTCACCCTTGCTTCATACTTATATTGTTTCTTGCCTGTATCCACCATTAGAATGTAGAACCATGAGCACTGAAATCCTATTTGTCTGTCTTGCTTATTTGTGTGTCTTCAGTTCTTTCAGAATAATACTTAGATATAGTAGGCATTTAATGAAATTCTATAAAGCAATACATGAGTATAAAATTTGTCATTAATGATATGAGAAATATTGGACAAGTTCATTCAGAATAGCACTTTTTAAATTTTTTTAGGTTTATTTACTTCTGACAGAGAGAGAGAGAGAGAGAGAGAGAGAGAGAGCAAGAGCATGAGCTAGGGAGGGGCAGAGAGGGAGACACAGAATCTGAAGCAGGCTCTAGGTTCCAAGCTGTCAGCACAGAGCCCAACGCGGGGCTCGAACTCACAAACCATGAGACCATGACCTGGGCTGAAGTCGGATGCTTAACCGACTGAGCCACCCAGGCGCTCCCAGAATAGCACTTTTTAAATGTCAATATTATCTCATTCGCTGCAGGCTAAGCCTTGTGAATAATGTTGCTTTGTGCCTATTATAGTTCCTGGTACTCATAAAGCACTTCATAAATGGTAAACAATATTATATACAGTCCCCTGATGAGGAAAAAAAAAAAAGATGCAACTTGCCATCAGGAAAACCTCAAAGACATGAAATATCAAATGAGAAGTATATGCTCTTATTTGATTATAGTAAATGACAAAAGATGCAAAAAGAAAGAAAGAATCCTCTGGAATTATTTTAAACAAAAGGGGAAACCATTAGGAGAATCTAATGGTATCTCATAGAACACAATACAGAACCTCTCCCTTTCTCATTGCTGCTTTACTCCGCAATGATTTTAATGTCTCCCTCATTGCAACCAGTTTTCTGTTTTTCAGTTTACATGGCAGACACAGACTACTGAGTTTATGTTACATATTCAGCCAATCAAAGAGAGGTTGATCTTTCTTTTTTTCAATCCCAATTTCAAATTCTCCCTAAATGGTTTTATTTGACGTTTGATTTATATATCCACCATTCAACAAATCAGTTACAGTTAGAAAGTGAGGGTCACATTATACAAACATAGTAGCTCCCTCTGATCCCTGTAGATGGAGAAAGCATTACCTGTTCCCAAAAAGGAAGCAGTCTTCAATAAGGTAAAGGGGCTGAGAAGACTACGAATAGGCATCCATTCACACTATATTTTTTTTAATGTTAACTTGGTATCTGATCTTTGAGCAGCAGCTCAAAAAGAACCACAATAGGGAAGGCACAGTATAGTGAAAAGGCCACTACTCTGAAAGCTAGAAGACCTGGTTTTCAGTGTCTATTTAACCAGCTGGGAAAATTCAGAGAAGTCACTGTACAGCAAAAAGAATTAAATATTCTTTATTGCTTTTAAGTTTTATAATTCAATCCTTTTAATGATCGTTCAAATTCCATGATATGCTAATGGCTATAAACAACAATTTTTTGGCTTCTTCTTAATCTATGTGTTTTTTTTCTATATCTCTCAGCTAACATTGCTATTATATGATTCTACAATGAATGACTAGGTTCAAACATGAACTTTAGAGAGACACTAAAAAGGAGAATTTATTTTTCCTCCAAAGTTAAAGAGATATTGGGACTGACTTTCTTATCATGAAATTCTTATTTCACCTGATATACTGAAAGGTCCCAAAAGGGCAAGGACTGAGAAGGATCTATTTTTCTTCCTTCATTTGACCTCACATTCCTTAGGAGGGGTCACTCTCATGGTGACAGCTTCTTACAAACTTTGACAGGACCATCACCAATTAAAGTATCTCTTCTTCCCCACAGTCAGTACTCGTTTTATTCTAGATGTGCAATTTGGCCTCTTTCTGTCATAAAGCTCCTCTCCTGGATGGTGGCTCTAGGAAACAGACACTGCTGCTTGATTTCTTTCATACCACGGAAGTTTTGGCCCCCTGAAACCCCATCTACATGGTACTAATTACTTTTCCCTTTATAGCCCTCAGATTTGAGAGGCACTATCTATAGGCCAATGAAGCACAAGATCAAGCAGGTAATAGTTTGCAAATGATATATACAGCAAAGCCATTGACATAAAAAGAATAAAGCAGTCTGTTAATATTTGCACTACAGTAACGTAGGCCAGATTCATACATGAAGAAGAATGATTAGGGGACCACAGGCTTCTCTTTTTGAGCAACTACCAGATGCCAGGTATTATACTAAATTGTTTTTAATAGGTTATATTATTTAATCCTGCCATAAAAGCTCCATTCTTGTTTGTTTGTTTGTTTGTTTGTTTGTGAGACAGAGAGAGAGAGAGAGAAAGAACAAGTGTGGAAGGGGCAGGGGTGGGAGAGAGAGAATCTTAAGCAGTCTCCGCACTGGGTGTGGATCCCAAACAGAGATCAAGCTCATGATGTGAGATCATGACCTGAGCTGAAATCAATAGACTGTCGCTTAACCAACTGAGCCAGCCAGGTGCCCCAAAATCTCCATTCTTAACATGAGGAAAAGGAACCTCGGAGAAAATTTTCCCAAATTACACAGAAAACCAAAAGGATTGTTCAGTACAAGTTTCATAAACTCAAATGCTCCCAGGAGTCAAGTAAAATAAATGAATAAATTAGGTGTGGCACTTGCATATTAAATGAGAAGAAATGTTCTTTAACTCTACAGTTCAGAGTACATTCTCTCCTAACAACTTTCAAGTATGTAATTGAGTATTATTAATTACAATCTTAAATGTTCTTACACCGAAAAAGAGAAGTTAATTAATTATGTGACGTAATGGAGGTGTTAGCTAATGCCATGGTGTGATCATTTGGCAATACAGAAGTGCATAAAACCACACACTGTACACCTTGAACTTATATAATGTTATATGTCAATCATATCTCAATAAACCTGGAAGAAAAAAAAGAGTATATTCTCCCATTCTCTGAAAATCCCCACCCTCTAGATCAATCCATCATTTTTGTAGGTACAAACATTTCTCTGTTGTAAGAAAACCAACAATATGGAAGAAATGGTCACTGCTTTTGACATATCATTGGACTCAGGGCTACAATATAGAAAAATAGATTCTATGACAATTACAGAGGGCATGTCTTAACTAAATGGATCAAAGAGTAATTCTGCCGCTGATAGTTCCACTGAGAATAAAGACACAATGGCCAGACCTCATTTTTCAAGGGAAGATGCAAGTCTAGATTTTCACATGCAATCTTTCAATTTTCAAATGCTGGCTCAAACATTAAAAAAAATAGGCCAAATAAAACACACACATGGACCTCTATTTTTTCAAAGATGTCGTAAATAAAAATGAAGACTCTGGATAGTACACACACAGGTTTGAAACTAGCTACACATTATAACCATATAGTTAGCTTTTCTGATCTTCAGTTTCTTCACTAGTAAAAGGTAAAAATAATCAAGAGGATTACATGAGATAATAAACTCAAAGCACTCAGCACACAGTAAATGGTAAATTAACATTAGGTACTACTTATGCTATGTAAATGAGTCGAGATTTCAAGTAAAGTTTACCTTACTCCACAGCCCGTGCTTTTTCCATTATATTATCATTCTCTTTTCAACAATGTGAAGATTCTTCATGGTATTTTAAAGATCTCTTTATAGTTTTGTTCCATCATTTAGTTGCTTTGACCACTCTATAATCGTGATTAATCTCATAAACTGACTTTACCTACCACACTTGGAAAGCTAAACATTGGCTTTGACCATGAATAAAAGAAAACTTAAACTGGTTTAAAGATAAAGATCTTTATTAGCTCACATATCTAAAAAGTTTAGCTCAATTGTGCTACAAAAGGTGTGTATGATTTTCAAATCTCATTCTGTCTTGTGAGACATTTTACATATTCCTAAAACTGGCTTACTTTGTGAGCCCAAGATGGTTGCTAATACCCTAGGATATGTGCTTTCTCATTTACATCTAGCAGGAAATTTGTCTTGTACATAATTCTCAGCATAAACCCGGAATTTCATTCGGATTGGACCAGCTTAGGTGACATAGGAACAGGATGGTAACTCCTGAACCAAAGTGTATAACCAATGAATTCACTTTGTTGAGTTAGCCTAGTATTTTGGCTGCATCACTAGATAACCAAATAGAAACTGGCAACTATATGGAAAAAGGGTTAAGGAGAAAGTTATCAGTGAAGGTACCAAATATCCACTACATTAGTTTATAATTTTGTTTGTTTGGAGAATCAATGGGTAATATGAGAAATACGTTTTATTACCAGGTAGTATTGAGAAAGCAATGGACTGATACCAGTTATGGTCAGTAATAATTTTACATTAAATAATGCCACTCTTTAATATGAAATGAACTGACATTTAGAATCATGGACTCTTAAAGCTTAAAAGCTAGAAGAAATCTTAGAGAGCAGCTGATACTATATATATATATATATATATATACACACACACACATATACACACACACACATATACACATATATATACATATACATATATATTAGATAAATATATATAGTATATACACACATATATACATATACATATATATATATTAGATAAAATGGTTTCTGAATAGCATAAGTGACATGCAAACTTAAAAGTTAGTTATAACTAGAATCCACATTTCCCTACTCATTTTTCTGTTTCCTTTAAGCAGCTTAGAACAAATATATAAGACAAATCTCAAACTTCCCATTAGAGAAAATTTAGATTTATAAAACATAATTAGATTAATTTTTAAATCAGACCCACATTCTTTTTTTTTTTTTTTGAAAGCACATATAGCAATTTATAATAATTGATTCATAAACAAATAGGTAATGTCCATGAAATGGCCCAATAGGTTTGTTCTGGAAATATTTTCTTTTTTTTTTTTTTTTTTTTTATATATATGAAATTTATTGACAAATTGGTTTCCATACAACCCCCAGTGCTCATCCCAAAAGGTGCCCTCCTCAATACCCATCACCCACCCTCCCCTCCCTCCCACCCCCATCAACCCTCAGTTTGTTCTCAGTTTTTAAGAGTCTCTTATGCTTTGGCTCTCTCCCACTCTAACCTCTTTTTTTTTTTTTTTCTTCCCCTCCCCCATGGGTTCCTGTTAAGTTTCTCAGGATCCACATAAGAGTGAAACCATGTGGTATCTGTCTTTCTCTGTATGGCTTATTTCACTTAGCATTACACTCTCCAGTTCCATCCACGTTGCTACAAAAGGCCATATTTCATTTTTTCTCATTGCCACATAGTACTCCATTGTGTATATATACCACAATTTCTTTATCCATTCATCAGTTGATGGACATTTAGGCTCTTTCCATAATTTGGCTATTGTTGACAGTGCTGCTATGAACATTGGGGTACAAGTGCCCCTATGCATCAGTACTCCTGTATCCCTTGGATAAATTCCTAGCAGTGCTATTGCTGGGTCATAGGGTAGGTCTATTTTTAATTTTCTGAGGAACCTCCACACTGCTTTCCAGAGCGGCTGCACCAATTTGCATTCCCACCAACAGTGCAAGAGGGTTCCCGTTTCTCCACATCCTCTCCAGCATCTATAGTCTCCTGATTTGTTCATTTTGGCCACTCTGACTGGCATGAGGTGATACCTGAGTGTGGTTTTGATTTGTATTTCCCTGATAAGGAGCGACGCTGAACATCTTTTCATGTGCCTGTTGGCCATCTGGATGTCTTCTTTAGAGAAGTGTCTATTCATGTTTTCTGCCCATTTCTTCACTGGGTTATTTGTTTTTCGGGTGTGGAGTTTGGTGAGCTCTTTATAGATTTTAGATACTAGCCCTTTGTCCGATATGTCATTTGCAAATACCTTTTCCCATTCCGTTGGTTGCCTTTTAGTTTTGTTGGTTGTTTCCTTTGCTGTGCAGAAGCTTTTTATCTTCATAAGGTCCCAGTAATTCACTTTTGCTTTTAATTCCCTTGCCTTTGGGGATGTGTCGAGTAAGAGATTGCTACGTCTGAGGTCAGAGAGGTCTTTTCCTGCTTTCTCCTCTAAGGTTTTGATGGTTTCCTGTCTCACATTTAGGTCCTTTATCCATTTTGAGTTTATTTTTGTAAATGGTGTGAGAAAGTGGTCTAGTTTCAACCTTCTGCATGTTGCTGTCCAGTTCTCCCAGCACCATTTGTTAAAGAGGCTGTCTTTTTTCCATTGGATGTTCTTTCCTGCTTTGTCAAAGATGAGTTGGCCGTACGTTTGTGGGTCTAGTTCTGGGGTTTCTATTCTATTCCATTGGTCTGTGTGTCTGTTTTTGTGCCACAGACCCACATTCTTGAAGTACTTACAAGAGAAAGAAACTGATAGAACCCTGTTTTGGGAATAAATACATAATAATCTATCTCTGCCTGAAAACATGCTATGATCCTACATAGCTTAATATTTTCATACATTGTTTAATATTTTCAGGGTCTCCAAATTAATAAGTGAGAAAGTGAAGGAAAAGAAACAGGGAATGAAGTTGGGAAGGGAAGGGAAGGAAAGGAAAAGAGACAATGACTAGATCTTGTATTTTGTTAAAAGCAACTTTTTCAAGGTTTTCAGGATTTAAAAAAAAAAAATTATATTGTCCTTTAATTCTGTCCCTGCCAAGTTCAAAAGCAGAATATTGCCAACAGAAGTAGTAAGCAATGCAATAGCAAAAAAAAAAAAAAAAAAAAGTTTCACTTGACAGGTAAATTAAATGCATTAGAATCTACCATCTTTAACTTCGTTTAAGGATAACAAGAGTAGTCAAACCTGGGCCCTATAATATATATGAATAAACTGTGCCCTACACTCCTACCTGAAAACTGAAAACTGTGTTTTCATAACCTTCAAAGAGATTCCATAATTGGACCCTCTAAAAAGTAAAGAATCTGTGCAATTCCAAATCAAGAAGGAGGAAAAGAAGAAAAATGAACAGAGATTTCACAATGACTTTTCTCAAAACATGTATTTCTCAATCTTACAATTCTCCCTGATATTTTCCTCACATAAAAAGGTATGATTTATAGCCTAGCTTTCAAGAAATCATGATTTTAATATTAACATGTCCTGTATGGAACTGTTATGTCGAACAACAGAAAACAGGTTGAAAAGGGCCAATTTTTGTGTTTAAATTAAAAATTGAAGATTGAATATAAGTTTTTTTTCACTTATCTGCCAATAACAGCCTTCTTGGACTATGTAATTATCATGATGTGTCCCTAGTCACCGGTAAACAAACACTTACAGATTATATGTGTGGCTCCACAGCAAATAGTCCTTGAACTACTTTTAACCACTAGTCCAACCAGTTTATTGGGTGTTATTGATCAATGTATATCATAGCTCCTATCCCTTCAGGGAAAAAATTTTGGAGCAATATGAAAACAATTTCTTTACAAGAAAGCATCCAATTTCTTTGTCGTGGAGGGAGCCAATTTGTATAGAAAAATGCACTGATAAGAAAGTGAGTTAGGGGAAAATATAAGTGGTTACAGGTTGGCAAAAGCAAAGAGAGCAGAATAGGTAAAATTCTCTGTACTGAAAACAAAGCACTACAAAGACAAAGTATCCTCTTTTGCTTGCTTTTAATTGCCTATTATACAGAGAACCAAAAGTTGGGAAAGAGGGAGAACAGATTATAGAGAATGAGGGGCAAAGAGGGCCATAAAACACCCAAGGAGCCTGGAGCTGAACTTATAGAAATAGCTACAGGACTTCTAAAAACAGGAATTTCTTACTGTGAATTCTAAGCTATACGTTTCTTTAGTGTAAAACTCTCCATATACTCAAAGATTCAGAAAAACCTAGACGTAAAAATTTCTTAAATAAGTGATTTGGTGAAAAATGAGGGGAAAGGTTAAATGTTGCTCCTGAGTCCATGTGGTGTGAAACACAGAGGTGAGATAGAAAGTCCCCAAAATTACCTTGTTCATCAGGAAGATTGTTTCACTCACCTCAAAGACATAAAATAGTGTCTGGCACTAAGACGGTACTCAATAAGTATTTGTTGTTTGGGGCACCTGGGTGGCTCAGTCAGTTAAGTGTCCGACTGTTGATTTCAGCTCAGGTCATGATGTTGTGGTCATGAAATCAAGCCCCATGACTGGCTTTGTGCTGACAGCACAGAGCCTGCTTGGGATTCTCTTTCTCCTTCTCTGCCTCTCTGCCTCAACCCCACTCACACTAAATAAATAAATAAATAAATAAATAAATAAATAAATAAATAAAAATATTTTAAAAAATAAGCGTTGTTTGAATAAATGAATGCATGAATGAATGAAGACTCTCAAAGAGCACTGATTCTGAAAAGGTAAGTCCTTTGGGAACCATGAAAATTTGAGAAGGAGATCATACTGTTATCAGGGTATGAAATGAAGTTTCAAGTCATCACTTCAAAATCCTATAGATCAAGACAACCCTGGTTAATATCTAGGTTAACAAATTAGACTTAAAAATCAAGTTTCAAGAATAAATACTACATTTTTTAAATCTTTTTTTTTTAATTTTTTTTTAACGTTTATTTACTTTTGAGACAGAGAGAGACAGAGCATGAACGGGGGAGGGTCAGAGAGAGAGAGGGAGACACAGAATCTGAAACAGGCTCCAGGCTCTGAGCTGTCAGCACAGAGCCCGACGCGGGGCTTGAACTCATGAACCGTGAGGTCATGACCTAAGCCAAAGTCGACACTCAACCGGCTGAGCCACCCAGGCGCCCCTTTTTAAATCTTAAAGTATCTTCTTTTGCTTGCCTTTAGTTACCTATCATAGAGAGCATCAAAAGGCTTCAAAGTCAGTACTAAAAGCAAATGTCCACAGCATAATTTGCAACTACCGGAAGAAAAGCACCCTCAAATAACAGCTTTATAGACACTCTAGATAAACAGAAAGCTTTTACATCAGTGCTCATTTCAAAGTAGTAAAGGATTAAGCATAACAATTTACCTCATAACTTAGTGGCTTAAAAGAGCAATCAATATGTATTATTTCATGGGTTCTGTGAATTGGAATGTGGGAGCTGTTTAACCCAGTAGTTCTGGCTTGGAGTTTCACATAGGTTGCAGCCCTGGTGCTGGCCAAGGCTACAATTGTCTGAAGGTTTAATAGGCCTGGAGGATTTGCTTCCAAGACAGTTCATTTGCTTAGTTCGCAAGTCAGCACTGTCTCTTGGCAGAAGGCCTCAGATTCTCATCACAAGAACCTGTTCTTTGGGGTTGCTTGAGTGTCTCATGACAAGACAGCCAACTCCACCAAAAGCAAGTAACTCAAATGAAAGGAAGACAAAAACAGCAGTGTCTTCTATGACTCCTAGGAATGACACATCACCACTTCCACCATATTTTATTCACTAGAGGAAAGTCATTGAGTTTAGCTCGTGTTTAAGAAAGGAAAATTAGGATCCAGCTTTTGTAGAGAGGAGTGCCAAACACTTGGGGGGCTTGTATTAAAATCACCACAATTACTATGAGTCAAAAACCTTAAGTATTCAGTTAAAAAGTTGTATTTTGTTTTTTTTATAAATAACATTTAAAAAATATTTTTTAATGTTTATTTTTGGGACAGACAGACAGACAGAGCACAAGTGGCAGGGGGGGTGGGCAGCAGAGAGAGAGGAAGACACAGAGTCTGAAGCATGTGCCAAGCTCTGAGATGTCAGCACAGAGCCCAACATGGGGCTTGAACCCACGAGCAGTGAGATTATGACCCAAGCCGAAGTCAGAGGCTCAACTGATTAATCCACCCAGGTGCCCACCAAAAAGTTGTATTTTAAAAGTATATTTTACTTTAATACAATGTCATTTAACAATTTCATGACCTGCTGTTTTTAATACTGTAATAAGTCATTCTTGGACCTTGTCAGGAATATTTTCTTAGAAAAGAAGGAAGAGGAAGAGGAGCAGAAAGAGGAAGAAGTCCAGGAGAATTAGAAGAAAAGGAATATTCCCTTTACAGTTGACGCCATTTCCTTACATTGCTTCTTATTTATTGGCTCTAACATGGTCAGGTGCCAGCCCTGATCCAATCACTATGGACAAGGGAATGTTATGTCTGGAGACATCTAAAGCACATGTCCTTATCTAGAGTCCAGGATAATGTCATCACCTTAGAAGCATGTGGACAGCAAGTGGAAAAGAAGTAATATACCAGTGAGGGATGGAAACATGGTTACCTAAGGAATAAATAGATCGTGGGTAGCCAGAAAACAAGTATTCACTAACAGACATCATGTAACTTTTCTTCCTTCAGATGGATCAGTATTTCTATTAAAACATCATTCTTTGCAACTTGATGGAGTGGTTTAATGATTTTAACACTAATGAGAATCTCCCTCAAAATTTCTAAATGTTCTACAACATGATAGCAGCTCTGAAAAAAAAGAGAATGTAATGCGAATATCAACAAAAACACTCGGAGTTATTCTAAACTTAAAGAGCAGCATTACTTGTGCATCTTACTGGCAATTATTGTAGCAAATTAGAAATGCATTATTTAGCAAATTTGAAGGAAACTAGTCAATGAAGAATATTTCTTTGTTGGGTCACACTACAAAGAATGTTAAAATTAGATATTATATACAGCTCTTTTAACACCAAATCAGCAAGGTCTGCCAGGTTGATACATTTTTATTCCTTTTTCCACCCTTATTCATTATTTCTAACACTTTCATTTAATTAAAACTTGGGTATCTCCAAATGAACTTGAAAATAGTTTTTAAACACAGACATCAATGCTTTGCATTCTAACAAAGGACTATGTTTGAATAGTCAGATGTATGCATTCCTAGAGAATATTTAAGTATTCATAGGCATTCCAGTGAATCAAAATGAGATTGATTCTTCATTAAAATTAAAGAGACAAGAGAGCTGCCCTTGACCACTGGATATGAAAATGAACTACTAACTTACATTTCCTTGTATGTAAGTTATTTTGTTGTGGTTTTTTTTAGTGTTTTATGGATTTATTGTGAATTTAGTTCTATAAGTATTTAAATTCTAGTTAACATAGAGTGTAATATTGGTTTCAGGTGAATTTAGTGATTCATCACTAATATATATCACCCAATGCTCATCACAAGTATCCCACGCATAACCTATTTAGCCCATTCATCACCCACCTCCCTTCCAACAATCCTGTTTGTTCTCTATAGTTAAGAGTCTCCTATGCTTTGCCTCCCTCTCTTTTTTCCCCTTCTCCTATGTTTATCTGTTTTGTTTCTTAAATCACACACACGAGAGAAATCATATGGTATCTGTCTTTCTCAGACGGACTTACTTCTCTTAGCAAAATACACTCTAGCTCCATCCACATAGTTGCAAATGTCAAGATTTCATTCGTTTTGATGGCTGAGCAATATTTCATTGTGTATATATACCATATCTTCTTTATCCATTCATTTGTTGATGGAAGTTTGGGCTCTTTCCATAATTTGGCTGTTGTTGATAATGTTGCTATAAACATTGAGGTGCATGCGCCCCTTAAAATCAGTTATTTGTATTCTTTGGGTAAATACCCAGTAGTGCAATTGCTGGGTCATAGGGTAGTTCTATTTTTAACTTTCTGAGGAATCTCCATACTGGTTTCCAGAGTGGCTGTACTAGTTTGCATCCTCAACAACAGTATAAGAGTGTTCTCCTTTCTCCACATCTTCCTCAACATCTGTTGTTTCCTGTGTTGTTAATTTTAGCCATTCTGACAGGTGTGAGGTGGTATCTCATTGTTACTTTGAATTGTATTTCCCTGTTGATGAGTGATGTTAAGCATTTTTTCAAGTGTCTGTTAGCTATCTGGATGTCTTCTTTGGAGAAATGTCTGTTCATGTCTTCTGCCCATTTCTTACCTGGATTATTTATTCTTTGGGTGTTGTTTTTGATAAGTTCTTCACAGATTTTGCATACTAACCTTTTATAAGATATGTTATTTGCAAATATCTTCTTCCATTCTGTAGGTTGCCTTTTAGTTTTGTTGATTGTTTCCTTCACTGTGCAGGAGCTTTTTATATTGATGAAATCTCAAAAGTTCATTTTTGCTTTTGTTTCCCTTGCCTCCAGAGACATGTCTAGCAAGAAGTTGTTCTGGCTGAGGTCAAGGAGGTTGCTGCCTGTTTTCTCCTTCAGGATTTTGTCTCACATTTAGGTCTTTCATCCATTTTGAATTCATTTTTGTGTATGGTGTAAGAAAGTAGGACAGTTTCATTCTTCTGTATGTTGCTATCCAGTTTTCCCAGTACCATTTGTTGAAGAGACTGTCTTTTTTTCCAGCTACATTATCCTTTCAAAGAAATTGCTTTAAGAACACAAGTTATTTTAACCTCATGTACACCACAACAAGAAACAAAACAATACTGTCATAATGAAAACATTCAGATGAAGAATTGCTGCCCTTAGGCAACACACAGAATGTTACCATCAGGTTTTGCAAAACAACAAATATTTGATATGTGTTTTAGGATCCACTACTAAAGTATTTTTATGAACAATGATATTGAACCTTAAGACTCCTATGCTTATTTGAGCTACTGATTAATCACTTATTAATTTTAATAACAAATGCTCACAGATTGTTGACATACATGAAGGAAAATTAACATTATATATTAGATATCTTTCTTAAATAACGCATTGTTTAAATAACCAGACTTGTTTTAATTAGCATTTTGTATTGCATGTTTATTTATACCAGACAAGGGAATAATTAACATACAGACTATTGAATCACTTTTCTGCAAAGTTTAGAGAACCAGTGGACCCCTACATTAACCAGAATGGAAAAACATGATAGCTATCTTGCTAATGGTCATATTTTACTCTGAAATTGTGGGTCAAAATTGCAATGTACACCACCCTATTGTACTTAATTTAAAACTACGTTATTCTATTTTCCCTGTGCCATCCCTTCAAGGAGATTCTAATGTCATTGGGGAAACTGGAATATACATAGTAGGATTCCGCAATCTGGCTTAAGGCAGTACATGAGCAAGTATGATGTTTTAATGATTAAATATCAGAGTTCACACAATTCCAAGACTGAATGTATACACACACACAAACACATGCCCCTTCAGCTGAGGCCCTCTGGAGAACATGTTTCCTATTAGAAATAGAAGTTATCCTATTTCCTATTAGAAATACAAGTTATCAACAGATATTTCAAACATTCTAAGGGCAATATACTTAGTAACAATAAAAGATATATAATTCATCAATAATTTAACATTTAACTGTTCATTTGCAAATTTTAATATTGAGCATCTCTCTTCAGAGCAAGTTATATGTAAGACTTACTTTCTAGAAAGAAGACTTCAAGTGTGTCTATACCAAAGCAGAAAGAAAAAAAGAAATTTAATCCATTTGTTGTGTTTACAATTTTTAATAACTGGAATCTTGAAGAAAGAAAATATTTTTGGTTTACCCTAAGTGTTGAGCATATTTGCCATTAATCACCGAGTGCAATATAGTCAAATTTGATCTTTTGCATTGTAATTTACATGCATATTTAATAATATATGTATTTAAGGTAATCACAAAAAATAATATGATCTAAAACTGATTCATCATAATAATTCATGATTACTATTTTGTCAAAAAAGACATTGAGTTATACACTATTAGAACCATAATTAAAAGCTTATTCATATAAATGCAAGACAAAAAAGTAACATAATCATCTACTCTTACAAAGATTTGTAAATTTATTAAAGCTAATAATATCTTAATATTAACAAACCTAAAAAATTCAAAGTGATTCCGATGTTCACTTGTAGACTAATGTTCTCAAATAAAACCAGAGCTACTTTAAAAAGTAGCAATAGAACTTACTCAAGACTATTGCATTAGGGGAAAATAGACACAATATTAAACCAGGCTCAATTCCAAACACAGCTAGAACAGGTGGGAATTTGTAGGCAAGGATCAGAGTTGGGGGCAGTTGATGGAAAATTCCTAAGACGAAATATCAGGGATAAAGATGATTCTGGCTGACCTGAGCTAACATGAGTCTGCTGAAGACAGGTGAGGGTGATGAGACATCATCCACAGGATGGTGGAACATGAGGAACTGATCAGAAGAAGTGATCCAATTTTGAGTATAGTGAGCTCCTGGTAACCTGACTTGGCAGGATTCTTGTTATAACTGGATTTTACAAGGAAGTACACAGATGTGCCCAGGAGAAGGTTCAGGAGCATAACTAAAGTTTGGGTAAGCAAAGAATCTGTCAACATAAACACAGATGATTTTAGGATACACACTGTACTGATGTCCAATCACTACATGATCATTTTTCCAATGAACTCTACTTTCAAAAGCTCTTAGTGTGAACAAACTCATCAGTAGGGTTTAAAAGAAGAAACTGGGTTTTGCTGCATAATTGTGACCACATGGAAGCTTATTCTAAGCATGTTTTCAAAATCTAAAATTATAAAGAGGCTAATAAAGTTTTTTTTAGAAATTTTAGTAATAAAAACCCATTATCAATATTTACAAAAGACACACTGGCCTCAGCACTAGACCCTGAACCCGGTGAACAGACCTCCACCTCAGATCTCTTTGCATTTGCTGTTTCCCCTACTTTGAACTCCTTTCACCCAGGTATCTGGATGTCTCCCTCTCTCACTTCCTTCAAGACTCTACTCAAATAGCACTTCTCAGTGGGGTCTTTCCTGACCACTCCACATAAAATAACATGCCTCCCTGAAAGAAGATCTCCTTATCGCCTTTATTTTGCTTTATTTTTGTCTGGAATACTAGTCACCACCTGAAATACTTTGTGTTTACTTGGTTATTTATTTTATGTCTCCATTACAATTCCAAATAAAAGCATGATTCATAAGGGTTAAGACTATTTGGTCACTGCCATATCTCCAGTAATTAGAATGGTGTCTGCTCCATAGTACATGCTCAATAGATTTTCATTAAATGATTCTCTAAATGCTGCCAGATTATCCTCCCAAAATGTTGTAGCAATCACTGTTGTGCAATATGTAAGAACAATGGCAATTCCTTCCCTACATTTTCACCAACACTAGACATTATCTATTTTTTATTTACTTATTATCAAAATAAGGTGTAGATTTTATCAAATGAATCATCAAACTCTAATTTACAACCAAAAATATATATCTAACACACATTGATATGTTCCTATGTGACACCCTCTACAGAATGCAAATAGAAACAATAGAATGCAGATAAAATTTCAGAGCTAATATCCTCAGTAGCTCATGCTCATGCTCATGCTTTTTAGCTCTAATAATTAAAATGCAAATTAGATACATCTTCAAGGGAACCTAAGACATTAATCCCTCCATTTCAAGAAAGCATCTTTCAGCCAGCACCATCCTTCTGTGAAATAGGCAGTCTCTCTGTCAGGTCTGAACAAAAGAAGGAGGAAAATAAGAGGATCACTCATTATAACTGCCCTCTTGGAGTCCTTTCAAGAATATGCTTCCATGACAGATAAAGAAAATTCAGAAGCTGAGGCACTCTGATAAGATTTACAAGGAAGTTTTGGCCTAGATCTACGTGAAAGATAAATATAAATGTGCAATGAAAAGAGGGATGTGGCAGAGATAAAAACATCCTGCATGTGACATGAAGACCCAAGGAAAAGTGATTCCAGGGATGCAAAGTCAGCCTGTTGAACAGTCTCTGAGAATGACATTTTAAAAGCACATGAGGCAATTGAAAGACCTATATGGAAATTGGCTTAGAATCCAAAACTACTCAGTCCACGTGCTGCAGTTTATAAGGCACAGATTATCTTAAAAATTTCTTAGTGTTCCAAGATCATTGCCATTCCCACTGTAGAAACTACAATGATGAGCCACCCACTGAACACTTCAGAATTAATAAAAAAATAGCATAAACCAAAACTAACATGACATTCTGCTACTATTTTTAAGTTATTCTTTTCTGGCATATTTAAGACAATTTTAAAAAGTAAAACAAATATCTTTCCAAATTGAAAGCTATAGATGTCCTATAAAAACTTAAAATAGTTGGGCTTACTTTAGAAATTAGCCAAATTCCCCATTTGGGAGATAGAATTGAAATTGGAGGTAAAGTAAAAAAAATAATCAATTAATTAATTAATTAATTAAATGCTGCCAGATTACAGAACACTTGGAACATTTCAGTGAGGTTACCAACAGATGGCAAATGCAGGACAATGGAAGATAATGCCAAAATAATTACTTCTCAAACCAGGAGCCAAGCTAGGAATGTGTTCTCTGAGAAATCATCATTCTGCTCACCGCTCAGGAAAAAGACACACACACAAACACAAATATTAGGAGGAAAATAATCAAATCTATAGAAATAAAGGAAAAGCACTAAGGTTAAAAATATTCTAGTTGGGGCGGGGGGGTGCCTGGGTGGCTCAGTCAGTTAGGTGTCTGACCTTGGATCAGGTCATGATCTCATGGTTTGTGAATCCAAGCCTGTGTCAAGCTCTATGCTATCAGCACAGAGCCTGCTCCAGATTCTCTGCCCCCCACCTTCTTTCTGTGCCTCCCCCACTCATTCTGACTCTCTCTCTCTCCCTCTCCCTCCCTCTCTCTCTCTCTCTCAAAAATAAATATTTAAAAAATATTCTGGTGTAGGGAAAAGAAAATGAAAAGCAATATTTTAAATATGCCAATTAATAGTAAAATTCAATGAAGATAATTTAATAGCAGTAGTGCCCACCTTTTCAAAGCAGTGTGTGCAAGACCTTATGCCATGTCCTTTTACAGGTATGTTCCTATTCAACCCACAGGAATGCTATGAACTTGATTTTATTACCCACATTTTGCAGAAGAGGAAACTGAGGAGGAATAAAGAAGTTAAATAATCTTTCCAAGGTCATACAAGTTGTAAGTGATAGAGCCAAGATTCATTACTAGGATTCTACTCTTGGACATTACATTATGTACCAGGTCAAATGTTACACGTAAACACTCAAAAGGGAGCTTAACTTTCTATTTGAAGGCAACCCAACTATGTAAGCCTGGTTACAATATGACAATGCTATTCTGCTCCCATAGATTTAAAGATTCACTGATTCAATCATTTGAATAGCACTAACTATATCACAAGCATCCTACTAGGCACTAGAAAGACGACAACTTAATTTCAGCTCAAGCAGTACTTAGATCCGACCAGGGAGTAAGAAAAATATGTAAACAAATCTTTACAGTGCAACACAGGAAGTGACACCCTAGGAGATATATTCAAAGTAAAGAACAATATCTTCTTCAAGACACATTAAAATAAAATTGTCTAAATCAAAGACAAAGAGAGAATTTTAAAAGCATCAAGAGAAAGCAACTTTATTTCAAACTAGGAAACCCCATAAGGTTACTGGCAGATTTCTCAGCAGAGCCCTTGCATACTAACAGGGAAAGGGATCATATATTCTAAGTGGTGAAAGAAAAAAAATGCCAACCAAAAGTACTTTGCCCAGCAAAGTGGTCCTTCAGAAACAAAGGTGAGAAAAATACTTTCCTAAACAAACAAAAGCAGAAGGAGTCATCACCAATTCATCTGCCTTACAAGAAATGCTGAAATAAATTCTTTAAGCTGAGGTGAAAAGATGCTAACTAGTAACATAAAAACATATGGGGAAAAAAAAAAAACACTGGTAAAGCCAAGTATATAGTAATTCAGAATACTCTAATAATGTAATATGGTGGTGTATTAACCCCTTAACTCTAACATAAAAGTTGAGGGTCAAAGTGAAAACAGCTAGAGCCACAATAATTTGTTAATGGATGTGCAATGCAAAGAGATATAAAGTACTGCATCAAAAACATAAACTGTGGAGGGGAATAAAAACCTAGGCTTTGTATATGTAATTTAAATTAGCTGTTATTAGTTTAAAGTAGACTGTTGTCTCTATATTTCAACTAAGCCACAGAACAAAAGCTTCCATGAAATATAGGATGAGAAGACAAAAAAATCAAAGTATACCTCTACAGGAAATCATCATTTCACAAAGAAATAATGGAACAGAGCAACTACAAAACAACAAGAAAACAATTAACAAGATGACAAAGTCAGTCTTTAATTATCAATAATTATTTGAAGAGCAAATGGATCAAATGCTCCAATCAAAAAACATACAGTGGCTCAGAAAACCCAGAAATAAACTCATAATTATATGCTCAATTCATCTTTGACATTGTAGGAATAAATATACAATGGGCAAAAGACAATCTCTTCAACAAATGGTGCTGGGAAAATTGGACAGCCACGTGCAAAAAAATGAAACTGGGTTTCACCATACAAAAAAATAAATTCAAAATGGATTAAAGACCTAAATGAGAGACTGAAACCATAAAAATCCTTGAAGAGAGCACATACAATAATTTCAGCAACATTTTTCTAGATATGTCTCCTAAGCAAGGGAAACAAAAGCAAAAATAAACTATTGGGAGCACATCGAAATTAAAAGCTTTTGCACAGCAAAGGAAATGATCAAGAAAGCAAAAGACAACCTACTACATGGGAGAAGATATTTACAAATGATATATCTGAGAAGGGATTAATATCTAAAACATATGAAGAACTTGCACAACTCAACACCAAAAAACCAATCTTAATACAAAATGGGCAGAGGACCTGAATAGACATTTTTCCAAAGGAGACATGCAGATGACCAACAGACATATGAAAAGATGCTCAACATCACTCATTATCTCAGGAAAACACAAATCAAAACCATAATGAGATATCACCTCACACCTATTAGGTTGGCTAAAATCAAGAAGACAAGAAACAACAAGTATTGGCGAGCACATGGAGAAAAAGGGAACCCTGGTATACCATTGATGGGAATGTATGGAGGTTCCTCAAAAAAAAAAAAAATCAAAAATACAATTATCATATGATCCAATAATTCCACTATTGGGTATTTACCCAGGGAAAGTGAAAATACTAACTCAAAAAGATACGTGCACCCTATGTTTACTATATCATTATTTACAATAGCCAAGATATGGAAACAACCTAAGTGTCCACCAATAGATAAATGGATAAATGAATATGGTATAAATATACAATGGAATATTATACAGACATTAAAAAGAATTAAATCATGTCATTTGAGACAACATAGATGGACCTAGAACATATTAAGCTAAATGAAATAAGTCAGACTGAGAAAGACAAATACCATATGATTCTACTCATAAATGGAATAGAAAAATGAATAAACAAACAAAAAGCAGAATCAGAACTATAAATACAGAAAATAACTGATGGTTGCCAAAGGGGAGGTGAGTGAGGGATTGGGCAAAATGGGAGCAGGGGAAAGGGATACACAGGCCTCCAGTTATGGAATGAGTAAGTCACAGGAATAAAAAGCAGAGCATAAGGAATACAGTCATTGATATTATAACAGCAATGTATGGGTACAGGTGGTAGCTATACTTGTGATGAGTATAGCATAATGTATAAACTTGGCACATCACTAAGTTGTATACCTGAAACTAATGTAATATTGTATGTCAACTATAAATATTATATTATATATATTATACATATAATAAAAGAAAAGAAAACTATCAAGGTCATCAAAAACAAGTAAAGTCTGAGAAGCTGTCACAACCAAGAAGTGCCTAAGGAAACATGGCAATTAAATGTAACGTGGTATTCTTGATGAGATCCTGGAACAGAAAGAAGACATTAGGCAAAAACTAAGGAAATCTGAATAAAACTTGGTCTTCAACTGGTAAGAATACATTAATGTTGGTTTACCAATTGGGCTAATATATCATATTATTTTAAGTTATTAAGAATAGAGGAAACCAGGTATGGGCTATGTGAAAACTCTACACCATCTTCACAACTTTTGTGTAAATCTAAAACTATTCTACAATTCTAAAGTTTACTAAAAATAAATGTCACAAGAACCAAAAAGAATTTGAAGAATGTAGGAAAGACAATTAAATATTTTGACCTTTATGAACTTTTTAGAACGATAAACAGCATCCCCTGAATATATACCTCCAAATATTCAGCTAACCTGAAACTTCAGGCATGGGAAAGATAAATACTGTTTCTCAATATATTAGAATATTATAAGAATAAAGCAACTTTTTAGCCAATTCCAAAAGGTAGAACTTCTGAAAAAAATAAATGACTCAAGCAGTGTTTTAGGGCAAACCAATCTGACCTTCCTGAAGTGGATGAATTGGTATTATTAAAGAATAAGATTGTGTCCTTAAATGATTCTCCCTCAATTCCTGGGAAGGCACTTTCTTATTTTTCTTACCCAAACATTCAAACTGATGGGCCTGAAATGAACTACCAAGGACTGAATGGACTAAGGTCAATTTTCACAGTAATGGAACAAAATGGGATCATGGAATCTCAGAGCTGGTGAAATCACCACGGTCAGCCCCTCATCTCTGACATGAGGAAGATCTGAGCATGGGAGATGAGGTGTCTTGTCCTATAAAATATGTGTAGCTAGTGCCTCAGTTGACTCAAGAGCCTCCAGGGCCATGCTTTCTCCAACGTGTAACGCAGTGACAGTGAATAGCGGCTGTTTGTTCCTTCTTACAGCCATTCCCTTCCCAAAACTCTCTTTGGCTCCCTCTCTCCTGACAGACAGTGCTTCTCTATCACAACACGTTATCACTAAACAGATAGAGTTTAAAATAGTCATCTACATAGTAGCCCTTGCATCCTTTACTTAAGATAAGAGGCACTAAGAGTAAACTTATAATTCCTTCTCTGAAAGACAACATGCATGAATATAAAGTAGCTATGCCCTAAGGTGACAAGTTAATACTGGAACTGGAGTAAACAATCTTATACCATAATAAAACTCAAAAACTTCATTAAAGTAATGTTTGCTTATTAAACTGAAACCAATTAAAAGTAATCAACAAAAAGTGATCCATTTCTTCTAGTATATTAATTTAATTTGGATGAGACTAAGTTATACCTAGAATTAATCACTTCAATGGGAGATGGTTAAAATGGTTAGGTTTTCTATCCTATCAGTTTTAAAACTAAAATGGAGAAAAACACAAAAGCAGTTCAATTTAAATAAAAGTTCAGCTTTGAACTTGAAAATAATCAGATAATGAGCAGACACAGCTATTTTTCCAACTTAGATTTTAATTAGTTTTCTTTGGTCTGAGGCTGATATGCATCCAATAAACTTGCAAATTTAGCAATTATCTGTAAAAATCTTGTCCTTTAAATAACTTGAGAGTTGTCTCCTGGGACTAAAAATATAAGCAACAGATACAGAAATGTTTAAAAATGAAAATTCTGCCTCACTAAAATATACTTAGAAACGGGAAAAATCTGCGCTGAAATTAGTTACTCCAAAATTGCATCATTTGCCCATGAATTTCAAACTTATTAAACTTTCAAAACCTCAAAGGCAGAAGGAAAATGTCAGCAATTGATGGCAAGCAAGAGTAAACTTTGTATTATGTTAATGCTTCGCAAACCTCGAAAGTTGAATTTCAGAGCAGGAAGATCTCTGTAAATACCTAATTCAAATTCTGTATTTCACATTTGTTCAACATACCCCCAGAGGGGGAGCTCTTTTCCAGAAGGGACAAGGGTGGTTGAAATTAGATTTGAATGGTGCTGCCTGCTCTCTCAATGCTCAACACCCTTTTCAATAAAAAGGTGAAGCCTTCTCTGCTTCTGCTCTTTGAACATGTGTGTCTGCCACTGCTTAGATCGTATGAAACCTGCATTCCCCTATCCTCATCTGTGTTTTCTCCATTCCACTTTACCCTAAAAGTCAAGACTATTTACTTTCGGATCTTTATTTCCTTATAGAGCACAAGACTTGACTGTTTGCGTTCCAGCTTAAAGAAATAGGTCTAATATACCCTACAACCTTTATTCTTTTCCTCCAAAAACAGGGTGACGGTAAGTACAATATATTTCTCAGATCCAAGATAAGCAAAAGAGTAGCTATGAAAGTGAATGCTAATTAAAGAAGAATCATATTAAATGGAGTTCCCTTCCATGACTCAACACAGTTGATTTAATGGTTAAGAGGCAGGCACTGGAATCAGACTTGTAGACTTTAAATCCTGCTTCTCCCACTGACTAGCTATCTGATTTTAGGTACAATGTTCCTCTCACTATAACCTTATCACTTTTATAGTTAAAAAAAGAAGAAGACATTTTAAAATATATTTTTAACAATTATAAGTAAATATATAATATATATATTAAAGTCCCTGGTGTACTTCCCACGCTCTTCTCACAATCATCTCACCATTTTTATAGATTGGAAGTTAAAAAATGTATATATTAAACATATAAATATATATACATATAATATATATATACATATAATATATATACATACTATATATATTATATTTAAGTCCCTAGTGTGTGTCCCATGAGTACTACCTAAATACATCTGTTTGAAATATCAAATAAAAATAATTTCATGATTTTTCATCTTTCAGGGGGCATCTGTGTTTTACTAAACATGTGTCAGCCAGCCTATTATACAATCCAGAAGCTGCTTATATAAGTTCCTTAAAATGTCTAAGTTTCAGGTTTCCTCATCTGTCATTCTTGTAGGATTAATAGACACATTAAAAACCCTGCTGTATGTTGGCTGTAGAGATTTGGCAGCCTTTTCGCCCCTTTATAGCAGAAACTAGAAGCTTAGGAACTACCTTTCTCAGACTGTTTTGTCAACGGCCAAATGATTCTAGGTATAGTTTAGGTTTTACCAATTTGGGGGAGTTTTCCAAGACAGAAGACAGCCAGAAGCTTATGACTCTTCCCTCTGGCACCAATAGGCAATCATGTGAGCTTTGGCAGACATGAAGTTTTGCAATGGCCTCTGGGTATTTTGTCCTGAGTTACTTACCTTCTTCACACTACAAGTTTTCTGTGTTTTCCTAACATGGCAAAAGCAGCAACTTCCTGATCCTCTAAAAATCTATAGCAAATAGAAAGTTAATGACAGCTTTTCTTCATCTTCATTCACTCTTTGAGCTGATTTAATGATTTTATAAGCACCTAATCCCCTGTATTAAATTCCTTTCTTCTCAAAATTACACAATGGTATCTGTTTTCCTGACTGACCTGACTGATAAACATATATTCATCATAGTGCCTAGTACACAGTAGGCACTCAATAAAGGTAATTTTTAATAGTAGTAATAGTAATAGCCATAGCAGCATAGGGTAAAGGCAGTAGAGGCAGTAACCTAAATCCCCACATTGTCAACTAAAACAAGGACAGAGTACCATGCAAATAAGGGAAAGTTCTGTATTATAGAGATAATAAGAGAAATACAACAGTAATTTTTAGAATTAGGTGAAATAATTCAATTCAGCTACTTTGTAGAATAATTCAGGGATTAGGGGTGCTGACCCCACACACACAGTTGAAAATCCACATATAACTTCTGACTCCCCCAAAACTTGACTACTAATAACCTGTTGGCTGGAAGCATTCCTGATAACATCAACAGACAACAGCACACACTTTGTATGTTATATGTACTGTATACTTTATTCTTACCAAAAAGTGAGATAGAGGAAAGAAAATGTTATTAAGAAAATCATAAGAAAGAAAAAGTACATTTATGATACTGTACTGTATTGAAAAAATCTGCATATAAGTGGACCCATGCAGTTCAAACCTGTGTTGTTCAAAGGTCAACTGTATATGGATTTGCCAGTATTTTATGTCCATGTAATTTGGAGGCATGATCTCTAGACAAGAAAGCAGCAGATCTGGGTTCAAATCTCACTCAGCACCCCCCCTTTTATGTTTATTTATTTTTGAGAAAGAGAGAGAGAGACAGAGACAGAGATAAAGTACAAGTGGGGGAGGGGCAGAGAGCCACAGGGAGACAGAGAATGTGAAGCGGGTTCCAGACTTGGAGCAGTCAGCACAGAACCAATCCAGGGCTTGAAATCACCTAAGCCGAGGTAAGAATCTTAAGCAACTGAGCCACCCAGGTGCCCCTCACTCAGAGACTTTTTAACTATGACCTTGCAGAAGTCAGCTTTCTGTGCTTCAGTTTTCAGATCTGCAAACTGAAGTATTCAAGCCAAATGTTCATTGAGGACCTATTCAGTTGTTTAATGGCATGCTTTTAGAACTAAGTATGCAAAGGCCTTCAAGGCCCTTGAACACTGCCTAATGTCATTTAAATATTTTCCTGAAAGCAAATGGAGATGATTAATTTTCCTAAGAAAAAAATCATTTGCATATCAAAAGGTATTTTTTCATTTTAACATAGGCTAGTTCCTGTCCCAATTACCACAAATTTTTATTAATAAAGTAATGCTGTCTCATTTCAACCAATTTACAGTCAAGAGAAAAGAGACCTGAGAAGTATCCATTTATCCATTTGTTCCAGAGAGCAATTATGCACTGGTCTTTTCGATCATCAAAAACAAACAAACAAGTAGCTTCTAGCCAGCAAAAAAAGAGAGAGAGAGATGCAAAGAGACAGACACACACACAGAGAAAGACAGAAAGAGATGGAGAGAAAAAGACCGAATGTGGAAATATTTTGAAAAGTACAAAGCGCTAAATAAATGTAAAAATAGATGGCTGGCAATGACCTAACTGGAGAATTAAAAATCAATGAATTCCATTTTTTTAGGTGGCTAAGAAATTTAAATTCCCCAAGGCAGTCCAACAGATAGTGGTTACAGCATGAGCTTTGAATGTAAGAGCCAGTAATTACCAGCTGTTTGACTGTAAGCAATTTAACCTCCATGAACCTCAGCTTCTCATTAGTAAAATGAGAATAACAATATCATAGATTGTTCTGTGGATTAACTGACAAAATACATGTGTATACTTGAATAACACTTATCAAGGTATTTACTATAGAGTAAATGCTCTGTATCCGTTAGTTACTGGTAGAAATCACCCCTCCAACCTGCTGCTTTACTTCATGAACGATCCTTAGCTAACCCATTGCTGCTTTTTACAGCAACTTTATTATTCTAAACCCAGCTCTGCAAGGTTCAATTGATTTCAACCTATACCACCTTCATCATTTGAAGATATGCTGAAGAATAAAAACCATCAGAAAGTGAATTGAACTTATTAAGTTAAAGCTAAAGTTGAATTAAAGTTGAATTAAAGGAGAAGTATGATTATTTTAGTGACTAGGAATATTCTGTTCTGTTACAACTCAATCTTTTAATCTACTTTTATTTTCAATGGACTCTGACCCATTCAGTCCTAATTTCATTATAAAAATGTACTGTGACCCAGAAAAGACCAACAGGTACACTGGCAGTCCCACATGAGAGTAACTGATCAGATTACCTTCAATGACAGGAAGGTCTTGCAAAATCTAAAGAGGAAAATATTCAAATACAAGAAGCCTCAGAAAAATATTTTCAATGTACTAATAAATTGGTATGTTATCAGGCAGTTATTCTGAAAACTGGTGTGGTCCATGGCCCCTCATGGGCTGCCACATTCTTTATTCAAATTCAATGGCATGATCATTAACAAATATTAGGCATAATATATGCCAGAGACTATTCTAGATGCTGAAGATACAGTGGCATATAATATAGAAGAAGCCCTTGTTCTCCTGGATTTACATTCTAGTGTCCAGAGACAGACACATAAAAATTAGTAATATATATTCTGTGCAGATGATGGTAAGTGCTTTGGAGAAAAATAAACAGTGAAGGGGAACAGAAATGCCACAGTGGGAAGAGAATTTCAATTTCAAATACTAGAGTCAGAGAAACCTTCACCAAGATGGTAACATCTGAGTAAAGATCTCAGAGAGGTGAGTTGTAAGCCATGTGCATACATGGAGAAAGAGAACTCCAGGCAGAGGGAAGAACAAGGCAAAATGCTGGGGTGAAGAACTACAAGGAGGCCAGGGCTGCCAATCTTGTTTCTGACTGAACTCTTTTTCCTTAGATACAGTATGGGAGTCCTGGGATATTTTGACCTTCCCAAAATGACATCCCTCCAAAAGTCAGGTAAGTCCTCAGATACAAGGTTGCAAAATTGAGCCCTGAACAGTAAAGACCTGGCAATACTCTGAATAACAGGATGCAATTTAAAAAGAAACATGTCCAAATTAATATCACACCACAGCCTTTGAAATCTGGAAAATACCACACCTATAAGTAAAGATTCAGAAATCATAATCATGCAGGGCACCTGGGTGGCTCAGTCGGTTAAAGCACCCAACTTTGGCTCAGGTCATGATCTCGCGGTTTACGAGTTCCAGCCCCATATCAGGCACAGAGCCCGGATCCTGCTTCAGATTCTGTGTCTCCTTCTCCTTCTCTGTCCCTCCCCCACTTGTGCTCTGTCTCTCTCTCAAAAATAAATAAAAACATTAAAAAAAATTTTTTAAGAAATAGTAATCATGCAATAATGCACATATACATTAGCAAATATTTGATAAGCATGCATTGTTTCATACAATATTCTTTGTATTATTATGAAGGCTATAAATAAGCAGACTGCATTTTCTGGCATTCTTGTCTTGACAGATAACAGAAAAACATCCATGTCATCATGTGGTAAAACAACTCATGCACATGAAATCAATATTCCATACCACCCAGCAGCACCAGGAACATTCTGAAGATAATTTCCTTTGGAGTCTCACATTACATCTACAGCAATTTCCATTTACAGATAATCACCAGATAACCTACTTCACCTTATTCACAAGTACTGGATAGCACAGGTTCTGAAAATAATCTGTAAAAAGGTTATATTCTTGCCTTCCTTGTAGAAGTTTTGCATAAAGTAAAACAAGGAACAAAAAGGTATTTTTCAGGAAAAAAAAGAAAACTTCCCACTTATCCTTGGGCTGGACAATCCTTTGGGATTTTGTGGATGAAGACCTCATAGACAATTCTCTCTGGTCTTCTATTCTTCCATTAAATAACAGTTGCATTGGTCTTCCCAAAGTCCATTCTTCCCTTGTTCTGAAGAATCACCCATTTTTCTATCCTGAGTTATTATGTTTTGATTATGACTAAAAACTCTAGTGGTGAGCAGGTGGCTGAGATTGAGACAGAGTATTCCACGCCCTCACTCGCAGGGCCAACTTCATGGGCTTGTCAACTGTGCAGGTGTACAGGGCCTTGCACTTAAAAGGACATCACACTTGGCTTAATTCTCTGCAATCTCTGTTTCAAATGTTAATAATTTCTCTCTGAATTTGTGTTTGGTAAGTGAAGTCTAATGGGACAATGAAGTACCCAGAAAAAAACACATAAAATATGCACCATTCTTTGCTGCTCCATTCAAAAATAGCATTTGCATATAGCAGGCAGGAGGCCCTTAATTATTATCAAAGACCTTTCCTTAAATATTTCTTCCATTGTTGTCATTTATATATTCTAATGTAAATGGCACCTGTTGAAAGACAGATTACAATGGGAATTGCCACTGCAATAGTGCCCCTAGAGGTCTGCAGGACTCTGGCACTCTCTCAGTTTGGGTTTCTCCATATACAGTCGTAGGGGTATAAGTACTTTATTTGGGAAGTGATACCAGGTACTGTAAAGGAGTAGAAAATTGAGAGAGGAAATGTTAATACAGGGTGCATACATGGGCAAGTTACTGCTGTAGGCAACTGGGTATTAATCTGACTGAAGACTCTCAGAGTCTTTGTGGAACATACATAGGGATTCCCATCCCTCACGGGTTGAAAGTCACTCCAGGAACATTAACTCTCTAGCCTTTATGGCCTTCCCAGTGGTTGCCATATTCCTGCAGCCAGGGAAAGCCCTTGGACAAAGAAGCACAGAAGGCTGCAGGCATAAAATGGAAAGTTGTACAGTAGTCCTAGAGTAGGCTGAGGGGATATGACTGACAGAATCTGCTACAGATCCTGATATGTGTCTGCAACATGCTACTTGAGGGTGAATATTTATCTACTGTGCATCTGCTATGTACTAGGCATTGTCCTAGTTGTAAAAGATACAAAGTTGAAATAACAGACTGAAATCTCTGTCATTATGAAACTTGTAGGTGGGGGAAAATATTAACTAAAGTATTATACAAATATATGGAGCATGTTTTATGAAGTTCAGGAAGTAGTAACTATATAATGATGATTTGGTCTTGTCTAAGAGATTAAAGAAAGCTTCACAGAAAAAATGAGGTTTGCAATGAGGAACAAAAGTAAGAGTGTACTAAGAAATACTCTCAGTAACTTATAAAAAGGAAATATGGGTGGGGTGAGGAGAAGAAGAAATAAGGAAGAAAGAAAGAAGAAAGAAAGAGGAAGAAAGAGGAAGAGAGGAGCAGGAGGAAAGGCAAAAAAGCCAAGTAGGGACAGATCACTCAGACTTTAAGGGCCACGTTAAAGCCTTTCATCCTTAGAATAAGAGCAATGAAAAGCCATTGAAAGATTTTAAGAAGGGGATATGTGTGTGGCAGGAAAATGATGTGTGTTTTGGAAAGACTACTGCACCTATCTTGCAGAGATTATTCTAGAAAAGTGAAGAGGATGTGTGAGAAGTACCCTTGAGGCCATAAGTAGCAAAATGGAGCAAAATGGTACCCTGGACTAGACAGACAGAGTTAAAAAGTAGATGAACTGATATAAAATTGGCAAAACATGACATTAAATAAGAGAGAAGGAGTACCCATGAAGATATTTCTACTTCTACTTCTGGCATTTGCTTATTGGACTCCCATAAAGGGAGACACTTGTCTTGTTTATTGCTATACTTCAGTAACTAATATAATGTGCCTGGACCATAGAAAGGGTGAGATATATCCTTATATGTTATATAGTTATATACCTTATATATATATACTCCTATATATATCATACCTTATGTATATGTTATATAGTTATATTTTGATACATTTTGGGATAAATATCAAGGAAGGAGAAATTTAGATAACGGAAGATTATTTTACTTTGAATGTGCCTTTGAGACCTCCAAGTGGAGATGCTGAGAAAGCAGTTTGAATGGTCAGTGGCTTACTAGTCAGCTAACTCTGGGAAAGTCACATGTATTTGATAACCGAGATTGCCTGGGAAGAGAATTCAGTTTGAGAAGAGTCTCTTGAGGAACTTGATTGTCCACAAATTAAACCTAACGTACAACTGCAAATGAATTTCTCCTTTGAAAATGCATGTAAATATTTGTGTTATTTTGATATAAATAAAATGGAAAGATTGTAGCTTTGGGGGTTGCTTCTTTGCTTTGTTGTTTTGTTTTTCACATTGCTTGATTTCTCAATCTCTTACAGATAATTTTGTTTTTCTCTCAGACATAATTTCCATCCAGACACAAATACACAAGTGGATCTCACATTTTAAAAGTCTGTGATAAAGCTTAACACAGCTTGAGATATTATAAATAAAAAAGCCATTCAACAGTGTTCTCAAATGGCTCTCTTTAGCTTCTAAATTTTCCAAAATGCAGAGTTAATTACTTAGTGGGCCATAATGGCAAATAAAATTAAATGGAAAGAAGACACAGAGTTGTCAATAAAATCCCAGAAACAAAACAACTGCTTACTTGTAGATCGATACAGCAAAGAAAAAAGCCTCTTTCTAAAGGTGTTTTTTCCCCTAATGGTAACACAATACACACATCAAATGAATAGTTTATATCTGCTCTCCAGTAATACCATACACATACAGAAAAGAATTTGATCTCTGGGATCATATAATCATATGCCAAAAACAGAAAAAAGAGTACTTAAATGACATTTAAAGCATTGGAAATAAAGCCAAAAATATTGGAACTTCAGGAAATTCTACTTATTTTATAACTTACTTGAGTTTAGATTCTTTGTTTAAACCCTCACACTACAGGAGAGAAAGGAAGTCTAAATGAGAGTAGGTACTATCCCCCAGATCATGAAGAGCTAATCAACAGTAGATCTGGGATTTGGATTACAGTGTGTCTTAGACCAGGGCCTTTGTCACCAAACCACACTTTTTCATTTTCCCTCTTTGTGAGTTCCTCTATTAAAGGAGTCCCTGCTCTATCATGCACATTAACACAAGAGTCATTGTTCTGAACATGCAAGAGAAATGAAATATGAAACTCCTATTTGAATTTGACTGAGTCATCACCACCTCTGGTCACTGAGTTGGAACAGGAAGAAAAAAGAGGCTTACGGAGTTGTACCTGAGGGTGAATCTGTTCATGAGGGGAGATCAGCCTTCAGTTATTCAGAGCTGATTTGACTTCAACCGCTAATAGGTGGCAACTTGCCCAGTTGTGAATACGATGTACCTGGCTCTTTACCCTGCTTCTGGGACTATGGACTTGAAATGAGAAGTGAGAATCAGACTTACATAATTTTAGATTTTGGAAATACTATTGGACATAAATGAAGAAAATGTTTTAAAAAAAAACTAACAAAATAAATAAAGATATACAAACTGGTGTTGCCTTCAGAAAACCAAACTCAGTAGGAAATACTTCCTATATGTGATTGTTTTGTTTGTTACATTTTGCAAACATTTAGTCAAATGTAGAGGTGTCCCCAGATGAAAATCTCCAGCTTCTAGCCCTCCTCTGACTTACAGACTCATACAGGCTCCACAGTGACTTCTATCCCACAGAAATCTCTAAAATTCTATCATGGATTTTTATCTCTCCCATCCAAATCTGCCCTACGACATTAAATTGTGTTCAAGCCACCTGGGTGCTTAGGTCAGAAACATGACAGTCATCCTACTCCTTCACATTCTGCAGGACATTTATCAGCAAATCCTATTGTTACCACATCCAACATGTGAGTGGGATCCACACACTGGTCTCCAACTCTGCCACCACAGCATAGTCAAAACCACAATCAATCCTCTTCTGCATCACTGCACCAGCCCCCCTGCCCAATCTCCTGGCTTCTAAATTCACACCCTCACCAAGTGAATAGTTGCTGAATTGATATTAGAAAAAACATTAACCAGATCATGTCATTTCCTTGCTTAAAAAGCTTCACCAACACCCAGATGAACTACGAGAAAAAAATAAAATAAAAACAACCCAAGCCCTTTTTCATGGTCGAAGGTGAAGTCCTGCACAACTAAGCTCTGCCTATTTCACCTATCTTCCCCTGCCTCCACTCACCACTGTAGTCACGGCCATCCAGCTACAGGGCCAACTCAGAAGCTGGTCAGGTGCACTGAAGTCTTTCCCACTTTAGGATTTCTGCAGGTGCTGTCCCTTTTGCTTGAATTTTCTTCTTTCTGCATATCTTTGATTGTTCCTTTGACTATTTCTGGATCCAGCATAAATGTCATCTCGAAAAGTCCTTCCAGAGTCACCCAATTTGAAGACAAACATCCCCTCTCCACACTCTTATTCTCCACCCGCCAGCCTGGCCTTTGCTTTCCTCATAGCACAGCAACAGGTAATTAGATGTTGATTGGCTTGTTTACTTGCTTATTTCTTGTTTTTCCTACAAGATTGTGAGCTCTATGAGGTCTGGGCTTTGTTTTATCCACTAATTTACACCCAGCACCTGGAACATTGTAAGTACTAAGTATATATTTGCTGAATGAATGTATGATACAATGAAATGATAAATGCTGCTCCTTGCAGAATCATGGCATGCATCTTCAAAGGTCAGCCTGGCTGATTGTTGGAAGCAATCACGCAGAGGACATGACCTCTGTTTGACCCTCGAGCTAAAGCCTGGTAGTCAGAGGTTCCTCACACCCTGCCCTACCCTTGGAGTATACTTTCTGCCTACCAATCCCACAGCCAAAGTCATTTTCTTTTTTTTTTTAATATTTCATTTTTAAGTAATCTCTGCATACAACATGGGGCTCAAACCCACAACACCAAGCCAGGTGCCCCACCAAAGTCATTTTTAAGGACACGACCCTGAGGAAGCAATATGTTTTAGAGATCATCTGGATGGCACACACAATTGAATCCAATTAAGTCGTGTATACAAACTTTTAAATTCTGGCAGGCAGGTGCAGAGAACTTCTTACCTTGTAGCACCCAAGACAAGCCTCATATGTAAGTTCCCTTGCTTATTAAAACTGCCACCTACCAATCTGGAGGGGACTGCCGCTTTCTTTGGCCTCTCCTTGCCCTCCATGTACGGGGGCTAGATTGCAAACCAACAGTGATAATCCACTGAATTCAGAAACCAGCATGACTTAGAAAGCAAAAACCAAAACCACAATCTGGCAGTTTTTGCAGCAAAAGGATGACTTTTCTCTCTCCTTTGAAATATGCTAACCATAGAATGTTCCACTGATGTCTTGAATTTCACAATTCTTCTTAGATCTTGGCTTTTATTTTTAACCTTGTTCCCATTTTAAAATCAGTGTTTGTTTCGGTCAGCATCAATGGGTATGCCATGTTGATTTCAGAGGAGTGAAATGAAAATTTAAGACTTTTATTTCCAGAAAGCCAATTATTTTGAATGTGTTGAGAAACTGAAGGCTCAAACATTTCTAATCTTTCTCAATCAGCATTTCCCAAAACATTTTTCTAAGAAAAAACCAGTTGTTCCAAGAAGTAATGTTGTACAAAAAGACATGCATACATACCTATATACATATATAAATACATACGTATATGTATACATATGCACAAGGTGTTAATGTAGTCAATTATATATAGGAAATATTGAATTAAACAAGGTTAAATAGGCCTCATTATTGTTGATATCAGAGCCTTTTCTAATATGTGGATATGATTATGAATTTCTAAAGTAGGATAAAGTACTTTGAATTTCCAATTTTATTTGGCTATGAAGTCTTTATCATCTGTTATCATTTTGTAGAACTTTGTTCTACATGATAGAGTATAGAAAATAATTTTCTAAAAAATTATCAAATTCTAATTCAAGAATTTTTAAATTGTAGAATCATCTCACTAAGTCTCTTGACCAGATGTCACAAACTCAAATGCACACCACATCTCCCAGATAAAATAAATGGTTCTAAGGGGGCACCTGAGTGGCTCAGTTGGTTAAGTGTCTGACTTCGGCTCAGGTCATGATCACAAAGTTTGTGAGTTCAAGCCCCGTGTCAGGCTCTGTGCTGACAGCTCAGAGCCTGTAGCCTGCTTTGGATTCTGTGTCTCATTCTCTCTCTGCTGTGCTGAGTCTGTCTCTAAAAAATAAACAAATGTAAAAAAATTTTTTTTCTAAATAGATGGTTCTGTTGGGCTAGATGGGGACTATGCCACTCTGGAAAGCATATATACAACATAAAGGAGAAAACAATGATTCAGCCTCAGCTGTAATGTAGAACCAATGTTCCAGATTATTTTACTTTCCAAAAGAAGCCAGAAACTTGGAATTTGTATTAAAGCTCCCCATTTTTAGATATTTGTAACTAATTTGCAGTTTCAGACACTGCACAGACCAAATAAAAATACCTGTAGGCCAGATTCATTACATAATTCATTCATTCAAAGTTTGCAATTTGATTTAAACTGCTTAGTATAGATATTTTTCTGTTCTGTTTTTCTTTTTTTTTTTTTTTTAATTTTTTTTTTTCAACGTTTATTTATTTTTGGGACAGAGAGAGACAGAGCATGAACGGGGGAGGGGCAGAGAGAGAGGGAGACACAGAATCGGAAACAGGCTCCAGGCTCCGAGCCATCAGCCCAGAGCCGGACGCGGGGCTCAAACTCCCGGACCGCGAGATCGTGACCTGGCTGAAGTCGGACGCTTAACCGACTGCGCCACCCAGGCGTCCCTCCGTTCTGTTTTTCAAAATTATGTACTTAGGTTCTTGTCCTAATATTGTTACATTTGTGACTATCTTTGATTTACTTTTCCTTATGGTCCTCCGTGAATCTTCTATTTTGGCCAGTCTTTTAACTAGAAGGCACAAATTAACATCAGAAGAGTCAAAATTTTCTTTGCATATAACAAGAAAGGGCCAGATAATGGGACTAGTGTAGATAATGCCCTCCAAGATAAGTTTTATTTCCTTGAAGTGATTCATTTACTGCCATACATTGTATAAGGTCCTATTCTACTGAAATAGAAATTTCTAAAATAAGTCACTAAAGACCATTTCACTTGGAAATATTAGAATTTTTCAAAGGGAAATTTGTGTAGGTCCTGGAAATAGTGATTTTAATATCATTAGGACCTAGGCATTTATTGTCTATAAAACAGGGGGGAAAAAAGGAGAATAGCAAGAGCATGAGTGTTGGAGTCAAGCCCTGTGTTCCAATCCCAACCCCTCTCTTACTGGCTGGCTGACCTTCACTAAGGCATTCTCTCAAAGTCTTCACGTTTCAGTGTCCTAAGTTAAAATGGAGAAGATAATAGTACCTCCTTCAACAAGTTGCTCATGATTCCATTTTTATACATGCTCAGAATAATACTATTATAGCCATTGAAAAGAGATTTATTGTTGTAAGGCTGGGATGTGTGCCTACTAAAGGGCAACAGGAAGAGATTTCTTTATGATGATGGAACATTTCTGTGTCTTGCATGTGATGATGGTTGCATGAATAGATGCATGTGGAAAAATTTCATAGATGATATACACCAAAAGAGAAATAAATGTAAAACTGATAGACTCTGAATATAGTCTGAATTCAAATTAATGTCTTGCTAAAGTCAGTTTCCCAGTTTCGACAATAGTCTATGGTTATATATTGAGAAAGTTGAGTGATGAGTACACAGAAACTCTCTATACTATTTCAAAACTTCTAATGAGTCTTAAACTATTTCAAAATAAAAAGTCTAAAGGAAAAACAGAAAGAAAAAAAAAGCTTGCTGAGAGGATTATATATGATAATGGAGCAAAGAACTTAGCATAATATCTGGCACATTATAAATGTTGTCTAAACAGTAGGTATCATTGTTTTATTATTACTAAGTCTAAGAACTAAAGCTTAAAATTATGAAAATGAATGTGTATCACTGATAAATGAGATGAAGTTTATCAGGTATCAGAGGAGGCGACTCAAATTGAATTTTGAATATGAAGAGCAAGAGAAGGGCAAAAGATAAAGAGATAATGCCATTAAGAACTCATCAGCTTCAAACTCATTCTCATTGCCCACCTACCATCACATCAGTCACTTGACATTATACCCAGAAATCATTAACATATTACTGAAATATTTGTTTTGCTTTAAAGGGTTGCATAATTTACTATAAATGCCACCCTAAACTTTTCCATCTCTATGCACTTTGATACTAATGATGCTTTGAATACTTATAGCTTACTAATAGCTATAATACATTATAAATAGTTTATTACCTAATTACATATTTTAATTCATAGCAGTGCTTGGGCAGTAGGCAAAATAAATTGTGATAAATCTTCATAGACAAGTTAAGCTGAATTTCTGATGAAATTCAGAAATGTTCCCTCCTCTTAAAGTAAATTCAGAAAATAGACTTATTAGAAGATATATGTATATGAATCTTTCCAGATTCAGAGCTGTTTTTAAAATACTAAGTTTGATGTTCTACCTTTAGTGAATAATTATGAAAAACATGTTCTAATCACGAACCAATTGACACATGTCTAAAATAATCTACAACCATACAAATATTCTGATAAGGGAATAAGAAAACATATGATTTGGGGTGAGAAAATATGGGTTCTGTCATTGATATATTTATTTGCTGGATTTTATTGAGCTGATAATATGTACCAATCATTCTTCTTGCTACTAGGCATACAGCAGAAAGTAAAGCAAAGTCTTTACCCTTACAGGGCTTACATTCTACTAAGGAAGACAGATAAACAAATGGACACAGAGTAGAGCATTCCTTGTTATAAAGAAAAATGATCTAGATCCATGATAAAAATGTGAGGGGTGATAGAGAGAGACGGGACCACATTACAAAGTGGTCAGGGAAGGCCTCTTCAAGAAGAAAACATTTGAACAGATGAGTGAAAATGAGGAAGTAAGCCACTTGAAGATTTAACACAAGAATATTCTCAGAAGAGAGAGCAGCAAACACAAATGTCCTAAAGAGCCACAGGCTTGGCAGGTCTCAGGAACAGGAGGAAGCCATTGTGAATAGACTGGATTAGCCATGTAGGCTAATGATGAAGTAGGCAGGATAGCATGAAATAGGTACATGGTAAGGGACATGGGTGTTACTGAGTATTCTGAGAAGCTTCTAAAAAGTTTGTGTAAGTGTACGTGTCATCATCTGACTTAGGTGTTTAAGAGTTCCATGTAACTGCTAGATAGGGAACTAATAATCAGTGGGGCAGGATAAACATGGAGGCCTAGCCTAGTAATTGTCTTCCAAGGGAGAGGTGATGGTACCCCTTTCCAGCATGATAAACAAGTTCCTTAGCCTATCTGGCCCCAGTTTCCTCATCTACAGACTGACCTGTAAGTGAGCTGTTCTTACAAGTAACTTAAATACTATATTGAAAGTTAGACAAACTTGGAGGGCTGACCACAGAGTCTGTATCTGAAATCAACATTGGGTTCCAGTTCTACCCTAGGCAAAACTGAAGAGATATCTTTCATAGAATTTATTTCATAAATATTGTATACATTTTAGAAAAGACCCAAAAAGTATAAAGAACATGAAAAATTTACAACAATTCCAGTATGTCAAAAGGATGACCCCTCATAGATGCTATGTTTTTACCATGCAAATATCCTTTTGGAAACCTGCTTTCTTACACAGGAGAAATATCCTTCTTTATAGCCTTCTTTAATATCCTTCAAATCATTAAATATCCTTCAAAGGCAGAAACTTTTGATTTATTCATAAAACTCCCTGCCATTGCACATTTTGCCTATTTCCAGGTTTACATAATTATAAATAATGCTGTGATAAACATGCTAGTATGTAAATCTTTACATGAATAGCTGGTTGTTTCCCTAGTGTAAAATACAAAAAAAAATCTCTTAAAAGTAAAATATCTGGGGGCACCTGAGTGGCTCAGTTGGTTAAGCGTCCAACTCTTGATTTCAGCTCAGGTCATGATCTCATGGTTCATGGGACTGAGCCCCACTTTGGGCTCTGCACAGCCAGCACAGAGCCTGCCTGGGATTTTCTCTCTCCACCCAATCCCCACTTGCATGTTCTCTCTCTCTCTCTCTCTCTCTCTCTCTCAAAATAAATAAGATAAAATAAAAAATAAAGTAAAATTTCTGAACCAATGCAAAATTGTATATAAAAATTTAATACATTTAACATACATTGTCATATCTCCCTCCACAAACTTAACAGTCAACAGTGCTCGGCAAAATATTTTGGAGCCTTCTAGGGCTTTTTTGAGACCTCTCCAGCCCTCTCTATCACTACTTTCATAAGGTTTCTTGTGTCCATTGCAGTTTCTATCTGTCTGTTCCTCTTAGGAGTGTCCTTGTTTCAGCCTTCTCTTCTTCATCATCCAGATCTAAACCCACAGAGTGGCTCTACATACTCAAAGGTATGTTGTAGCATATACTGTTGATTATCTACATAACTGCCTTTCTCACCCTCTCCCTGGCTAACAGTGATACGCTTCTGTTTAGGTATTAGATGGCCAACAATGTACTTGAGGAAAGTAGGCTTCTCTTCTAAGCCTGGGGGAGAGGAATGAATATTTATTTTTCTAATCCATTGCTAAGGAATTAAAATAATTATTTTTTTCTAATTCCCCTGTCTTTGCCACTAAACAGGCATGTGAACCATGCCTAGTGAATAAAACATTAGAGGAAATATGCTAGGTGCCTCTGGAATAGCAATCTACCCTTCACAGATAAAAGGAAAGAGGTAGTTCTCTTGGCGGTTCTAGCCACTGCCCTGCCTCCTGCTTTTGAGCAGAAATGTGATACATGGACATTTAGCAGCCATTGTATAGCCATTGTGTAGCTGTTAGTAAATTTTAGATGGTAAGCAAACAGGTCAAGAAAAGTAAAGCAAAAGATAGAAAGTGCCTGGCTTCAACTTATGGAAAGAGCCCAAATGTCCAGTGACTGATGAATGGATAAAGAAGATAGATAGATATAGATTAGGTATAGATATAGATATAAATATAGATATAGATGACATAGATATAGATATAGACATAGACATAGATATAGATATATATTTCAAAAAGAATGAAATGTTGCCATCTGCAACAACATGGATGAAGCTAGAGTGTATTATGCTAAGTGAAATAAGTCAAAGACAACTACCAAATGATTTCACTCATGTGGAATGAACGTAGGGGAAGGGAAGGAAATATAAAATAAGATAAAAACAGAGAGGGAGGCACACCATAAGAGACTCTTAAAAACGGAGAACAAACTGAGGGTTACTAGAGGGGAGGTGGGTAGGGAGATGAGCTAAGTGGGTGATGGGCATTAAGGGCGCTCATGAAGAGCACTGGGTGTCTTATGTAAGTGATGAATCACTACTGTAACCATTACTACATTGTATGTTAAATAACTTGAATTTAAATAAAATTTTGGAAGAAAAAAAAAGAAAGTGCTTGGATTCTTGACATTACTCAGACACTGAACAAATCTTGAAGGGCATCTGTGTTTACTAATTGGCATTTATTGAAATTAGGCTCCTACCCTCCCACAGAAACGAGACAAGGGCCCTATCTTTTTTGATGGCTGCATTTCCAAGGGGTGGCTCCCAGGTCCTTATGAAAGACCCTTTTGGGTTGTAAAACCAGGAGAAGTCTGAGAGAAGATTTATATCTCAATGGAGCAAAGAAAGAATTTATAGTTGCAAATTTTCTAAAGTAAATACTCTAAGAAAAGGGATCTTAGGGGCCCATAGTCAGGAAAAAACCTGTTTGATATTTCATCAAGCTGAGGGGAACACTGAAGGCATCTTGATGGATGAACATGCTGTTTCTCCTTCTGAGGTCTCCTAATCACTTCTCATTTTGAAAACCTGTGCTAAGGAATTAAGTGAGCCTCTCATGATCTTTCAGCAAATTCCCTTTCGCCCAAATTGGCCAGAATCAGTTTTTGTTGTTTGCAACCAAAGTCCCTCTGATGAATCAAGAATTTCATCCCTTACATTTATTTCTTTGTTTTAAACATTAGGATATGAAAATTACATTTTCCATTGAGAGTAAAGTAGACCAGATATGGTAAGAAGACAACCAGCGATCTGGATTCTAGTTTTAGTCTGGTCCCCATATGTCTGAGGTCTGAGGCTCGTTTTTCTCAATCTGACAAATGAGATGATTTGAGCAGATGGTCTCTGAGCTCCCTTTGAAATCTGATATTCCAAAACTAATAATTTTGACAAATGCATTTTAATGGGAAATAAAAAGATCCCTTCTTTAGCCCAAATTTTCATTAGCTAGAAAGAATAAAGATAACTATGCCAAAGGTGTCCACAGTTAAGCAGAAGCAAAATCACAGGCAGAATTTTAAACAGCAAGTTTTGATTAGAGGAGTTCAAAGCATGGAAGATTTGCTATTCAAAGAAGATTTTTAGCATAGACCTGCACAAATTGCCAATATAAAATGGTCGACAGGTACAAAGTAAAAGAGAAGAAATATACTGAGTAGACAAAGAGTTATCCTGGACACAGGGAATAATTCAGAACAGTAACTTCAGAAAGGAGCAACACGACAAACTGAGTGCTATAGAATAAGTTCATTTTTCAGCAATCTAAGAGCAGCAATCCAGAGCAACGAAATAAAACCAGCAAGTCTCCCCACATGGGGCAGCTAAAGCTGTAGTCACCACAAAAGGAGGATAAATGGAATGTGTCACAGGGGATTAGGTGTTTAAGGGAGTAGAAAGTTCTTATAACAGCTGCTACTTGCGATGGATCTCAAGAATGTTTTTAAATGAGTAGATAAGGTATTGAAATCCTTGCATTTGCAATCCTTTGAGGAAAGAAGCAGAGTAAGAGACAGGAGCTGAAACTGTTGCTAGAAAACGTTGAACTTAATTTTACATACAACTTTTTTTTATCTGAAACGTAATCCACACTCATCTTGGAAAAATTGCAAAACAAAGATACACAAAAGAAAATTAAGAAAACACATATTTCCATTATTTATCTAGACACAATTCTGCTTCTTGATTTTCCCTGGAATAGTAACTCAGATATTCCAATAGAGGAATTTATCCTTACATCACTAGCCACATACCTGGAGACAGTATGTTCAAAATGGAGGGCTGGGGAAAGGTGAGCTGTTACCTTTTCGGTCTCTCCACCTCTAACCATAAATAAAATTATGCAGATATTATTTACAGAGCTTACGAATGTCAATGGCTTAAACATAGCTTGCCCAAGCTACTAGGTTAGGCTACAGGGAAACTACAAAGCTCTATTAGTAAACTAGTACTAGTTTAGTAAAACTAGCTTTCCTATCAGCCTGGCATCACTTCTTGGACAAAAGCTGTAGCAAGGTTTCCCATACACTAAGGTTCCCCTAAAAAAGGAATTATCAAGACACAGTTCTCTGTGTTAATCCTTTTGGTTCTACTCTATGCCAGCACTATTCAGTCATAGTCCATGGGGGGTTATGGATATTTAAGTACATTGTCTATTGTCAGCACCTTCTACCTCTAAGTCCTATCCACTCAGGTAAGTAAAAATGTTGTAGCACATAGCTCCACCTATCCTCTGGTTATCTGCATAGTACTTGAAGAGCATTTGAAAACCTTTCTGTGGCAGTGTTAGGCTCCTGGATGCAGGATAGGTCAAATTTCCATCCTGGGAAATAGGGCAAGAGAATACACTGAATGGCACGAAAGACTCCATCAAAGGGACTAATGGGGATTTCCATGGGGTGTTACGGTATTAGTCACAAAAGCATTAGGCCTTTCATTTAAAGGCAGCTGCTATTCCTTGAGATAGTGGCAGAGCCAAACACACATATTTTAAAAGCACTACCAACCAATCCAATACTTAAACATGTAAATTCTTCCTAGGGGGTGGATGGTTCAAGCTGCACAGCTAACACCAACTCATTTTTTGCATTTCTTCAAACAAAGAGAACAAAAGAAACAAAATTTGTTACCCTTGATTATTCAAACCCTGACTAGATACATATATATAGTATCTATAATATACATATACATATATATAGTGTCTATATATAGTATCTAAAATCACTTCAAAAGAACATTTGACAATGATCAGGTCTTGACCTCCCAAACTAAGCACCTAAGGAAGCACTACAAAGTGTGTTTATTGGCTGTTAAGGAGTATTCTATCCTTTAAAGGGATGACAAGATATTAGAACTTATTTACTCTTACTGGATGTCCAAGAGATCTGTGCTGGAACTCAATGTTGGAAAACATGGCATTCAGAAAGACTGTCTGAGGTGGCTTTTCTTCAGATTCTTAGGAAAGGATTCTGTCTCTTAGTTCTCAATCCATCTTAAAAAGTTAGGAAAGAACCCTGAGGTATAGTATGGAAATAATAACTTTGAGGACTTTTCCGGAAATTTCCAGAAACCAAAATATCTTTCTCAAAATTTTAATGGAGGAGAAAGTTCTCCCCAAATCCCTTGAGTTAACCTCCATATGCCAGTCTTCTGTGATTTTGTATAGATGGTTAAAGTCTGAAAGAGATTAAAAAAAAAAAGTCAATGTGAACAACTAATGCCTGTTAACTGGTGATTAAGTTGTGTTACCAATACTATCCTGACATTTTACCTCTGTGATGTGATATAGGATATAATTAGATTCATCCAAATAGACCTACATTTCTCAGCTGAAAATATAATCTGACAGAACCCTTATAAGAAAAATATTGGATTATTTTTCATAATGTTATTTCTATTTTAAAGAAAGGAAAGGACTACCATGAAGCAGATAAATTATGCTAAGAATTGAGTGTAATCTCCTTGCCATAGACTGAATAAACTGGACACACCTGTCTCTTGAGGTTCCTATCCTACAACCATGCATTCAAAACTTCAACTCTTCTGACTTTACACTCACTTTCCTCTACGTGAAATGTGCTTCCTTCACCCAGATTTCACAGGGTTACTCCTTCTTACAGAGTTACTTTCTTATTTCAGCTCAGATGTTAAATTTTTCAGAATGATGTTTTTAACTGAACAATCTAAACTAACCCCATACCCTAGGTAACTCTCTCTGTTTTTCACATTTCTTATTCCTATCTGAAAATCTAGCTTATTTGTTTATTGTCTTTTTATCCCTAGAAGAATATACATTCTACGGAGACAGGAAACTTATATATCAAGTTTATTGTTAGATTCTTATTTTCTATAAGAATGTCTAGAGTATTTGTTAAGAAATGAGTGAATTAAGAGTACAGTGGTTTTCCAAGGAAGAAAAATTAAAGATTTTGTTTCTTCAGTACTGGTTATGTGCCTAATACAGTACTTGACATATCATGAACACTTTGTTAGAATAGGATACAAAATACAATTTAACCAAATGCTGATCAATATACAGGTGACGCTTGAACAACACTGGAGTTAGAGCTGCCAATGCCCCCCTCTCCTCTATAGTTGAAAATCTGCATGTAAGTTTTGACACCCCAAAACTTAACTAATAGCCTATTGTTGACTGGAAGCTTTACCAGTAACATAAAGAATCAATTAACACATAGTTTGCATGCTATCTGTATTACATACTGTATTCTTATAATAAAATAAGCTAAAAAAAGAAAATATTAAGAAAATTCATGAGGAGGAGAAAATACATTTATTGTACTGTGCTGTATTTATATTAAAAAAATCCACATGTAAGTGGATCCCTGTTGTTTAAGGGTCAAATGTAATTAGAAAATGGTTAAAATAACCCCAGTGTCTTACTGTGTTATTGCTTGCTATCCCCATGGGTGAATAAAATTAAAGGCATGTGTAGTACATTTTTACACATTTCAGTGGGGGCTGTATACCGTCGTTGACAACTGGCTCCCAGCACTTTATTAGTGCTACACTGAGATATGCTCTAACAGTTCTGTACTCATCTGTCTCTAATCAAATGCAACCAAGTCTATACCTTATCTGCCTCATGCCTCACTCAGCCAAAGTTTCCATGTCTTGTTGGGATCCATCAGAGAAGATGTTCTATACTTCAGCATGGTTGTCAACTTCTCTTTATCATTAAGCTATTAATCTTATCTGGGGATGTGACCCTTGGTCATTTCTGCAATAGCTATGACCCTCTTTCCATATTAGCTCTAATAATAAATTTGGAAGTCCCATCAAGCCTAGGAATGAGCTGTGCAAATAAATATTTTTCCAGAGTTAATGGTTATCTTTTCAAACAAAAATCTTGTCCTCCAACCTGCTAGGGAGCTCCCCTGAAAGATAATTAAAACATTGATAAAGGATTGAAACCTATGTCTCCTCCCCAAACTCTGCCCACTCTCACTACCCTTGAATTAAAGCAAGTCCATCCAAGCAAAAAGTAAACTGAATTTTAAAAGATTCCAACACCTTCTCATCTGAGGTCCCACCAGGTTACTGCTAGCTTGTTTGGAATCTGGCTGCTTCATTATTGCTTTCAGCAGAATTAGTATCAACTGCCTATTAGTTGTCAATGTCAATGTCTTTAAAATCCCTTGACCAGATCTCTAATGAAAAGACATTAGATGATAAGGCAAGTGATTTCTCTACTTTCTTTTTGGTGTCTGACATCATTAATGTGATTAATGAGGTGACCAGGGAACCCAAATCGCTCGTCACCATTAGATTGCTAGTACAATAGCCAAAGCTCAAAGGTGGGGAAGGAATGGGAACAAAAGTCTTCTCTTATCTCTGTTGTGTACTCTATCAAGGAGACAAATGACCTACCTACAGGTGTGTACCTGTTTGGAATAGTAAATATTTGATAGTAGTAAAGGCTGAGAAAACCACAAATACATGTTTATTTGCTTTTGAATTATTTGTAATAACTAACAAAGACTTTTTACTGGTAAAGCTTAAAAATACATTCTAGATGATCAAATGATGATTATAAAATATAAAACAAATAGCCATATCAGTGCCTTTTAAAAAGAGTAAAAGGAAGGTACACTCACCAACAGAAGTGATTGGCTCATGTTAGTAAAAAATCCAACAGTAGTTCTTTTTTTTTTTTTAATTTTATTTTATTTTTTTTATTTTTAACATTTATTTATTTTTGAGACAGAGAGAGACAGAGCATGAACGGGGGAGGGGCAGAGAGAGAGAGGGAGACACAGAATAGGAAGCAGGCTCCAGGCTCCGAGCCATCAGCCCAGAACCCGACGTGGGGCTCGAACTCACGGACCGCGAGATCGTGACCTGAGCCGAAGTCGGACGCTCAACCGACCGAGCCACCCAGGCGCCCCCAACAGTAGTTCTTGCTTCAGGCACAGCCAGATGTATCTTGCCCCTCCTGTCCCTTTTGTTCTTTCTTTCTCTCCCATTGTGCATCTGTCCCTCCTTTTCTCTGCTCTCATCTACTTTGTTGTTTTCAAAATCCTAGGGAAAGATAGATGAAGAGCCAGTGAGGATTGAAAGAGAGAACTTCTTTTCTCTCATTGTAGTAACTTCCCAAAGTTGATACAATGCAGCTTGGGTCACTTGCTTAGTCTTAGAGGATGAGAATATAATTATATTGATGTGTTCACATGAGTCCAGTCCTGGAGAAGGGGGAAGTAGTTCACTCCAATGTGAAACATACTCCTAAGAGCAGGAAACTGCAATACCTTTTTACCAAAAAGAAAAATCAAACCTGAGCATTCAAATAATGAAATATCTACCAAGTAGTGTTTTTTAAAAAGAAATGGGGTTTGTGTTTAGTCATGCAAACTTTTTTCTGCAAAGTTATGAACTGATGGGCATTCTCATGCGTGGCTGGTAGGAGTATAAACTTTAAAATTTTCCTGGAGGGCAATTTAGAAACATTTTAAATATGAGCGTATACCTTGATCAGGCAACTACCATTCTAGGAATTTGTATCAAAGAAATAATAGTAAATCTTCACAAAAGTGTAACAAAAGTGACGTTTATCTCAAAGTATGTAGGACATCAAAGAATTGGCAGCAATCCAAATGTCCAAAAGGTAGGGGAGGAAATTAAAAACAGCATGGAAAGTAATATTTTTACATTTATCTACTTACTTGTCTGTTATTTATTTAGTTAGTTATATAATCTGAACAGATATACACCCAGAGGCTCAAAGTGTTTGTCTCTGGGTGGTTGAAATGTGGGTGATTTTTCCTGCTTTCTTCTTGCTAATCTCTATTTACTAATTTGTCCCCAGTGAGTATAAACTTGCATTAATTGTGTAATGTTTGTATTCTGAGATAGGACAGCTTGAACACAGACTCCTTAATTTGCTCCAAACAACCTTTCTAAATAATACTGTATTTGGATGGGAGGCATGGAATGCAGGACATAGAACACCTCTAACGTGTCTTTAGGGACCAAGAATCAATTAGAAACCATTCTCTTTTGTGTCTGTCCTAAGCTAAGGGGCTAGACCCAGGGGCTAGGTCTTACCTATGTTTGGGGTCTCTGGTGATGATTCAGGTTTCTTGGTAGTGAGGGAAATTAGCAAGCAGGTGCCCGTGCTCCTGTTCCAGAAAGACTATGCCTGCTTACTTGTTGCACGTGGGCCTAGTGATGTGGAAAGCCTAGAAAGAATTACATAGGAGAGAAAAATGCCCCCAGTCCCTGAAAAGGGGGGAGGGCTGCCACTATAGCCCAACTTCACATGATATTTTAAAATTAATTCCAGATACAATAATCATTTAAATGCAAAATATAAAATAGTTAAAACATTATAAGAAACTTTAGAAGAATATTTGTCTAACCTTGCATTATACAAGAGTCTCTTAAATAAGATAGAAGACCTAAAGACACTACCTATGTAATATTTCATTACATAAAAATTACAGATTTTTCATGCCAGTCATATCATAAACAGAGTTAAAAGTGAAGGGAGAGACTGAGAGAAATATTTTCAACGCTTGCCATATTAAGGGTTAATATTCCTTATATTAAAAAAATCTCTAGAAATAATTAGGAAAAAGAAAAGTAACTAAAGGGACAATGGACAAAGAGGGAATCCTGGGAATCCTAGTGGTTAATAAACATGCAAGAATTCTCTTAACCTTTTGGGGCTTAGGGGAATGTAAGTTAAAACAACAATGAGATGCCATTTTTTCACTCATCTCATAAAGAAATAATAATACAGTGACAATACACTGCTGATGAGGAAACAGGGATATATAATCTTTATGTAGTAATTAGTAATATGTAATAACCGCTTTTGGGAATTAATCAGGCAAAAGCCGTTAAAATTGTAAACACCACCTTTGACCCACTAATCTCAATTTAGGAATCTATACTATAGACATAAAAATCTTTGTGTTATATGAACAAAATGTCTATTGCAGCAATATTTTATTATGGCAAAATAAGAAAAAATAAAGGGCCACCAACAGGGGAAATGGTTGGATAAATCACAACACTTCTACTCTATGCAGGAATCAACGTCTATCCAGAAGAATAGGCTAAACCAGTGGCTCTTAAAGTCTGGCCCTTGGCCCAGTAGTCTCAGCATCACCTAGGAACTTGTTAGGAATGCATATTTGACCCCACTCCAGACATATGGGAATGTCTGAGGATGGGGCCTGGTAATGTGTCCTAACAAGTCATCCAGTTCTGATGCCTGATTCTGTTATGTGGTTACATCTATATCGACTGTCTTGAGAGATCTACTCATATTGTTACATGAAAAATTAAATTTCAGAGTAATATATTTAATGTGATGCATTTTTATAGAAACAAACATTAATAAAACACACATTTTTGACGTGTACTCATACTTCCATACAAGAAAGCAGAACTTGTAGAATGATACACCTGCTGCCATTAACATTGATTAACGAGGGAAAAGAGTAGGGGGAAAAATAACCTCTGTCTCCATTCATCTCTTTCATTTTTCACTGGTAACAGTGAGCATATATAACTTTCCTAATCTCAAAAAAAAAAAAAAACATTTAAATAATATATTAAAGAAAAAACAATCAATGAACCTAGATTTTTACCTGACCTATATCAAACAGACCCATGCTAATTGGACATCAATTTTGGTAAAAAGATTTTCCTTTCACCAAGCCTTAATTGGCCTTCAGACTTAGCTCATGATGGTCTTGACATAACCTTTCATTAAGCAAACTCTTTAAATAGGTAGATGGGTCAGAGCAAAGATTCTTGGATTTTGCTTGAAGGGGCTAAAAAGCACAATTCCTCTGGACTATTTTCTCCAAACTATCTTCATTAAAGTTAAAGTTAAAACCCATCCATTGGACCCTCTGAAAAGATTATAGTCACTGAAAGCAAATTATGTAGATGCCAACATACATAGTAAAACTTCAAGCAATTTATTAAATGCGAATTTTGTCCACTGGTACTTTATCCCAATCCTTTCCAATGTGCTTTAAATTATAAATTGTAAATGTGTAAGAACAATGTTTCCTATTTAAAACCCTTAAAATCAGGGGCGCCTGGGTGGCGCAGTCGGTTAAGCGTCCGACTTCAGCCAGGTCACGATCTCGCGGTCCGTGAGTTCGAGCCCCGCGTCAGGCTCTGGGCTGATGGCTCGGAGCCTGGAGCCTGTTTCCGATTCTGTGTCTCCCTCTCTCTCTGCCCCTCCCCCGTTCATGCTCTGTCTCTCTCTGTCCCAAAAATAAATAAACGTTTGAAAAAAAAAAATTTAAAAAAAAAAAAACCCTTAAAATCATTCATTGAAGTAACATTTTTAAGGTCAAATAAGTCAGATGTTGAATTATTGTTTTTTTGGCTAAGATTTCCTTTCAAGGACAAAATATTCCAATAATATCACCTGAAACTGATCCTATCTATATCCAAAGTTTGTTAGAAAATACATTTACTTGAAAAGTTCTAGCAAGTCAATAGGTACACAACTGTGTGATTCAAAAGTTATATCCTAGGAAGTCACAGAAGCTATTAACAAAATAATAATGACTTCTCTGTAAATTTAACTTGTGATGTTGACTTCTTCCTTTTAATTACTTAGCTCTTGAATATAGTCAATAGTCTGATGAGCTCTGATTATGGAGAACTCAGCTAAAAATATTTTGAATTAATAATCAAATGCAATGTGACATTTAGGTTTAAAAAACTCTAGTCACCCCCACTATCAACCCATTCTTTTTCCATGGCCCAACTTTAGGGTTATAACTGAAGTGAATCTCTAGTGATTAATGCCCAGGTGATTTGAATTTTACATATTGCAAGAAAATTAAGAGGAACATTTACTTGCCCTTAAAAAAAATCTATAATCCACAAAACAGAACCTAGATTTAAATGTCCTCAGGCCTGAAAAAATACTTCCATAGCCTTTTATGTCATGGTGGTCTAAATGATTTCCAAGACAATGTCATAAAAAGAAGCTTTTTGTCACTAACTTAGAAGAGATTAGACTTAAATAATTTAATTAAGTTAACAAAGTCCACTGTAATACTTTAGAAATGAATCTCTTTTAATCTTCCAATTTTATTGGTTTCATTACTGTTGTAAAGAATTTCTAACCCATGATTATATCTGTGCCTTTCCATACAGCCACTCAAGAGTCCTGAGGAAAAAAACCAACTAATTTTATTATATGCTTTGGTTCTCAGCAGACACCAACAAATAGAGAAAATCCTTTCTGCCTTAGCTCTAAAATGTTTGCTCTGCATTAACACATCTCACTAGTGTAAGTAAGTATATTTTTCTTCCTTCAAGTAAATATTTGAGAACCTACTATGTGCCAGTTCTTGCCAAGCATTTCAAGTGCATAAGGAAAATCAAGACAAGTATTTGACATAAATAGCTTAAATTACAGTGAAAATCTTTCTCTAAAATAGTTTCTTAAATACTTTTTAACTCAGTAATTACTTATTCAGATGTTTGACTTAACACCCATGCTATTTCCTACCCTATTAGTAACTGATTAATTCCTTTTACTATTTGCTGTAAGTGTTTCACTGCCCTCCACAGTGTTCCTTGGGATCCTTCCCTTCATTGAGGCTAGTTGGTCACTGACAGCTGACCAAGGAATAGATCCTATATACCTTCCAAAATTATTTTACTTTACTTCTATATTGTAACACCATTTCTTTTATCAAAAAGTGTTCTGAAATGCTGGAACCAAGGAGAATATTCTTATTTAAATATTAGGAATTTGTGTCTGCATAACTTAAAATACAATACCTTCCCCTGAAAGGATTTATATGCTGTGCTGATAGAGTTTATCATTTTTATTTGTGGTGTTAATAGAATTCAGATTTAGATATCATTTTCATGGTCTGCATTAACAAGAAAAAAAAGCAGACAGCTGAATAAGATTTGGAAACTGTCCACGTTCAAGGCAATGAGCAGATTAAGTGTGAAGAGAAAAATAATATGGTTTTAGGAAAAAGTCTTTCTAGTTGAAACTCTCATCCATGGCCGTGGGATTATTTTTTCTCTCACTAAATCTTAGTCTGTTCTGTAGTCCTAAAAGACTACTTAGTAGAGGAAAAAATCCAATGTTGAAGAATGCATGTTACTGAAATCCCCACCAGTTGTTAATATCCCTCCAGGCCATGGCCAGGTTTTGCATATAGTCAAGATTCTTTAGTCATCTATTGATTTTCAGATTACTATAGTTGTCTGAGAATGCCTTTTAATTTAGAGTCCTCTCTACCAAATTCCTCCTGTTAACCAGAGGAACCACAGACCATTGAGGCTGAAAAAGTTCAAGTTCACCATCATCAGATATTAGTTTCCCCATGCTTCCAGATGATTACCCAGAAAATTCTTCTATACGTTTGCAACAACAAACTTCTTAAAATTTTGATGTCATCCAGTAGAAATTTTCCTGGAAAAATTCTTTACCTAAAAAGTACTTTAAACTACACAGAATTCTTAGAAAGGAGATTTATAGAACCCACACTGGGGTTTCCGATTAGAACTACAACAAAGAAAATATGAACCACCATCTCCAACTACTGGTTAGGAAAGATGTTAGAGTTAAAATGCCTGGGTTTGATTCCAGCTGTGTAGTCTTGCACATATTACTTACTCCTTCTAATCTCTCTAAGCCTCAGATTCTCCACATATAAAATGAGGATAAAAGTAACACCCATCTCAAAGGGTTTAGTGAAGATTAAATAAAATAAGGTGCTCAGTACAATGCCCAGCACATAGTTCCCTTTCTATCAATTCATGATTCAACAAATATGTATGTGCTACTCTTTGGTCATTTTCAATATTTTAGTCTACCATTTTTCTTAATAGAATCTAAAGGATTTACCAGCTTTAATGGTAATGCATAGTTCCAAAAGTCAGATTAGTATTTATCTATCTTCTGTAGTATTTTTTTTTAATTTCTATTTTCTTATTCATAAGTAACATCTTAAATCTCTATTTTCCTCTTCCTTCTTTCTTGGCTATTTTGTTTTTGTTTTTGTTTTTCTAACTTTCTAACTTTTGCTTTTCTAACTTCTAACTTCTTCATTTTAACCTTGTCTTATAGGCATTAGGACTCTGGTTATAGCAGCTTTTACTAAAACCTGTAGGCTTAGGTACGATGTGCCTCATTTCATTGCTTTATAAAAAGTTGCAATGTTTGTTACCTTCTCTTTGATTTAAGAATAATCTGGAAATGGGTTTCTTAATTTCTATGCTGTCAAGATTCTTTTTGTTCATCTTTCAATTTTTGGATTACAGTAGTTATTTGAGAATACCTTTTAATTTAGTCATCTCTACCAGAAAAAAAAAAAGAGATTTTGTCTTAACAGTTAAAAATTCATAAGCATCTAAGGAAAATTTTGAATTAACAATTCTTGTAGAACTTTAAGAATTCCAAGAAAAAAATGTCATAAGCTCAATGGCCTCAATGTTGAGAAGCATGGAGCAATAAGAAAAATCAAATAAATCCATATTTGAATATCTAGGTATCCAATCTATGTTACTTTATTTTGAATTTCAAATGTTTAGTAGAAATCAGATGGGTAAAATTTAAAGTATTCCCACTTGCTTTTATACTTTTTTCCTCTCAGTTTTAATAATAAATCTTTATAATTGAAGTCAATCCAGGGACTTTTCTGGAAGTAAAATTAATCAAAACCCAAGCATCAAAGCAGAGTGTTCAGTGTAAAATGGGACCAGAAGACTGGTTGCAAGTAGGATGCAGATGATAAAAGTAAAGCCTATGTTGAAAAAAAACAGTAAGTGCACCATCTGAACAATATGCATGAGACATCAGGATAAGAAAACCTTATCATTGTGGTACTTCTGCCTCAAGGAGAAAAGGAACCCCAGGAACAAGTAGCTTAACTTCCAAGATACTAGCCAATGACTCCAGGTGTAGGGGACTCTACGTTAGTTCTCAAAGTTTATAACCTTATCCTCAGTCCCAGAATAACAGAACATTTTACCATGGACCCAGAGTTCTCTCTAGTTTTATTTAGGGTTATAAAAAGAAAAGACTATTTCCACAACTGTAAGCAAAGTGGTTCTCACTAAACCTTAGTTTCCTCATCTGCTAAGTAGGTACTGGGTGGCAAAGGGCCTGATTACATAATCTATAAATTTTTAGCTCTAACATTTTAAAATTCTATAGGCTGGTTAATATATGTCTAGCCTAAGCATTAAAAACATATAATGAAATCTCAATTGCAAATAGCCAGTTTATAATAGACCTAACTAAAATAGTTTTGATCAAATACACAACACTCTGAAGTATTACTTGATAAGACTAGTTTTGAAATAATCCTGTCATTGATGATAAATTAGGTGTTTAGATATGAAGACTAATCATGTCAAAAGTTATTTTGTGATACTGAAATTTTATTTACAGAAAGAATAAGAAGTAAACTTTTGAGTCTTTAAAATAAGCCAAGAATAGGGGCTAAATGTTTTCCATGTGCCAAATAACTGGGAATCACGAAAATAAAAACCATGGACTATCACTCTTTAACAGATGCTGTTGGTTCCCAGCCCACATCCCCTGGGTCTCGTTACTTCAGTTTGGTCCTGCACAAATATCAACCACCAGTATTTGCACCTCTTGGCCCAAGAGTCTCTGATGCCTTGAAAGGCTGCCATGCCTATATCCAGCAGGCCTAAGGGACAGGGAACTAATGCCTGTACCCCAGAGAGCAGCCTAAACCAATTACTGAATGGAATTGCTATATAAATGCACAGCTTGCTCACCCTGCAGGCAAAATACGTGTTTTACACCATTTTTCAGAATTTCCCGAGGTGTTAAGATCTGGCCACCAGTAGCAGTGGCTGCCTTGATGGTGCTTCCTATGCTGGCTACCTCACTCTCTCCATGTCTCTTCCCTACTTCCCTACTCATGTTTATTTGCACTTGAGTCTTTGTCTTAGGATCTGTTTCTGAGATTATCCAAACAAAGACTACCAGAAACACATTGATCTCACTGTGCAAGTAAATCTTTATATAAGGTATGATTTTGTCCTCCACCACTCCCCTTAAACACACACTCATGCTCTTTGCCCAAAATTAGGGGGAGGGGAGTGGGGGAAAACTTGGCAGGAATCTTGCATGTGCAGTGAAAAAAAGCAATACACACTCACAAAAGAAAAATAAATGTGGAGGTGAAATTTAACATCTAACCTAGAAACAAAAATCATTAACAGAAACTTTTTCACAAATGAAGGTATTATAAGCTGAAGGGGTGGAGGGAAAAGGGATTATCCCTTTAGTTACCATTTCCCTGCTCTTAGGAGAATTTTGAAGATAAAGACTTAGACAAGCATATTTTATCAGGGTTGGTGTGAGTTAAGGGTACATTCTGGTGAACACAGGTTCTGAGTCTAAAAGCAAAATCCTGGCATAGACATATCATGGATATAACCTTAACATAATGCTGTTATGTTAAGGAGCTCAGTGTGTTATCTGTACACATATAGTGACAATCAAGATGGATCAGGCAGGCTTTAAAGACCTTTAGAGACTAATAAAGAAGAAGTTAACCTTTTATAATTAGCTCAAGACTCTAGGAAGGAAGGTAAAAAGAAACTTCAATGTTTCTTCTACATCATCCAGCTCAGCTCACCAAGTTAGGAAAAAAGTTCACTTGTTCAAAAACTCCACATGTACTGTCCTTCTGGAACTTGGCAATAGCAATTGAAAGGAGAGTGGACATGCTCCAAAGAAAGAAAGAAAGTTCCATCATCCCAACTTTGTTTTCAGTATAAAGACCACACACAAGGCAAACTTTAAATTTTACCTTCAGAATGAATAAAGAATCAATTACTGTTGTAATATCTTGGCTCTCATGTGCAAAAGTCAAAACTCTACCTTCCCAAATGTCTATTTTCATATCTCTGAATCACTCATGAACACACTATGGGTTACAGGCATGCTGCTTTTATCTAGCTTGACTATTATGGAGCCACTAATATTAATAGGCCTGACCCTAGGTTAAAATCATTCTGATGGGGATAACAGAAATTAAACATTTGACTGATTGTAGACTTCTTATGTCACCTCTGCTTATAACAAATTGAGTTTTGGGGCATCTGGGTGGCTCAGCTGGTTAATCGACCAACTCTCAACTTAGGCCCAGGTCATGATCTCACAGTTCATGAGTTTGAGTCCCACATCGGGCTCCGTGCTGATGGTGTGGAGCCTGCTTGTGACTCTCTCTCTCTGTCTCTCTGCCCCTTCAGCATTCTGTCTCTCTGTCTCTCTCTCTCTCTCTCTCAAAATAAATAAATAAGCTTTTAAAAAATGAATTCAGTCTTTTTTGCGAATCTTTTTCCCTTCCTTTTTTTCTGATCTCTTTCAAAGGGAATTTTCTTGGTAAGCCCAGTCCCCAAGATTTTATCATTCTAAATTTGGAGAATAGATAAAGTAATTCTGAATGGAGGAAAGGGTATGCTTCAAAAACCACATGGTCTGGGGCTTCATAAGACAGAAAGTAAAGGGAGAGAATCAAAAAGAATCAGGGACTAGTATGATATATGAAAATTTGATAAATTGAGATAAGAAAGGGTATTTTGTAGTGTTGTTGAATTACAGAGCTGTGATTCAAATATAAGACATTCAGATACTTGTCTGTAAGTATAAAATTATACTAAAGTATCAGTATAGTATAGTATAGTATAGTATAGTATAGTATAGTATAGGAAGTATTGTCTGCAATACTAAACTAAGCGGCCTCTCCTACTCTCCTACCCTTTTCTATCCTGAAGCTATTTACAAAGATGTAAATGGGTCCCCACAGCACTAGCTGGACAGTTTTCAAATAATCTATTAGAAAATCAAACCACCAAACAGGCATTAAGCTATCATCTTCCCATCAACTATAATATCCTCTGTCTCTATAAGACAGATGTTTAGATGTATATTCTATCCGGGAAAAAGTGGGAATTTTATTTCAGCTCTCTGTGCATCATTAGGTTGCTGGAAATCATGGAAACCTAAATTACACATGGAAGTTATTTCATGCATTGAGACCTCTTGTAGGAAGAAAGCAGCAATCAAATCAGTCAGTTCAAATCATCCTCGACATTAGCAAGGTGGCTGTAGGATCATTTTAAGAAATGACTTCCTGTTCCTATTAGCAGACTGATTATACTCGATATTCTGTTCCAGAAACATATTACCATACCAGTCTCCCAAAATGTGTAGTAAAAGAATATAATTTCTTTGCCAGTGTTTACATTCAAGTCAAAGTTCTTAAAAAGAAAGAAGAAAGAAAGAAAGAAAGAAAGAAAGAAAGAAAGAAAAGAAAAGAACAAGAACAACACTACCAAAAAATTGGAACCATGACAGTTTGCACCCCACAGCAAAATCAATCATTAAGGCAAATATTTACTGTTTGGTTTTTGAACATAGATGTGTGGACAGAAGTTTAATGTCCATGAAATCTGTTTCCAGTGCATTAGCCATCACATTACAAACAACCAGCAAGATTCTTTCTTGTTTGAAATGTGTCCCACATGCTCAGAATCAATCTTGATCAACAGACTGCAGTATAATTTGGAAGTTCAGAAATGACAAGATTATGGACACATTTCAATTAAAAAATAATTTCAGAGAAGACAACTCATATGCATTATGTATCTAACAATGCTTCTGAAAGACATTTAGGAATCTACCATATCAAGTCTGAACAGAGAGTCTTGGTTTACTTTGTCAAACAATATAATGTAGATGAATTACTTATGGAGATGCTACAGGCAACCTTCCATTGTTTTTTGTAACCAATTCCTGAAATATATTCAAAAGTTAAATGTGAAGAAATAAAATGGTCTGTGTTAAATCTTAGCTCCACAAATTACTAGTTAAAAGGTGTTCAATTACTTAACATCTCTGATTCATACATTTATTCACTCAGCAGATACTTAACATTTGCCTGCTTATGTGTCAGACACCATTCTAGGTTTGGAGAATGTAGAAGTCAACAGGAGAGGCTACAGGCCCTGCCTTCATACTTTTAGCAAAGGAAGCAACAAAAAGGACAAATAGATAACATATTAGAACATGATAAATGTAGAAAGAAACATTTTTAAAAAGAAGAGAATGGGATATGAACTATTAGAGAGGTCTGAGGTATGTGTTAGGTAGATATTTTAGATAGAGCCGGGTAAGATGTCGCCAAGATGACCTTGGTGATAACATGAAGGAAGTGAGAAAACACGTCATGTCGATGTTCATGGAAGGAAAGAGTGCTCCATGAGTGGCAAGTGCAAAAGCCCTGAGGCAAGACTATGCCTGACAAGATATGAGGACAGCTAGAGCAGAGAGATTAAAAGTAGAGTGTTAAGGGGCACCTGGGTGGCTCAGTCGGTTAAGCGGCCAACTTCGGCTCAGGTCATGATCTCGCACTCCGTGAGTTTGAGCCCCGTGTCGGGCTCTGTGCTGACAGCTCAGAGCCTGGAGCCTGTTTCAGATTCTGTGTCTCCCTGTCTCTGACCCTCCCCGTTCATGCTTTGTCTCTCTCTGTCTCAAAAATAAATAAACGTTAAAAAAAGTTTTTTTAAAAAGTAGAGTGTTAAGAGATGAGGTCAGGATAGTAATGAGATCACAGTTGGAGAACAGGCTGGGAAAGCCTTTTAGTTCATAGCAGGGATCTTCAAGATAATAAGTTATTAGATGATTTTGAGAAATAACATTATCAGGCTTACATTTAACAGGGATAATAATAATTCTTGCTCGTAGGTTTACTGTAAAGATTAAATAAAATAATTGACATAAAATGTTTCCCACATTACATGACAAAGGTGAAAAATAAAATATTAGCTTCCATAATTATTTTCATTAACTAGACAGAGATTAGAAAAGCATGATCAAAATAGAAAGTCATTGCATGGGTATGCCTTTTATTTTTTTATTTTGTCTCTGTTCTTCAAAAATAAGAATAATAATCCAAGGAGGGAAAGGGAAATGATAAAGAGATGCTTTGGTTGAAAGATCAAGTGAAGATAATTTCTAGAACATTTAAGTGCTTTTCAAAAAAATGGAGGAAAAAATTTAGGGTACAAAACAGAAGAATATTAAAATTTCCAGGTAAATCTCTCAATGCTTTAAGCACAGAAATAATTGGAAATCGATTTTAAGCTATTTGAAATTGATTCTTCTTCCAATTTAGGGCCAGGAAGAAGGATCCAAAACTGTTTGGATGACTTTCGGCAAAGTATGATACTCGGTAAATAGAAAGAATATGTTGTAAATAGATTCCAAGAAAGCTACTAATAGGCCTCCCTGCTGGCTGAGCAAGATTACTGAAATAAAATAAAGCAAGGCAAAATGTGTTATTGCCTACTTAAGCAGTCTGGCATAAAAATTAATGCAGTAGCTGGATATGAGAGAAAAAAAATAAACAGATCATCTCAAAACCTCATGAGAGACAATGTATCTCATATCTCTCCCAGTAAACTATGACAGGTGTACAATAGGCATGAATGATAAGACCACTGGAGGATTTATGATTTGAACTCCCAGAGAACCTTCAAAGTGCAGGATCTCATTTCACACACAGCCCAAGGAATAGTATGTCATATCTTTCCTTTTTATATCATTTTATGTATTCCATTTGTTTTAAGAGCATTTATTGATTATCTATTATGTGCAAGAGGCTGTGGAAAATAGAAAATTGTGTAAGACATGGTCCTCACCACCCAAGAAACTTACATTGCAGCAAAGGGACACAAGGCACAGACTATATCCATTCAACATAAGACACCATCCATTTAATTTAAAACAAAGTAATAACTCTATGGAAAAAAGAAAATCATTAAATATACATAGAACTTTTAAGATAAACCTCAATTTCAGAGGTTTGCACATTAAAGTTTGCAAGAAATGAATACCTTAATATATAAAATCAGGTATATAAATCTCTACACTAAGAGGAAGCGTAAGTGTCAAAGATAGTTTTTGAAATAAGTAGGTATTAGAGGAGCACAAGGGAAAAAGGTATTAGTACTGGGTCAGAGGGGTTAGCAAAATACAGATGATGTTAGCATTTCAGCTGATCTTGAAAAAAAGAACTAGAAAGTCTATAATGGAAATGGTGGGTAAAAAATGCATCCCAGGCAAATGGAAATGGAGGGTAAGAAATGCATTCCCGGCAGATGAAATAGCACACATTGAGGCATAGAGCAAAAATTACTCTGCACAGAGCAGCAGCCATAAATTGAGATCAGTGAAAGAAGGTTCATATTAGACCCAGTTGTAAGGAGCTTTAAATGTTAAATAAAGGATAGTAAACATTGCCTCGCTGGAATAGAAAGTTTTAAAAGTAGAGAACAAATACTCTCACATGCATGGTTTAGGAAGAATCACAAGAAGCAGTCCATGGTGAACTGCCGAGAGGCTTTGCTGCAGAGTGGGAGAGTAGTAAGGAACCTCTGGTAACGCCCAAGGCTAGTGATGCCAAACCAAACCAGGGAGGTAAAACAGAGGGTTGAACAGAGATGAATGTGTCTCTCCACTTAGCTCTTTTACTGACATGATCATAACTGATACATAGTAATGTGACATCAAAAGAAGAGATGTTATTCATATTTTAAAGAGGAAGAAGCCAAGGGAGAAAATCTGTGGCTTTTTTATAGCTATATCCTATGTTGAAAGATAAACTGAGGCACATTCGAAATTTTAAGAGGTTTTTGAGAAAAATCTGTTGTAACCAGGCAGCGCTAAACCATCAGTAGTTAAGAGCACTTAGCAGACAAGAACTATGGTAAACACCTATAAAGTATGGTTGCAAAGAAAGGAACTTATTTGATTGGCTATAGCTTAAAGCCTGGTAGGCTGTTTGTGATTGGTTGTCCATAGCATTTTGATTTTGGAACCTTGAGGCATTCACAGGCTTAGATTTTGGTTTGCCTTACTGAGGCATTAAAACCACCTCAGTAATGGCCTCCTGCTCTAAAATTTACTGCTAGGTAGTAAAAGAATCAGTGCCATAAAACAATTCTACTGTCTCAGTGGACAGATCTTTTCTCTCTTCACAGGACATGAACTCATTCTCATGTACGTTCTTAGTCAGGAACCAAAGCATGAAAATGGTTTAGGATGACCTGGATATCACAACTTGAAAGATAAAAGCAGTACAAGATGAAGTGCTCAGTGCTCCACTGAACAAAAATGGAGGCAGTGACTCAGTACCACAATCTCACACAGTTGTTGACATTGTTAGTGACTGGGGCATTGTCTCCATGCCCAGTCTGTGGCTACATAATCAGAAAACTAAGACAGAATGTCAGATGACTGCATGGGATGAGAGGTGAATCAAAATTTTGGTTACTTCATTAGCAAGATTGAGGATAGAGTGATCTGCTAACTCCACATTCCTATTTCAAAGAAAAAATATTTCTGAAAGAAATTGAACATCCACACATCATCAAAAGAAATTTCATTTAATGATAATGGATAAACTACAAATCAAAATAGATTAAGTTCCCTAGCATTACTGGCATGGTGAACATTTGTTCTCCGCTTCCAAAGAATTTCTTAGATATGTGGTACATATCTAATGACGATGGTCTTTGGGACAACAGTATCAGAATTACCATGGGTGATCCATAATTCAGATTATGGCAGCTAGCCTTGGAAATCTTGGCAGCCGGATTTGGAAAACACTGTTTCATGGGATATTGTGACCAATAGAGAGTTCACGTTGAGTCCATGAGGATAAATTTGTCTTTATCTTTACATGCCATAATAACTTACATGTTTGATTATATTCCAAGCCACATTCTCTCACAAGCAACCAAATTCTATATTTTAAGATAATTATATTAATGTTGAAACCAAACACTTATGAAAAGCACATTCTTTTCCCTTTTTTCTTTTTCAATTAAAAAAATCCCACATATTCTTTTCTGTCTGGCATCTTTTAAGATGATCCATGTTATTGTATATATCAGTAGTGTGTTTGCTTTTTGTTGCTGGGTATAATTTTTAACAATTGAGGAGAAAGTAATCCTGATCACAAGGATTTTTCCATCATAAAGCTTCTTCTTTTCTTTTTAAATATAATTTATTGTCAAATTCGCTAACATATAGTGTGTAAAGTGTGCTCTTGTTTTGGGAATAGATTTCCATCTTTCATCGATTCCATACGATACCCAGTGCTCATCCCAACAAGTGCCCTCCTCAATGCCCATCACCCACTCTCCCATGCCCCCCAACCCCCACTAACTCTCAGTTTGTTCTCTGTATTTAAGAGTCTCTAGTGGTTTGCCTCCCTCCCTCTGTGTTTGTAACTATTTTTTCCCCTTCCCTCCCCCATGGTCTGTTGTTCAGTTTCTCAAGATACACATATAAGTGAAAACATGATATCTGTCCTTCTCTGACTAACTTATTTCACTCAGCATAATACCCTCCAGTTCCATCCATGTTGCTGCAAATTACATGATTTCATTCTTTCTCGTTCCCAAGTAGTATTCCATTGTACATATAAACCACATCTTTTGTATCCATTTGTCAGCTGATGGACATTTAGGCTCTTCCAATAATTTGGCTATTGTTGAAAGCACCGCTATAACACTGGGGTACATGTGCCCCTATGAATCAGCACTCCTGTGTTCTTTGGATAAATTCCTAGTAGTGCTATTGCTGGGTGGTAGGGTAGTTCTATTTTTAATTTTTTGAGGAACCTCCACACTGTTTTCCAGAGCAGCTGCACCAGTTTGCATTCCCACGAACAGTGCAAGAGGATTCCCATTTCTCCACATCCTCGCCAGCATCTGTACTTTCCTGAGTTGTTCATTTTAGCCATTCTGACCAGCGTGAGGTGGCATCTCAGTGTGGTTTTGATTTGTATTTCCCTGATGATGAGTGACATTGAGCATCTTTTCATGTGTCTGTTGGCCATCTGGCTGTCTTCTTTGGAAAACTGTCTATTCATGTCTTCTGCCCATTTCTTTACTGGATTATTTGTTTTTCAGGTGTTGAGTTTGGTAAGTTCTTTATAGATTTTGGATACTAACCCTTTATCTGATTAAGTCATTTGCAAATATCTTTTCCCATTCCGTTGGTTGCCTTTTAGTTTTGTTGATTGTTTCCTTTGCAGTACAGAAGATAAAGCTTATTCTTAACTGTTAGGTGTTTACACATATATGTACATATATACATAACCACCCATATCTGCATGCTACAAAGTTCATGTATGATTTTAAGATTATCCTATTTGTAGTTTTACAGTTTGTGATGATATCCTGTTGGCTTTGAGAAACCTCCATTTCTTTCATGTCCTTTAAAGAAAGGAACACAGAAGTCTTATTTTTCCAAGTTCTTTATAGGATGGACCTGTTCAGTTATTGCATTAGTGATGGATCTACTCCACTACTCTAGTGAAAGACGTGGGTGGGTTCGTGATAATTCTCATGAACAAAACATAAATATATCATACAAATTTTGTATAAGTCATCAGGGGATGTGCTAGAAAAAAAATATTCTAAGGCAAGTTTCCATAAAAAGCCTGACAGTAAATAGTTTAGGCTTTGTGGGCCATATGGTGTTTGTCACAGCTACGCAACTCTGCCATTGTAGCATGAAAGCAGCCACAGACGATATGTAAATGAATGAGCGTATCTGTGTTCCAATAAAATTTTATTTACAAAAATAGGCAATTAACAACAGATATTAGAATGGCCAAAATCCAAAATTCAGGCAACACCAACAACTGGTGAGGATGTGGGGTAACAGGAACTCTCATCCATTGCTGGTGAGAATGCAGAGTGGTACAGCTACTTTAGAAGACAGTTTGGTGGTTTCTTAACAAAAGTACACACACTCTCACAAAAACCTGCATGTAGATATTTGCAGTAGCTCATTCAAAACTGCCACAACCTCAAAGCAGCCAAGATGTCCTTCATTAGGTGAATCACTAAACAAACTGTGGGATATCCATTAAATGAAATATTATTGAGTAATTCTAAAAATGAGCTATCAAGGGGTGCCTAGGTGGCTTAGTCAGTTGAGCATTTGACTCTTAATTTCAGCACAGGTCATGATCTCACAGTCATGAGATGGAGTCCTTAGTTGGGCTCCATGCTGGGCTTGGAGCCTGCTTAAGGTTCTCTACCCCTCCACCCACCCAGCTCATAAGCACGTGCACACATTCTCTTCTTGCTGTCTCTCAAAAATAAAATAAAATGAGCTTTCAAGTTACGACAAGATGAGGAGAAACTTTAAATGCATATTGCTAAGTGAAGGAAGTCTATCTGAAAAGGTTACATACTGTATGATTCCAACTACATGGCATCCTGGAAAAGGGAAAAAACTATGGAAACAATAAAAAGATCAGTAGTTGCCAAGCATGGGGAGGAGGATGATGAATGAGTGGAACACAGGGGGGGGTTTTAGGGCAGTGACTCTAACTATTCCACTTGATATATATTGGCGGATACATGACATTAAGCATTTGTCAAAACTCCTAGAATTTACAACACAAATCATGAACACCAATCCAAACTACAGACTTTAGTTAATACTAATGTATCAATATTGGCTAATGAATTTTAATAGATGTACCACACCAGTGCAAGACGTTAACAGCAGAGGAAACTGTGGAGGGGGTGAGAGTATATGGGAACTCTGTTCAATTTTTCTGTAAACCTAAAATTGCTCTAAAACAAAACAAAACAAAAACGGGCAATGAGCCAGATTTTGGCTGTGGGTTACAGTTTGCTCTTCCCTGCTCTAGAGAATGAAAACATCATCACAGAACACTTGGAGCTCATAAAGTCTTGGTGAATCTAACTTCCAAGAAATTCATTCAGTAAGGTTTTCAGAATTTTGTTTGTAAAAGCAGATTTCTCGTAATAGCCCTCCTTCCAATTACATTCATATTCTTTTTTCTGTAGCAAAAAGTTTTCCATTATAATCATGAAACTACATCCAGCCACTTTCCATACAAGCCCACAGCTAAGCATTTCCTTCTAGCACCAGTGTTCAGGGGCCTCATACAACCTGCAGAGCCTCTGTGCTAGGGAACCTAGCACATCTATTGCAAGCACCAATACAAATGTCTTCAGATTATGTCTTCACCTAGGCTGTTCAAAAATCTCCATGGGATTGAGTATCTTACTGTCCTCTTAAGTAGTCTCATATTCTATATTTTAGAAAGTTGCATTTTCTAGAATTTTTACTGCTATGTTACCATCAACATTATAAGAAACTCTAGCATTTTTTTGAGTGCTATAAACTCAGTCTTCCTCAGTCTCCATGACCAGTGAGAGCAGCAATGTCTATTGCATTTATAAGATACTAATCAAATTTATTTTAGTCAAAATAGTGACGTGTATTCTTAGTAACAATGCCATAAATCATCTGTTTAGCACTTAATGTAACAATGAAAACATATATTCAATTGTGTTATTCTTTTAAATATTTAATTGCTTTTGTGTTTCAAAAGGTAGCAATAAAATTTGTCAACTGCAATCACTAATACAATTATGATGTTTTATTTCCTTATAATTTGTAATAAATCATAAATAATATAATGTAATATCTAAATGCACAACTATTTTTCTTGGAAAAGGTTTGCTCTTATTCCTGTTATTTTAGTGAGATCTGTCAAAAGTCAAGATATAATTTTACCTGACTCAATATCTCTCTGCTGCTAAGTGATATAGGATGTAGAAAACTTATTTTCTTTAGAAGAGGCTATTTATTATTTCCACGGTGTACCTACAGACAAACTGTGGCCGCTCTGAGGACCATAAGATACATATGTCTGCCCTCTTTTTTGTTATTTTCTATGGCATACTCAATAACAGTAGGAAACTTCAAACATTTAGCATAAGAATCAGATTGATCAGCTTCTAAGGGTAGGATGGCTGACCTGTGCACATAAGCTATTTGCCATCCATAAAAGATTAATAACTTTCTTTCCTGACCATGTCTGTGTCTAGGCCAACAGCCATTTTGAAAAGAAATATATGGATATATGTACATTGTGGAGAAAGCAAAATAGAAAAAAGAGAACCCAGAAAAAATCCCTTTTAAATAGAAGTACCAGCATCTGAGTTAGGATTTGAGTTTATTTGTCAAGTGATCTAGACTTGAGAAAGTATAAATAACCTTTAGAGAAGTAACATAGGCATCTACTATCAGCTATTTACCACATAGCATGCTTTAATGGAAACTAATACATAAACAAAACAAGGTTAAATACAAAAACAAGGACCCAGTGCCATATAATTGCAGTCTGTCCTAATATCTCTCTCCATTTTTTTTTTGTCTCCAATTTCTGTGTGTGGGAGGAAGGCAAGGAGAGAATCAGAGCTTGCAAGGAGAATTTTGCCTTGTTATTTTGCTAATTTAATGTTCAGCATCTGGTCCACCTGCTGCTATGCGTGAGCCATGGTGATCTGACACAGATCATGGAACGCTGATTCAAAAATAATGAAGAGTTGATTTTAGATTGAAATTCTTTGTGGGTGAACTAACAACATTTGAGCTTATTAAGACCAGTCAATAACTAACCAAATTTTTGCTTTTGAATTATTTTAGCAGATGGCCGCTTTATCCTGTTTCATATATCTTTCATAAGCTCACAAGCAGTGCTCATTTGCATTTTCTTTCCATCTTGGAAAATAATTGCTGTGTTTCTTCACTTTTATTCCCTTATGCATTTAAGTGGAAACTTTTTCATTGAAATTTTAGTTAGTCTGGACTTTTCCACTTGATAGTGACAAGGTTAGATTAAGTTAGGAATAATTAGGTGTGGGTCAGAGATGTATGTTAAGTTTCAACATATGCCTTGGAAACTCAAGTTGCCTAAGCAAAATGTGAGATGCTCTGTTTGCCAGAGAATGATCTGCTTATATGAGGCAATGTTTCAAAAAGTTATAAAAATTTTAAGGCAATAACATAAATTTTTCTAATAGTGACAGTGACATTTTATAACTGCAAACAGATAACTAAGCAATTATGATAAAGTCACATCTCTGAGGTGTTTATAGGGCAAAGTTTTCCAATGGCTGTAGGCAACATCCACACCATCCTACATATAAGAATCTTTATGCAAGTGTCATAGTTTGATGTAGCACATTACACCAATATGGAATTTTTCCCAGTCTATCTTCTTGCCTAGTCTAACTTATTTCTAGAAATACTTGATTTTTTTTCTCTCATGGATAGGGCTTCCCTTTAATCAAGGATAATAACTGCTCTATGAGAGAAATACAAGCCTCTATCTATTGAGAAGAAACATAAAGGCTTTGTGGAGATATAGCCAATTAGTTGCAATATTCATAAAACTTCTCAAAAAAAATAAAAAGAAAATTGGTATCAAGTCTGAGAATACCATAATTACCATCTGGAAAAAGCAAAAGCAAACTAGTTTTCATAGAAACTAGTTGGAAAATTCTGCAGCAAGTTAGTAACAATACAACCAAAGTTACCCAAAGTATTCAGAGAACAGGGCTTGTTCTTGGTACACTCTCCAAACAAAAACAAAAATAAGCCTGGTGTCGTAGCTTGGTTTCATTAATGGTTCCTAAACCCTGATCCTTAACTGTGTTCTCTCCCACACTGAATCTATCATCTGACTATTTTAGGCAATGGGACCCTAGCTAATGTGCTTTAAGCAAAGGCTTGAAAAAGACATGTATGTTTCTGTTTACCCTCTTGCATGACTGGGCTGGCTTATTCTTGGACCTTTTCCACCATTAAATGAATATACCAAGGCTTGTCCAATGAAGGCATGTGAGAGATTTATGGTCTAAAAGACAACCTGTCCAAGCTAAAACCATCATAGTGAAGACAGCTTTTTGTTAACCTGCCATACAACCACAGATGTATAATCTAGGCCAGCTCATACCAACCCGGACTATATTGGTGTAACCAACCAGCCAGCCCATATGCTCATGAAAAATAATAAATGTGTGTGTTTTAAATCTCTTTGTTCTGGGGTGATTTGTTCCATAGCATTATTATGTCAAGAGATCATTTACATACCTTATTATCATCTGAAAAATCTTTCTAAAAATTTAACACACTTTTTTTACCTGAATATGTTGACTTGCTGAGCATACTTTTCCCCATTTGTCTCTTTTGCCCACAATACATTGAAATTAAATGTTTCATTACAGATTTAAATATTTCTGCTATTACTTGCATTCAGGTGTGACACACCAGTTAACTAAAATTACTATCAATTTCCAGGTCAAGTCTTTATCGTTATCCAATATACCTTTCAGCAAAGTTAGTCTTAAGACCTGAAGGGATACTTCTAAAACAGATGTAACTTAATCTGAGAACTAAAATATCCTGTAAACTTCGGGGAAATAAATTTTTTAAAAAAGAAATTCCAGGATATCAAATAACAGTTTGCTTAGAGTATATGTAATCCCTTGGGGCTACATTTTCCTCTTTCAGTTTTCAATAAAAGTCAGCTTGATGACAACTAGAATCAACCTATTTATTGTTATCAGTAAAAGATAATTTTAAAATGACACTCCACTTCTTGCCAAGATTTCCATACTTTCCCAAGGACAGTAGTGTATCAACATTAGTATAATATGCTTATCATATGTCTTTCCATTCAGAGATTGGAAATCTTCAATATATTTTTCTAATATAGAAAAGAAATACAGGGCATTAGAGAGGTGAAGTTATTTGCTATTTGCTCAACCTCTCAGAATCTTTTTTCCCCTTTTATCACAGATCAAATGATGTTGGAGAGAGAAAGGTTTGGGTGATATGACACTCTGTCCTCAAATAACTATTCTTTCCTCCCCATTTCTGTGGGAGCAGAGAATGCTATAAATCAGAAAACAGAAATGATTTGTTTTTATCTTAAATTCATCAACCCAAATAGACATGTATGGAAATTAATGTAAGAAAGTGAAAAGTTCTAAAGTTTTAAAATAAAAGTAGGATCCCTTATTTTTAGTGGGTTTATAGCATGTAAACAAAGTTCATCAATGTTAACAAGGAGTGGGGAGATTGCCAAGGAAGCACTTCTTATTTCCTTGCTATTGGTAATGATAATCACCCCTATATGTCTGCTTACTCTAAGTCAGACTCACTGCTAAGTGCCTTCCAGGTATCTTATTTAATGCTTCAACAAAAAATACAACTAGTTGGCAGATCCAAGAACCATTTCTCTCTCCCTTATTCCATACCAACTTCCACTATAGTAGCTAGCAAAGTAAAATACTCATTTTTCCAGCTTTCCATGTAAGAAATGGCCATGAAAGAAAGAGATGGCCATGAAATAAAATTCTGGACAATGATATATAAGCAGAAGTTGGGGATTTCTAGGAAAGCTTTTGCTTTCCTGATTAAAAGAGATTCCTAATTAATGATTCCTTTTCCATTCCTCCTGCTATGAATGTGGATTTGATGCCCAGAGCTGTAGCAGCTATCTTGTCACCATATGGAAATAAATGAGAAGATTACAGAGATACCATCTCTGATAATACTGAATCACTAAACCAATTCCAGGAGCCATCTACCTCCAGATTCCTTGTCATGAAAAAGAAAATAAACCTCTATTTATTAAAGTCACTGTCGGGGCGCCTGGGTGGCGCAGTCGGTTAAGCGTCCGACTTCAGCCAGGTCACGATCTCGCGGTCCGTGAGTTCGAGCCCCGCATCGGGCTCTGGGCTGATGGCTCAGAGCCTGGAACCTGCTTCCGATTCTGTGTCTCCCTCTCTCTCTGCCCCTCCCCCGTTCATGCTCTGTCTCTCTCTGTCCCAAAAATAAATAAACGTTGAAAAAAAAAAATAAAAAAAAAAAATAAAGTCACTGTTAGTCAAGTGTTTTACCATTTAAGCTTTTAAATATTCCTGATAAAAATTTCAAATCCTATGCTATTTTTTTCGAGTTTGTAGATTATGTGCAAAGAAATACTCATACTTACCTAGAAACCAATAGAAGCCATGATACCATAACTGAAAAATAGCTTTAAGTAAATATCTTATACTATTAAAAGTATAGATTGAAAATGTAAATATTTACATTTTTTAATGTTTGTTTATTTTTGAGAGACAGACAGAGTGTTAGTGAGGGAGGGGCAGAGAAGAGAGAGGGACACACAGAATCTGAAACAGACGCCAGGCTCTGATCTGTCAGCATAGAGCCCCGATGCAGGGCTTGAACTCACCAACTGTGAGATCATGATCTGAGTCAAAGTCAGACACTTTACCGACTGAGCCACCCAGGTGCCCCTAAAAATGTAAATATTTAAATAAAGAAACTTCCATGTAAAATAACCAATCCAGAAGGCACTCTTGTTATGTATTCACCTACTATTCACACATATCACCAGAGCCCTTATGCCTGGGAAGGTGCTTTATATTTCTGTTTGTTATTAAATCCCAAATCTTCTTATTAAATCTTCTTCAGCAAAACAAATAGTGCCTCTTTCCCTGCATTCAATGTTGAAGTAAACATTTATTGGTAATCTCTCCTGAACTTTCCAACATCAGTCTTATCCTAGGCTCCCAGTGCATGTGAGGTACTGGTTGTAAACTGTGATCACTTGGTTGTTGATTTTAATATAATGAGCACCAAGAGAAGCAGAGTTAGTAGATGTAATTACCAAAAGGTTTACTTTTCACTTGGCTATAAGACAGCTATTAAGGAACAGAGATCAAGACTGACATTAAAGTATAAAATGGGGGACTTTCAGAGAACATACTTCCTGGGAGCAGGCCCTGCATTCACCCTCTTATGTCCAAGGGTGCTGTCATCCTCAAATTGCTCCTAATTTAGAGAACTGGGGAACTACTAAAATGACTAACTTGGACTTTGGATTGTGAAGACAATGGAAGTAAAACTGCACTCTCAGAGTTTGGTATCATGGAAAGAGTTCAGGCTTTAAGTGCAGATGAACATTTATTAGCTTACACATCTGGGTGGTTTACTTAACAACTTTGAGTTGTAGGATCTCATCTGTAACTCAGAAGAAAGTTGCAGAGTAAATCCATCAGTTCTCTGAAGCACTTGGTACAGACCATGGCACATATAAAATGTTCAATAAATGACTGCTATTTTTACTAACTTGATTATCATTTTGATATTATCTTCTTTTGCAAGTGTCTTTAGACAAAACTAGAAAACATACCACAATATGTTCAGATAGCTTCGTTCTTAGTCAAAATGAGTAAATTTAATCTTAAATTCATCTTAAAATTAAATCTTCTTTGAAAACATATCATTTTAACTATAAGACAAGGAAACTGTGGTGAGAACAGCCATTGATCTTGACAAGGTCCCTGACTGGGCTGAGCAAATACTGAGTAAGCTCCAAGTTCAATAAGGGCTGAGACAAAATAAAATAAAACCATAGCAAATTATGTTTGCTCCATCTGCCGAAAATGTGAAGAAGGTGCCAGTGTGGTGTCCTATTAGCCTACACTGTATTTGTTTAGTAAACGTGAGACTGGTCAAGGAGCCCACAGTACATTTGGCAGCCTAGGTCACAAAATGTTAGCTATAAATGAAAAGCAAGATCTTACACCCTCTTTATAGTCATCCTTCCCTCCAGACTGTTCCCTTAACAAGTATTTGAGCTCCTTTTGTTTGCTAGGCACTGAAGATACCAAAGTTAACAAGATATAGCTCTACCCCCATAGAAAGCTCCCAGTCCGGTTAGAATAAGAAAGCTTTAAAATCTGACTTCGAGAGCAATATGATGAGCAGGAATAAGGGTTGAGAATGAATTGTTTGTAGAGATCATGGAAAATAAATGCTCTATCACTCAAACTACTTACCAAAGTTGTATCACAAAGGGCCTCCCCCTTCCTGATAAAGCTTTCTTTCATGAGTGCCAAGGCTAGGAGAGACTGGAATGAGGCAGACAAGATTGGACTGAACTACTCCAGGCTTGGACTGAACTAAGATTGTGAAATCAGCCTTATTAAACCAAGAACTATGGGTCATCTGCCCTATCGAGCTTGACTCAGAAATTCTAAATATCCATTCTGCAAAGCAGTCCAAGCAGACAGCCTGCAAGCCTGGCTCCTGTGCCCATGAGATGGCCTTATCTCAAGAAGTAATGGTAGGAATTGTGACCTGATAACAAATCAGGAAGTCTTTCTGGTTGCCAAACCGGACTGGGTGCACTTTGTCTATGGCCATTGTGCTTTTCTTCCCAGCAACACTGGAGTGAACAGAGTTTAAAGGGTAATAGCAAATGAGGAATCATAACGCAAGGAAGTATAGAAGTGCAATAAGTAAGCCATGAATTCATCTTAGTCCTGGGATCAGATGCTCACAGAAAACTCAGAAGACTTGTCATGTGCTAGTACTTGAATAAGATGTAGAGATTTCATGAGCTGGTGTGTGGAAAGGGGCCCAGGAAGAGAGCATGCATGCTAATGGAAGAGCAGGGAGGTAGGAAAGTAACTGATATGTTCCAGAAAGGATAAACAATTTGACATAATGGGAGGGTAAGTACTCTGGGTATGTATGTATGTATGTATGTATGTAAAAGGTGAGAGTGGGGGGTGGTAGTGGTAGATGTGAGTAAAGCAATAAGACAAAAAGAAAGTTAAATCCAGGTTGGGTGTGGCTTTTTGTGCTTGAGTGAAGGGTCAGACAAATCATGGGCCCATATAGCTCAAATTTGCTTTCTAAAGAAGGACACATGTTTAATTTCCTATAGACTATATAAAGGAACACTTTTACATAAAAATCTAATTTTTGTTTTTTCTTGAAAACTTAGATGTGGCAATAATTATGGAGGTGAGGTTCAGAGACCATTAGCATGTGAGATCCAGCTGGCCATGGACCCTGCCCAGCGCATTTCACTTATTTTATTTCCTGCCAGACCTGGGAAGGCAGATGAGTATTTTACTCCAGCACTCAGTGATGAAAAAATAGCAACAGTATTTTCATAGGAGACTGATAACAGCATGTTAGTTATATGTTCAACCCTGTGAGCAAAGGAAGAAGACAGACCAAACAACCTTTACTACTGCCAGACAGCCTTTTAATAGCTTAAGCCTCTCAGTGTTGTCTATGCAATTTCAATAATATGTAAATGGCCCTCTGAGATTCAGCTCTCTTACTACCAAACTCCCCTTTTTCTCTCCTTTTATAAAAAGATTTTTATTTTTTTTTTATTTTAAACGTACAGTTTAATGAATGTTGCTAAATGTATACATCTGTGTAACCACATCACAATCAAGAAATAGAACATTTCTCTCATCCTAAAAACTCCCTCGTGTCCCTTTGCATTAATCACCATACTCATGGTACCAGGTAACCACTGGTCTGCTTTATCTCACTATAAATTACATTTACCCATTCTCCATTATCCCACCACTGGGATAATATTTACTTTTTTGTGTCTGGCTTCTTTCACACAGAATGTTATAAAAAGATTTTTAAATCATAGAGACCATCCAAAGAAAGCCATAGAAGATAAACCATTTTATCTTGCTGAATGCCTTTCAATAATTTAAATCAAAGTAAACAATGAACTTAATATCCCTCATCTATGATGTTTTAATGTACATTAAATATATAGCTTTGCTCCAGTTGATTAAACTTTCTCCTAAAGTTGCAGTGTTTGCAAAGCCCTTCAGCCCGTGTGTTGCTGTGGTATGTGGCCTTACCACTTGACGGTGATTTAGTTTCGACCCCGAGTCAGAGAAAAGTTGAGTTTAATAATATCAGCATCCTTCATTGCAGTGCACTGAATTAAAAACAAATTAATATTTTATCCTCAGGTAATTCTTACTATAATCCAGGAAGTCTTATTGAAAGAGATTTATTAAAGAACAAGGAGTTTGGTTGGTTTAATTTAGCTATGTTTTTATTAAGTTTGCTAATCAGAACTGTTTTGAGACTCTCCAAGATGCATACCTAAGATGCATAAAAATGTCAGGCTTTTGAGGAACTGAGGTTACAAATCCTCTAAAGTAAAATATTGGCCAACAGAAAATATGAACAGATATGTCTCATGCCATCACAATAAAGAAACAAAAGGTGGAAAACATAATTGGTGACGGGATAGATCTCTATTTACTGAGTACCTTCTATATGTCAGGTACTATTTGGGGCCTTTTGTATATTACACATTTAAGCCTTACAACAAACCTATGAGAAGTTTACTGTCCCCATTTTCCAGAAAGCTAATGTAACATATACAAGATAATACAGTGGCAAATGGCACCTACTTTTGAACACAAGACTTGTCTGATTCCAAAGCTGTTTTGGAGGGAAAGTAAAGACTTAAAAATTATCAGGAGTTTTACCAAACTTTGCTCAATCCTGCTAATGGTCTGCTGCCAATTTCAGCTGTATCAGAGGATCTAGGCCTAAATGTACATACTGGAGAGGAGAGATTCGTGGGTGTCCCACATTAGTTCTTCTGTTAAGGGGTGCTCCTGTATGGCTACACACACACACACACACACACACACCATCAAACTGACAACAGTCCTATATGTCTAGGAGGTTTTAAGAAAATGGACTTTTCCTCCCTGACAAATATTTAGGCTATTTTAAAGGAGTTCAAATGTTGGGCACCTGGATGTACAAGATCCTATTATGACAAACAGCAATCAACACACTCACAAGCTGTCCATCTTTACCAATGCTATAAATTGAATTGTTCATAATCTTCCGAAAAGAAATCCTTAAACCACAGACACTCTTTCACTTGCTTACTTTTCACTGGGTTTGAGAAAAAGCAGGCCAAATAACTGCACCAAAGTAGCAATAATTCTACACAGATATTCTTGTATGCAAAAGAGCAGTGAGACTCAAGAGTAAGAATAATGAAGCTGCCAAGCAAGATGGATGTAATGGCAGCACGAAGCAACATGATAACTGATCAAAGAGCAGAGTGAGGGCTGTGCTGCAGAGGCCAGTAAACCAAAGGCAGCTTGTTGGGATTAAACTTAGCATTAAGATCAGGTCACATCAGAAAAACCCAAAGAAAGGCTTTGAAAGAGCAAATCTTTTGGAAGGCTTCTTTTCATTTATGGACTCACACAGGTACACACCAACTTTCAAATCTTGCTATCAGCCTAGCACAGAAGAGCAGAAAAGGCAGGAAGTAATACTTTTCAAACAAAACAAAACAAAAACAGGTAACAGCAGTTGTCAGAATTTTAAATGGAATCATTATTCTACTTGATGTCAAGAACTCTGCCGTAAATGGGCACATTTCCAAACTCTTGACGCATTTTTATGTCCAGATTTCACAACTTTTCCCAGTTATAATAGCATTTGCATGGAGCTTTTTCTTCCTGCATATGTATTATCTTAGATTTTAAACTCCTAGGGGCAATGATATATTTTACAATAAATTTTGTATAACTGGCTGCACTTTCTTTTATAGAATAACTCATTGCTTTTATAAAAGAGTATGTATTTCAATAGAGTTTTTCCATTATATCATTTTATTTGCCACTCATTGTCTTGTGGGGATGAGCAAGATGGCATTATTATCCCCGTTTTACAGAAAAACTAAAAAGATTAAATAGTTTCTAAAGAACACAAAACTATTCAACAGCCGGTTGAGGCAAGAACCTGAATATTCTGAGCTGAAACTGAACCCAATTTTTAGACTTCTTTGTTTTCAAAGAAGAAAAAAGCTACAATTATTTTCATGTAATCCTCTTAAGTTTATGCAGCCTAAATCCCTGGTCAAACACTGGGAACTCATGAGCAAAATCTTTGGGACACTTGTTGTTTAGCCCAAACACTAGAAGGCAGCATAGCAAAGGACAATCCACTGTAGCAGAAACCTTTTCCTAATAGATGCCGATAAGTAAAATTGACTAATAAAGGTAGTCAGGAAAACCTACCAGCAAACTGGATATTTATTTAACACTTGAATTCTCCTGATTAAGGACAATACGTTGATTACCAGCATCTCTCTGGCTAGTGATCTCAGGTTACAGTCTCCTTCACTAACATGTCTTTCAGAACCTCTGCATCTTCTTTAAAAGACAGAACTTTTCATGCTTAGAGGGATCCCAAGTTTTCTAGGATTTTAAAGCTCGTCTTGAATAAGTTAAAGTGGGGATATTTCACCATCATTTTCATTCTTGAAAGTCTATGCCACTGCATGGTGTTTTCCTTGAAATGTTTAGCTAGAACACAATCACTCTGAGACATATGCACAGAACATGCCCTCATGTGCCTCAAGCTCACACATTGCCATGTGGAACAAAATCGACTTAATCTGGGGCCTGTAGCCACATTAACAGATGTTTTAGTTTGTGCCATTTTGTTTCTTCCTATTTCTCTATTCTTCTTAGCAGAGATTTTCAGTATTTAGTGCACATAAGCATCACCTGAGGTGCTTTTTTTAAAATGCAGGCTTTCGGGCCCCCAGTGATTTGGATTCTTTGTGTCTAGTGTTGAGTTGGTGAATCTGCATTTTAACAAATCCCTCTTCCCCCTATGACGCTAATGTAATATTTACAACACCCTGGTATGTGGGATAAAATTTCAATCCCTTATCATAGCATACATAGTCTTCCCAATCTGGCCCTCGTCTATTTCTATAGTCTATACTTCTTACAACCCAGAGAGGATGCTACTGCTCTAGTTGCCTGCAAATTTCCATGCAAATTCAAATATTTGTGCCATATTTCACATTACTTCCTGAAATACATTCCCTCTAGCCAAGATTTATCATTTTATTTTCCCATCATCCTTCTTAACTCCTAGGAATAATAGGCTCCTGGGATGGGGTGGGGTACGTCCTTTTATCCCTGCTTCTCCAAACATGTTTTAATACAATGTGCTAACCATAGTACCCATCCTCTCTGCCTCAGGGAAATGGGAATGAGTATGTGAGACAGACCAAATATTTTCCCTAAGTTTTTTTCAAACTGGAAATGATAAAAAGAGATAGACCTTTACTATTGGAAAAGTGGAGGATTATAAAGGTCAGGGGCTATGTGAAGAGCTGTGTCTTGAAAATGGAGAAAGTCACTCAAACAGAATAAAGCTAACATCCAGAAAGCAACAGAGATAGTTAATAAATGAAAATTAGTCAAAATACAATTTTGATACAGATAATAACTGCTACTATATATTTTAAGCTAAATATCTGAAAGAGTTATTACTCGACTGTATGTGTATATCTTACGTAGGAAAAATGTATTTAATTCTAAAATTTATTTAGGACTTTAGCATTGTCTATAGTTTACTTCAAAATGCCAAAAATATCTTAATATGATAGCATATATTAATATGTAGCTATGATAAATAGTTTCTTTTAAATGACCCAAAGTTGACAGGACATTATAATGTTTTCTAGGATTATAGATACCTTTAAGAAACTGATGAAAATTACAGTTTCTCTTAAAGCAAAAAAAAAATGCACATTTATACAAATTTTGACAATTTCCAGAGAAGCACAGATGTCCCTGAAGCCCAAACATGGGCATCTTAGAAATCCCTGAGCTCAGTGAGGTTTGCTCTGTTCTGTTTTCCACATCTGCTATACCAGCTTACCTGTGTATATAAAAATGCATAAAGTAAATTGGCATTCATGACAAATGAAATATATTTAGTATCTGGTTGGCAATGATACACAATAAAATGGATGAGATAATTCTAAGTGGCAATTAAGAATTTAAAAAAATACCTTAACATAACCAATTTTAAAATACCTTCTCTCTTGCTTTTCCCCTAAGGTCATGAACATGACAGAGATGTCCACTCTCACCACTGTTCAACATAGTGCTGGAAGTCCTAGCCTCAGCAATCAAACAACAGAAAGAAATAAAAGGCATCCAAATCAGCAAGGAGGAAGTCAAACTTGCACTCTTTGCAGACAGCATGATACTCTATGTAGAAAACCCAAAAGACTCTACCAAAAAATTGCTATAACTGATACACAAATTCAGCAAGGTTGCAGGATATAAAATCAGCATACAGAAATTGGTTGCATTTCTATACACCAATAATGAGGCAGCAGAAAGATTAATCAAGGAATTGATCCCATTTACAGTTGCACAAAAGACCATAAGATCCCCAGTAATAAACCTAACCAAAGAGGTAAAAGATTTGTACACGGAAAACTATAGAACATTATGAAAGGAACAAAAAAAAAAAAAACTGAAGAAGACACAAAGAAATGGAAAAACATTCTATGTTCATGGATTGAATGAACAAATATTGCTAAAATGTGTATACTACCAAAGCAATCTTTACATTCAACACAGTCCCTATCAAAACCACCAGCATTTTTCACAAAGCTAGAACAAACAATTCTGAAGTTTGTATGGAACTACAAAAGACCCCGAATAACCAAAGTCATGTTGAAAAAGAAAAGCAAAGCAGGAGGTATCACAATTCCAGACTTCAAGCAATACTACAAAGCTGTAATCATCAAGACAGTATGGTATTGGCACAAAAACAGACACACAGATCAATGGAACAGAATAGAGAACCCAGAAATGGACCCACAACTATATGGTCAACCAATCTTTGATAAAGCAGGAAAGAATATCCAATGGAATACTATACCATACACAAAAATAAATTCAAACTATATGAACTATATGGGAGACAGGAAGTCATCAAAATCGTAGAGGAGAACACAGGCAGCAACCTCTTTGACCTTGGCTGCAGCAACATCTTACTAGACATGTCTCTGGAGGGAAGGGAGACAAAAGGAAACATGAACTATTGAAACCTCATCAAGATAAAAAGTTCTGCACAGTGAGGGAAACAATCAACAGAACTAGAAGGCATCTGATGAAATGGGAGAAGATATTTGCAAATGACATATAGAATAAAGGACTAGTACCCAAAATCTATAAAAAACTTATCAAACTCAACACTCAAAAAATAAATAATCCAGTTAAGAAATGGGCAGAAGACATGAACAGTCAGTCATTTTTCCAAAGAAGACATACAAAGGACTAACATACACATGAAAAAATGCTCAACATCATCAGGGAAATACAAATCAAAATCACAATGAGATACCACCTCACACCTGTCAGAATGACTAAAATCAACAAAACTGGAAACAACTGATGTTGGTGAACACGCAGAGAAAGGGGAACCCTTTGCACTGTTGGTGGGAATGCACACCGGTACAGCCATTCTGGAGAACAGTATGGAAGTTCCTCCAAAAGTTAAAAATAGAATTACCTGATGACCCAGTAATTGCACTATCAGGTATTTGCCCAAAGGATTCAAAAATACTGATTCAAAGGGGCACATGCACCCCAATGTTTATGGCAGCACTATCAATTATAGCCAAATTATGAAAACAGCCCAAATGATCATCAACTGATGAATGGATAAAGATTTGTCTGTGTGTGTGTGTGTGGGTGTGTGTGTGTATACACACACACACATACATACTAATATATATAATGGAATATTACTCAGCCATCAATATATACACATACAAATATATATAACAGAATATTACTCAGCCATCAAAAAGAATGAAATTTTGTCATTTGCAACAACATGGATAGAAGTAGAGTGTATTATGCTAAGTGAAATAAGTCAGTCAGAGAAAGACAAATGCCAGATGAGTTTGCTCACATGTGGAATTTAAGAAACAAAACAGATGAACACAGGGGAACAAAAGGAAAAATAAAATAAGATAAAAACAGAGAGGGAGGCAAACCATAAGACACTTTTAACTATAGAGAACAAAATTAGGGTTGATGGAGGAAGGTGGGTGGAGGATGCATTAGATAGGTAATGGGTACTAAGGAGGGCACTAGTTATGATGAGCACCGGGTGTTGTACATAGGTGATGAATCACTAAATTCTATTCCCGAAACCAATATTACACTACATGTCAACTAACTTGAATTTAAATAAAATCTTGAAATAAATAAACAAACAATTTTTAAGAACAAAAACAAAAACAAAAACAAAATTTCCTCTCTTGGTTTTGTTTGGTTGGTTTAGTTTTTGCTTTATTTTTTGCTGTTGGTGAAAATGTTTGCTTGCTTATTTTTCTCATGATATCTTAGTGTATTTATTTTGTCTAATGTGAACTGCAAATGCTTTTCTTATGATTTTTCTTCAGATTTCTTTATGATCTGATGCAAAATACAGGTGCTTACCTGTCACCATTCCAAGTACTTTGTCTTCATATCTGTTGACTATGAAGATGGGGCAGCACTTTCAAATGCAATTCAAAATTAGAGATTCTACATAATGAATAGAGATGCTAAAGTATCAGCATCTCATGGGACAATATTTAGATTATTTCAAAGTCTGACGTTTAACAATACATTTTGTACTGTTTTCTAATGACTACATGCCTGTTAATCTGCTTTATCTTACTTATAGGAAATTATTTATGGGCAGGTTTTAGGTCTTCTGCTTCCCATGTCATTTTCACAGGGTATTTAGGTCAATATTATGAGCTGCATGTGACAGAAACAACTCAAACTGCCTTGGGGGAAAAAAAGGAAGAAGGGAGTCATTGTCTTCAAAAACTAAACAGTTCAGGGATAATTCTTCCTTCTGATACAGCTGGATCCCAGGGTTCAACAATGATGCCAGGGTCAGTCCTGCCATAGGTTGCATGGCTTTCTCTGTGTTGGCTCTACCATTTGGTGGGTTTTTTCCATGTGGTTGCTTTCAGCACCTCCAGACTTACACTGCCCTTGACTTCTCTTTCTCAGTGGTACATTTACACATTCCTGGAATTGAGTGCTATGTACCTAACTTGAGTAACACATATCTCTGAATACGTTTGGACATAGGGATGAACTTTGTACAAATTATATGAGTTAAAAAGTAAGAAGGGGTATTTGCCCAAAGGAAAATCCAAGCATAATTATTAAAAGAATGGCAATTATCAGAAGAAAATGGATGCTGGACAGGAGGAAACATATATCCACTAAACAGAATTATTAGCTTCAAGTATATATCAAACATACCTTGGTTGATACAGCATCCTTTCTCATTCAAGACTGCAGATAAAGAATCTTTTTTGCCTGTGTTAGACAATGCCCATTTGATTGCAAGGCACAAATACCCACTCAATATACTTCAAAGAAAAATTGGTTTTACTTCACTCTCAATCAGTCTCACTATAAGAATGACAGCAAAGTCTCTTGAAAACCAAAAAGTTGTCAGGCAGCTAGGTATGCGGGGGTGGGGGGTAAGGGATGTTGGGGTGGAAGCTACAGGGGAGAAGAGAGGGTATGTCCCTTATTCTGTGTTCTTATGCATTTGTGTGTCTCTCACTCTAAACCACTTCTCACTTAAGTCATTTATTCTATGGTTTACATATGGCCTCCCTCATCTAGGTCATCCAGAAATAGAGAACTTGACACCCGAATGCACAGGAACTTCTAGCTCAGCTAACCACAAAAGTGTCATTTCTATAAACAAGATCTGATGGGCCAAGGGAGGTCAGGAACTCACTCCTGGCTCCCTAGATGAATTGTCTGAAAGTTGAATAGAAATGGAAAGGTTGAGGATGAAAATCGCAGAGCTGAAAGGACATCTCATGCTGGACCTAGAGGGAGGGCAAGTGCCTGGAAAATGACCTCTTTGGGGAGGCAAAGGGGAAATTACTGACATCTTTAAGGCAATTTGACACAAAATCTAATTCTGCATTTTATCCCAACTGCAAAAGAGTAACACAAGAGGAAATAAATAAGAAAATAAGAATCTAATAATGGAAATTGCATTCTTTTTGTCAGGCAAAAACCAAATTTCCATAAGGAAAATGGTAAAGAATAAAATGATCTATGCATAAAATATGAATTTCATTCAACCATTTTAAAGCAATTTACTAAAATGCTTTACTTTATGTATTAGATAAGTAATGGTTACAATTAGTAGAATTCGAAATTTCAAGGGATAATAAAAGTAACTAACTTTTAACTCCTACAGGATGTAAAATTTCTGACATTAAAATATATTAATATTTATATATCTTTGAAATTTATATTAATGTTAATACCAAACTAGTGGAGAATATCTATCTAAATAATGTTATTTCGAAAATAGCGGTACAATATATATTACACTCTCAGCTTCTAAAGATTCACGAACAGCAAAAGTAGGATTTTCTGTTTTATTCCTTTAGCTATATTTTTCTTTTGCTCTGAATCTGTTGTTATTTTTTTAAATGGAAATGAACACATTTTTCCATTAGATTTGAGTAAATTGAATCAACCACACAGAAATGTGTGATTCTGGTATATACTCCTTTACAATATTCCATTTAAAATTACCCCCAAAAAAGTCAAATGCTATTTACGATAGTACCTTCCAAGAAAAAGGAACAACAAAACTGATTTAATTCATTGTACAGCAACATTTTGACAAACTAGCAGTAGAAAATCTACCAAATGTTTTGTTTGTTTTTATAACCATGTATATAGAAGTTTATATTCTTACATGGGGTGGGTAGCTATCAGTAGACTACAAGGAAATAATACCTCACTTTAAATATTTCCTTAACTTTGTCAGTTTAGGGTCATTAACTGTGGTCATCATCACCCTTCTGCTGTGAAATCTCCAGTGCATGAAGAAAAATAAAGTTCCTAAGAATCGCCTAGAAAATGCATCATCTCCAATTCTCTGAGATTTCTGGGATTATCTTTCTGGAATTTACATCTCCCAGGTCCCATTTTAACATTCACCTTTCTGAGGAAACAATTTTGCAAACTAGTTATGGTAAGGAGCTTAAAATCAAATGGTGTAAGGGTTGAATTCCCCCTTCTCCACTTACTGGTTATGTTATGAGATTTGGGACAAATTACACTCCTCTTATTTCCTCAACTATAAAATGGCTATGGACCTCAGGAGTTGTTGTGTAGATTAACTCAGATAAAGTGTATAAAGCACTTAAGACAGTACCAACACAAAATAAATAGCCAATAGTAGCCATTGTTGGAAATAATCCATTATTTAAGAAATAATAATAGTAAACGCAGGGCCATTCCTGCTTCTGAACTTAAACTGCTTTTATAATACATACGGTAATTATTTTTCTATATCTGTCCTAGTGATTTTGTCTTATATTTTCATAATTAATCCAGATCTTGGTACATATTAGGTCATACAAAATTGCTAGTAAATGGAACCTAAAGTCTCCCACTACCTCATTATTCATTCCAGGATGCAGAACTATGTAGCTCTTTATTCTGCTTTATGAAATTGAAAACATAAAATAGATTGCCGTCTGAAACCTTCAGTCAGATGCCAGAATGAAAGAGGCAGCTGTTCATGGTAAATAGTCTACACAGTGCTTTTTAACTAGTTAGAGGAGCTCAAACTCTCAAGGCAAGGACTGAGTTAATGTCTAATAAAATCTTACTGCTATTCCATTTTGAGTACTGACAGTGTTCTTAGCAGTCAGTACAGAAGAAAGAGTCTACAACATTCTTTGAGATATTGCATCAGAATTTTTGGTTCTGGGCTTCAACCCTTGCTGCATCAATTTACATTCTGAAGGTTATCTTCAAAGCCAGAAGGATGAAGAACAGAAAGGTTTGAAATAAAAAATTTCTAGGGGTTACTACATCTAAAAATCCTTACATTTTAAAATTGGCTTTACCTTGATAATAGGACTCTGATTATGCTAAGAAACAGCCTTAATTCTCTTCCCCTTGAAAATGTACTTTTCCAGGGTGGGAGAATACACTGAACTACTTTTAAAGTTACGTCCATGGATATTGACTGCAAAAACTTGCAGGTCCTGAAAGGGTTAGCATTTCTTTTCCTTTAGAATCCTGAGCCAACTCTGGGGCCAATAATCAGCAAACTAAATCGAATCCTAGTTAGGAGCTTTGAGTACCTCCTGCTTGTTTCTGAAGATGCCTCAGGGGCTTAGCTGTCCTAGATAAAATTCAGCAAACATTGAAGTTGGGTGCTAAATTACAGAGTGGGGAGAGGTTGACTAAAGTCAGATAACCTAACACCACCTGGAGAGTAAGGAATAAATGTTTATTCTGATCCAGGGACAGAAAAGAGGGTAATAAAATGACTTTGCTGTACTGAGGAAGAGAAATGACTTTGCTGTACTGAGGAAGAGAAGGGAGGAAGAGAAGGAATTTCTAGGTAAAGGGTAAAGACTACAAGAAAGGTCATCAGTGGTCACTTTGGGCAAAGTGCAAAATCACTGCAAATCATTCCAAGTTACAAATGTAGAAAAGCTGCTCCTCTTGATAAAGCAAATGCCCCTGTTCCAGCATTCTTAACCTGACAATGTTGGGCATGCCTCGGGTTTAGTCTTGGGTCTTCTTTTCTTTCCCTTCTATAGCCCCCACCACTGCCCTTAGCCACCTTTTCCAGGCACATGACTTGAATTAATTTAAGACTCCAACATTTTTATATTCTAAGCTCCACCTCCCTATTCAACATTTCAGAATGGGTATCTCAGCCACCCAACTGTATCACTCTAATGCAGAATTCTTGATCATCCCACAAAGTCTGCTTGACTCCAATTTTCCTTCACTTAGTAAATGATGCAACTATCTATCTACTTCCTTCTATTTTCCCTGACAACACCCAAATCAAAGCAATTGTCCTATTTCATCTGGATAACTATCTGTCACCCCAAATGGTCTTCCACAGACACCTTTGTCCTGCTGGCATTCATTCAGAGTGATTTCATTTTTCTTTCAAGGAACAGGGCTTGATGGTGTCACATTCTGAGTAAAGGCTTTACATGGTTTACCTTTGCTCTTAGAATCTAATCTCAAATTCTTAATGTAGCTTAATGGTCCAGCGTAATCTGATCCCTTTCAATTAACATTTTTTTTCTCCCTCCTTACATTCCAGACACATCAATACCTTAAACCTGCAAAGTCCTATCTGAGTGTAGAGCCTTTGTAAATACTCTTTTTCCACCCTGACTCTCAAACACCTTCACAGGGTATTTCCTATTCATTGCTCAAGACCTAACTTAAATGCCACTGTCTCTGGGAAGCCTTCTCCATGTCCTGGAGCAGGCTTTGTGCGCTCTCCTTTTTCTATGTTATAAGTACAAGATTCTCTATACATTTTTTTTTGTGTATTGTCAATCGCTAACTAGTCTGTGAGCTTAAATAGAAGGGGCAATATCTGTAGTGTTGTGTACTGAATGTTCAGCAGCTGGCACAGTGCCTGGCATGCAGTAGGGGAAATAGTAAATATAGTACCTTTGGAGAACTTACTAATGAAGGAAGCAAGTATATTAAAAGATCAACTAAAGACAGCAGCTCTATGAGTCAGGGTCCTCCAGAGAAACAAAACCAATAAGAGATGGAGAGAGGGAGAGAGGGGGTAAGACTGAGATTTGTTGTAAGGAAATGGCTCATATGATTATGGAGGTTGGTAAGTCTTATGATACACAAAGTAACTGGCAAGCTGGAGATCCAGGAGAGCTGATGGTTTAGTTCCAGTCCAAGTCAGGAGGTCTAAGAAGCAGAAATACCAATGCCCTAATTCAAAGACCCTCAGGCAAGAATTATCTCTCAGGGAAGGGCCTTTTAGCTCTATTCAGGTCTTCTGCTGATTAGATGAGTCCCACTCACATCATGGAGGGGCAATCCGCTTTATTCAGTCTACAGATTTAAATGTTAATCTCATCCATAAACACCCTCACAGAAACACTCAGGGTAATGTTTGACCAAATACTGGGCACCCTGTAGCCCAATCAGGTTGGCACAAAAAAATTAACCACTGCATTGGCTAAAATGGTCTAAATCAGTTTGCCTTCTTATTGGATATTAAAGGCCCTTATGTCTCCAAACTATTAATGTCAAAGCCAAAATCCTAACACACCAAAGGTTTCAGCAAAGCCAATTTGTCTGGCATGTTACTGGACATCTCTGTTATGATTTTCTTTTCCTAACTCCTAGGCTGCATTTTATTTCCAAAATGTAAAAGCTAAGAAAAGGCTGGTAGAACTAATCATGTTAGATGGTCCATAGGTTCTTTATATGCCTACCACCACCACATACAAATTCCCCAAAACTCTAACACAAGTCTGTGTGTTTTTATCAGATTTTTCTGACGTTCTGGACACAATTAAAGTAAGTTAAGGTAAAGAAAAAAAAAATTAGACTGGGATACTGAATACATTTTTTTCTCATAGTCTGAGGGAACAAACTATAAAATAAAAGTTAGCTATTTACACGGGGCTCTCTTAAATGGTGATGCACAGTCTCCAGATTTATTTCCTGTAAGTCCTTCCTCTTCTCAATCCTCAAAAATGAGTCCCTACAAATACAAATCCCCATCTTCATTTGGAAGAAATTCTCAATCTTGTCATAGGACCCATTGCCTTCCCCCCTATCCAAAGCTCACAGTGAAACACAACTAAGCACTCCAGTACATTTTCTGAAGTTCATTCATTCTAGAAAAAGGTGATGGAGGGCTCCAGCACAACACTGCACACTGATAGAGAGTTTTGACACTCCAAATCTAGTGGATCTTGATGGCTTTTAGTATATTTGGCTTTCTCATCAGTCAGTTTTCCAAATGCTATGGACTGAGTGCTTGTGTCCCTTCAAAATTCACATTGAAATCCTAACCCCCAAAGTGATAGTATTAGGAGATGTGGCCTTTGCAAGGTAACGAGGCTGTGAGGGCGGAGCCTTCAGAATAAGATAGTGCCCTTATAAAAAGACACAAAAGAACTTGCTTTCTGTTCTCTGCCATGTGAGGATGCTATTTGCCATGCTGGAAACCTAACCTCAGCCTTCTGGCCTCTAGAACCCTGAGAAACAAATTTCTGTTGTTGATAAGCCACACAGCCTATGGTATTTGTTACAGCAGCCCAAACTAAATGAGACACCAAACATAAAATATCGTGTCCCTACTATATGCCAGGCAATATGCATTTTGAAGGGTCACCACCAGTGGTAAGGTGAAGATATGCCTTCACCTTACACTTTCACACTTTCAACTATCAGATCACAATGCATATATACACATACATGCAAACACACTCTCATGGAAAAACAATATTTTCTCAAATGTAAATTTATCTGCAAAAGCTTTTCCTGCCAACAGTGGAGACAACATTTTACATTTTAATGCAGAGCAGTTTCTCTCCTGTTCACACCAAGTCAGGTTCTATCTTTGTCTAAGAACCTAACAGATAACAGTGCATGCACGGCAACATAAACATCTGTCCCACATCACCACACCTCAGTAAAAAAATTACATAAAAAATATACCTTTGAATTGTTAATTTGTCTTGTTTTTCCTTTTACCGTCATCCAGATTCCTCCTAATCCCACTTCCCCACAACTGGTGTCTACAGGCAGAAGGGGAACAGAAAAAGGTAAGGAAGATGGGCTTTTCTTCCAGTGATACAAATATATACTATGCTCACTGTATATGTATATGTATATATATATATATATATATATATATAGTCAAACTTGATGTATCTTAAAATAAAATATAACTTGTTGTAAGAGGAAAGCTCTTTTCTAAATGCAACTTTGCAAAGATGGATTTTTAAAATAGGATCATACTGCAGTCACTGGGTTCTTGAAAGGTGACCTTCACCCCCAACTACATTAGTCAGCAATTCAATTTTCTCAGTATCTTAAAGAGGTGATAATAGCTGCAAATTGTCCTGACATATGCTACCAGCTGCTTCTTTAAAGCAACAGTTACACAACTTCGGTTTTCTCAACTTGAATTTTTAAAATGTTCTTCTGTTGCAGTTGTTTTACATTTTCAAACTCCAGTTTGAATTGAAAGTTTGGAACTCATATGTGCAGGAAGATCCAACAGCCAGTCCGGACAAAACCTATTAAAGCCACTCTTTTTGATACGTAATTTTACCTTTTCATAACCTCATTATTTTTTAAATAACCCGAAATGCCATCCTATTTGATCATGTTTATGTCATTTGTCATTACAATTTCACCCTGCATCTGAAATAACACCACGTATTTTCAAAGAATGTTCACATCTCTCACTTCATGAAAGTCTCACAACCGCTGTGAATATGGTATGTGGTATATAATATTAACCACAGTTCAGAGTAGTAGAAACGGAAGCTCAAAGAAATTAGAGTGTGACTATCTGCAAAAACTGTCTTGAGCCCCTGTTCCTCCATTACCCCAAATTGCTTTTGTACCACATCATCATAGATTTAACATTCAACTTTATATAATGACCTCATAATATTCTACCTTTAATTCCTCCTATTTATCCAAGCTCCAAGTTTTTGATACCAAATGTGTCTTCACCAATTCTTGTTGTATATTTGCCCATAATTCAAACTGAACTGAACATCTCCTGCAACCTGTTTTTGCTTTCACTGATTTCTGTTACTATTACCTGTCACCTACCCTGACTTAAAAACTTTTCAGATTTTTAAAGATTCACCCATCCCTTTGACAAATAAAATTAACATGATGTCACCCAAATCCTCCACCTCAGGAAACCAATAGCTTTCCATTTCCTGCCACAGTTAGCTGAAACTTCTCCCAGGCCCTTCACATCCTTTAACAGGTTGGAATCATTTTATCTACTGAACTCACTGCGGTTGCTACCCACCCGTTGTCCTGGTTCTAATCAATTTGTGCACTTTATTGCCTTGTGAAGATACTAGAATCATTCTTGAATGTCTCCTTTTATGTATTTCTTTTAACCCAAAATACTTTACAGCAATGACTCATTCATCACCACTCTTTCCTTGTATGCCTACAAAAATTAATGCCTGTTCCAAAAATTCAGGTATTCTTTTGGAATGGTATATTGTTTCCTGAGACTTTTCTCATCCTTGAGCTCCTTGAAGACAACATGAAAACAGATAAGGTCAAATTCTATATGCTTTCCCAAGTACCTTAGCCCAGAGATTAGACGCATTCAAACAATGTAAGTGGTAAGGGTGGTTCTGAGCTAGGAATCTGAAACCCTAGGCTACTAGCTAATGGTGTGATTTTGGACAATTCATTTAACTTCCTGAATTGCAAGATCCTATCTACAAACATAGGAATATTAAAATAGGAAAGGAATCTCTCAAAATTCACTTACTTCCCATCTTCATCATCCACCTACTGAATCATTCCCATCATTATATAAATAAGTATTGATACCACCATCACCCAAACCCCACATCACCTTCCACTTACCACTCCATTTTTCTTATTCCCTTTATGGCAAGGCTGCTAATTTTTTTTTTTCCGAGAGAGAGAGAGAGAGAGAGAGAGAGAGAGATCAAGAAACAGACCCTTAATTATAAAGAACAAACTGATGGTTACCAGAGGGGAGGGATGGGGGGGGTAGTTAGGATGGGTTAAACAGGTGATGGGGATTAAGGAATACACCTGTCATGATGAGCACCGGGTAATGTATGGAAGTGTTGAATCACCATATTGTACATCTGAAACTAATATAACACTGTATGTTAACTAACTGGAGTTAAAATAAAAACTTTTTAAAATTAATTTTTTCCATACCTTTTGGGTCTATTTCTTTATCCCCATGCTTTTCTTCAATCCATTCTAATCAGACATTTTGTTTCTTGCACACTAGCAAACCATGTTTATCAGGGTAATAACTTATCTCCATTTTGCCAAATCCAATGATCAGTCCTCAGTTCTCATTGGATTGAACCTATTAGCTGCATTTAGCATAGTTGATCACTCTACCGTTCTTCAAACACATGCTTAATCTGGCTTCTCTGATATCACACTATCCTGAGCTTTTCTCTTACTTCACTGGCTGCTCCTTTTCAGTCTTCTTGCTAGTTCCTGCTCTTTCTGATCTTTAAAAGTCAGAGTACTCCAGGCCTCAATCCTCAGCCCACTTCTCTTTCAACTTGCATTCATTCACTAGTCACACATTCAACTTTAAATATTATCTGTACAGATACTCTCAAATATGTACCCCTTTGTAACCTTTCATTTGTACTTCAGATTTATGTACACTACTTAGTATTAAACATCACCACTTAAATGTCTCATAGGCATCTCACTTTTAACATGTCCAAAAAAAATCCTTTTAAGAAAACTTGCCCTCTTTAGCGCCTGGGTGGCGCAGTCGGTTAAGCGTCCGACTTCAGCCAGGTCACGATCTCGTGGTCCGTGAGTTCGAGCCCCGCGTCAGGCTCTGGGCTGATGGCTTGGAGCCTGGAGCCTGTTTCCGATTCTGTGTCTCCCTCTCTCTCTGCCCCTCCCCCGTTCATGCTCTGTCTCTCACTGTCCCAAAAAAAAATAAACGTTGAAAAAAAAAATTAAAAAAAAAAAAAAAAGAAAACTTGCCCTCTTTAAAACTTACCTCTTTCCTTATGCTTCCCCATCTCACTAAGTGGCAATACCTCTCACCCAGTCGTTCAGGTCAAAAGCCTTGGAGACATTCTTGACTTCTCTTTTATTCAACTAATATATGTAATATATTGGCAAATCCTACTGATCAAACTCTTGAAACTTATCTTCTCTCTACTTCCATCATCACAACCATAGTAGAAGCAAGGATGCTACTGGACTAAAATTGTCATTGTGTTAAGAGACTCATAAATATGGAGAACAAACAGAGGGTTACTGCAGTGGGTGTGGGAGGGGGGATGGGCTACATGGGTAAGAGGCACTAAGGAATCTACTCCTGAAATCATTGTCGCACTATATGCTAACTAATTTGGATGTAAATTTTAAAAAATTAAATAAAAAAAAAGTGAAAAAACAAACTGAAAAAAAAAAGAAAAAAATTGTCATTGTGTAACATTTTGAAAGGTACACACTTTGGGCAGGCATATAGCTGGATGAGAAAATGAAGCATCTGTGAGATTTAGAAAAATATGCCCCTTCTGTGAGCACATGGCTTAACAGATGACTTTGCAAAGATTAGAAAAGGGACTTTCCTCCTCTATGTAAAAACAACTCTATGCCAGGACACAAAGGTTGAGGAGCAAAGCTCTAGCTGTATTTCAGCTCCTATTTGATCCTCAGTTTGTACAATTGTACTTAGCAGCCAATTCACCATTGTCCCTCACCTAGAGCACTGCAATTCCTTCCTATTCACCTCTTTACTTCAACTTGTGACCCGGTACATTTGGTTCTCCACAAAATTTCCAAAGCGGCATTTCCAAATGTAAAATTGACAAGGGCTCTCTCCTTGATCAAACTTGAGTCAGGCTCCTCTGTCTTCTCTAGCAGGCTCCAACCTTGAGCTCTGTCCTTGGCCTGCTGAATCCAGTTTCAGCAAGAATCCTGCTGGATCAGTTTAGTGAGAATCCCCTACCCTCAATATCTAACCAAATTCCTTATATCCCACATTTTGGTATCTGACCACCCTTGATATCTTATCACTCTGGCCAGCCTTCAGCAAGAATACTGTCAAGTCTGTCTAGCTGAAATCCCCTTGACCCCTGATGTTTCCTCCTAGTAATTGTCTAGCCACTGACCCCATCCTACTCCTTGGATATAAATCCCTAGTTGTTTTGTATTGGGAATTGAACCCAATCTGTCTCCCTTACTGTAAAACCCCCATTAAAACTTAATGCAGAAGTCTCCTCTTGCATAAAGTCTTCTTTATCATCTGTAAATATCACCAGGAAGACATATTTTTATAACAAAGCAGATCATGGCACAACCTGACTTAAAGATCTCCAACAACTTTCCATCACATTCAGAATGCAGTGCAAACTCCTTGCCATGGTGAACAGGGCTTGCATGATATCACACTTCTTCCTCCTTTACTTCATCTTTCTATACTATCTGCCATATTCATTCATGCCAAGCCACATGGCTTTCTTGCTATTTTCCTAACACACCAAGTTTATTCTGCCTCAGGACTTCATAGTTGCTGTTCCTTCTACATTTAATTACCTTGTCCAAGATACTTACATAGATAACTACTTCAATTTATTCCAGTCATCCTTAAAAAACTTCCCCCAGAGTATCCTCTATTTACAATAGTGAACACATGCCCATGGGCACACACACACACACACACACACACACACACACATCCCTTTACTCTCTATCCCCTTAACCTCTGTTTTTAGAATTTATCACAATATAATATATTTTATATTCATTCATTTATTTATTTTTCTTATTTGCTTTCCCCTCTAAGTTGTATAGCTGCTAAAGGGGATCATATCTATCTTATTTATTATTATTTCCTCCAGTGTCTAGAATAAAGATTGGCATTAATACATGCTCAATACTTGTTGAATGAATGAACGATATTACTATGTTTATATGCCACTTTTACTGTTGCTTTTCTCACATTGTTTTCTCTAAATTGAATGTCTTTATTACTTATGTGGCTGTATTTCAAGTGAAAAAAAATACAAGTAACCAATTCACAGTAGTATTTGCCACAAATAGAAGGTAATCTGAAAAATGGATATATTGAAAACAAAATAGTATTATGGCATTTCAGTTAGCTACTATTCTATCAAAGATGGAGCTTGGGCCTCCTTCTGCTAAAAAAAAAAAAAAGGAGATTACAAGGTATTGGAGTGGACATAAAGACACACTAACAGCAAACTCAGACTTTGCCCTCCTGAGTAAATCAAAATAATCGAGAGATTTTCTCAACCTGTCCCAGGGCTCAGTCTACTTAACCATCTCCTTCATTTGACATTAAAATTATACTTCCCACCTTTCTACACACCTGTAATCTGGATTTGGCCTTCCCTAAAGTGATCAGATATTCTAAATGTCTAGCCATGAATTGCACTCAAAGTTTACCCAAGGGTTAAATCAAGGTCCAGGAGAATAACAAATTTTACAATCCTTAATACAATGTCAATTACACCATGGGGCTCTTTTTTAAAGAGCTTATATCATTTGCATATGTGAAATGAAGCTGATGAGCAGTCAAAATGACAGAAACAGATGCTTATGCCATCACTTAATATGAAACATATTTTCCCATTCTGGTGAACAGAAGGCTATCAGCTGCAGAGGCTATAGGTGAAAGGGGCTAACATTTTAGAATCCATTGAATATAAAACGTCTCCAAACTGTTTCCAAAACACATTTTGTTTTGATCTTTTGAATGCTATACATTCCTATATTGGGTTAGGTGACAAACCCCACCGCTTAATGGTTTATATTTTCACCTCTGTTTCTAAGATATAAACATCCAGATTGAAAACCTGAGCTTCTGGCCACCTTCAGCCTGGTAAACATTAGTTTATTATGAATGGTTGTCATAGAAATAAGCACAGTATTGCAAAACTGAGATAGAACAATTCATCCACATAAAATTTAGATAACTTAAAATATGCAATCAAGAATACTTAAAATTCTAAATTTTATATACTATAATATGTATTCTATACTATAGTATAACCATGACTTAAATGTCCATATTTAGCAGATTTTCCAGCCTTAACTTATTTATTTACTCAACAGTATTTGTTGTTAGGAAGTAACATGATATGGTCAATAGGACAAGAAATTTGGCATCATAAACTCCTGGATTTGTATCTTACTTTTCCCACTTACTAGTTCTGGACTTGGATTAGAAACGTGGGTCTTCTGAGGTTCCGATTAGTCTTGTATGTAAAAAACAATAATGGCTTTCAAGGTTGTAGTAGAATTAAATTAAATTAAATAACATGTGATCCGATCTCAGTGTTTGGCAGCTACAAATGTAAACCTACTCATAAACCCTTCTTTCTTCCTTGGAGGCAACCTTTCCTACGATGTGCTACTATATATATTATGAACACAAATATATGGTGCATAATTGTTGACTCAGAAGTACTCAGTGTAAAAAAATTAAAATCCTTTCTACCTTAGTGTCATACAATATGAATACTCAGATTGGAAAGCTAGACACAATTCTACTATCCTCTGGTGTCTTACTCCTTTGTACCCTTAAGATCTCAGCCTAAATGTCATCTCTGAAGAGATCTATTCTGATGGGCCCCTAACACATAGTTAGTCTTAATTCCCAATGTCTTTTATTTCCTTTGTGGTACTTATTACTATTATATAATCTCTGTGTGTGTGTGTGTGTGTGTGTGTGTGTGTGTGTGTATTTCCCTCTATTGCTAGGCTATAAGAGACTGAAAATACATTTTTCTTGTTACTAATATCCCCAATTCCTTGTCTAATAGCCTAGCACCTAGTAAACATTCAAAAATACTTGTTCAATAAATGAATGGAGATACAGTGTTGAACAATAAGAACATACCTCTTTCACTTATGGAAGTATTATTCTAAAGTGAAAAACAAACATTAAACAACAAATTTAAAAATTGTTCAATTACAATGAAGAGCATCAAATATGAAAATGCAAGTGGACTTATTTTTGAATAAAGAAATATCTGTAATATAATTTGATGAACACTATGATCAAGAAATGTTCAAATTGCTTCATAGTGAAAGACTCATTCTAACCAAGCGAGAGGAAACCTGAGATTTCATGGAGTAGCTGATATTCCGATCTAGAACTAAGTATAACTATAATATTGTCATAATCTTAGAGGGTAAGAGAGTATCTGATGATAGAGGACTTACAATAAATAAACTCACATCTTCCATAGAATATTTATCCAAAGGTAGAAAGAAATGCCAAACAAGAGTTGGGGGGAAAGAGCATGGATCAAAAGTAACTTAATAGGGAGATCTTCACATTTAGCTCTGACATGCATAGTTTGGAAATTATCATTCCCATCCAAAGAAAGAAAGAAAGAAAGAAGCTGAAGACATGGCCAAACTAAAAAAGGGGAAGGGAAAAATAATTGTGAATGTCATGATCCCAGGACACAAGGCCACTAAAAGACTGAATTTTAATTAGAACATTATAGAATGCTCTTCCTCCCCAAATCTTACCACCACACAAAAAGTTTCCAGTGTAATAACCATGGATTAGAGCTGAAAGAGCTACAAGACAGATTGTCTCTGAGAAGGAGTACTAAGGGAAGCTCACAACGAAGAGAAGAGACAAAAGCAAAGACCCAGAGGAGTTTGAAGTCTCTGGCATCTGTAGCTATAGCAGTTATTAAATACAGCCCAAGTCCTAGGAAGATTACTATAACTCTTCATGCCAAAGACCTATTTACCTCAGTTTCTATTGCTTGATACAATGGCTTTCAATAAAATACTACAAGCATGCTTAAAGCTAGAAAAAAACACAGACTGAAGAGACAAAGCAATCATCTGAGCCAGATTCATATATGCCACAGATGCTGGAATTATCAGACAGAGAATTTAAAATAATTACAATTAATACATTAAAATTTCATGGAAAATACAATACATACAAGAAAAGGTGCGTAACATAAACAGAGAGATGAAAACTCTAAGAACGAATCTAAAAGAAATGCTAGAAATCAAAAACACAATAACAGAAATGAAGAATGCCTTTGATGTCTTATCCATTGACTCAACAAAGCCAAGAAAAGAATCAGTGACCTTCAACACAAGTTAATATATATTACAAAGAGAAAAAAAGAAGAAAAAGCAATAGCTCATCCAAGAACTGAGGGACAACTACAAAAGCTATAACATATATATTATTGGAATACCAGATGAGAAGAAAGAGATAACTGAACAGAAGAAATATTTGAAATAATTTCCAAAATTAATGACAGAACTTTCAAAAATTAATGAGAGATACCAAACCACATATTCAGTAAAGTCATAAAACAAAAAGCAGGATAAATATCCCTACCCCCTCCCAAATATCCAAATAAATAAATGTACAAAAATAAAATAAAATATCCATACTTAAGTATGTCATCTTCAAGCCACAGAAAAGCAGAAACAAAGAGAAAATATGCATCTTTGAAAGGAAAATATGCATATTTCTAAGTGAAAGAAGCCAGTCTGAAAAGGCTAAAGACTATTTGATGCTAACTATATGACATTCTGATAAAAGCAACGATAGATATAATTTAAAAATATCAGCAGTTAAAAAAAAAAAAAAGATCAGTGGTTGCCAGAGGTCTGGGGGGTAGGGAGGGAAGGAGAGATTAACAGATGGAACACAAGGGATTTTTAGGACAGCAGAACTATTCCTCACAATACAGTAACGGCAGATAGATGACTCAATACACTGGTGAAAACCTAAAGAACTGTGCAGCACCAAGTGTGAACCTTAATGTATGCAAACCTCAAGAAAAATCATTTAGGAGGCCAGGGATCACAGGATGGGAAGTAGTATGTGACAAAGGAATCCGACAATATTACAAAGGTATGAAACATCTTCACTGAAAAGGATTGGGGGACAACTACTAACTTTACAACTTTAAAAATGAGTGGAATTTGAAATACAAAAAGTAAAGGGAACTGCAAGCAAGCACTATACTGCATTTGTATTCCCGTGGGGGTGCGAGCTAACAATTTTGAAAGTACACTGTAATTGAAAAATTAAGTAAATGGATGATGGATGGTAGGGACCAGATTTCTCATTGTTGGAATGCAATGTTAAAGACAAGCAAGAGGAGAGACTAGCAAGATGCAAGCAGTAATAAATTAGAGTTGAAGATACCACATGAACTCATGTTTAGGGTAATGACAGATGGTTACAATATAGAAATGTTTATAGATATGTATATACACATATATATTTCCTTGGTCTGTTGGCTGAGATACCTGGAGGCCATGGTATCTAGCAAGCAGATCTTGGCTTCTAACACCATTCTCAATGAAAGGAAACAGGGCTCTTTGGAGAAATGGCATGACTGCAGGAATATGGCAAGAAATATACAAGATGAGCTTGAAGCACCTTGTAGTGCTACACACACACACACACACACACACACACACCCATACACACATGCAATAATGGAAGTATGTCAAAGGGAACAGGACTAATTAAAAGATCTCCCAGTGGCCAAAGCTGGAACAATTTGAGCAAACTAAAGTAATATTGGATTAAAACCCAAAGAATAAAATACATATTCACCAGTTCATACTGATATTAATAAGCAATTAAATAAAGAAATGGGAAAGAAGAGAGAAATCTGTTTAGAATTCCACACAGTTTATATGGATATTCCTCCCTCAAGAAGATAAATGATAGAAACTTAACAGTAGACCATGGGGGAAGGGATGGGGAGAAAAAGTTACAAACAGAAAGGGAGAAAGGCAAACCATAAGAGACTCTTAAATACAGAGAACAAAATGAGGGTTGATGGGGGTGGGGGAGAGGGGAAAGTGGGTGATGGGCATTGAGGAGGGCACTTGTTGAGATGAGCACTGGGTGTTGTATGGAAGCCAATTTGACAATAAATTATATTTTTAAAAAAAGAATAAGATAAATGATAACTGCCCTGTCTTTAAGCGATTCATAGCAGCTGTTTCCCAAACAGCAGAGTATAACAAGAGGGAAAAAGGATAACTTTCCAGTAGAGAAACCTGACAAACACTGCCTCTGCCAGGTGATCAAGGTAAATATCAACAGTGATAACTCATGTTGATAGTGTGTTCCCTTGACATGATGTGATGAGAATCAAACTTTACCTCTGTGTTCTTTCTCCCAAGAGCACATTCCTCAAGGCCAATCATGAGCAAAACATCAGACAAATCCCAATGGAGGGATTTCTACAAAGTACCTGACCAGTACTCCTTAAAACTGTCAAAAACACTACAAACAAGGAAGGTCTGAGAAACTTTAATGGCCAAAAGTAGCTGAGGAGACATAACCATTAATGTGGTGTGCTGGATGGCATTCTGGAAGAACGACAACAAAAAGACATTAGGTTAAAACAAAGAAAATCTGAATAAAGTATGGACTTTAGTTAATACTAATGAATCAATATTGACCCAAGAATTGTGACAAATGTATGATATTTAAATATGAAAAACAGGAAATTGAGGATAGGGTATCACAGAACTCTATATTGTTTTTACAAATTTTCTGTAAACCAGAAACTACTCTAAGGTTAAAAGCTTATTTCAAAAAATAATTAACTATTTTCAGTAACCACTCATGAACAAGATGCTCATATATCATCAAAAACCCTAATTCTACAACGATTACAAATAGGTATGAAACAAAAAGATTAGTAAAACCCATTTAGGTTTAGGGATACCAAAGCAATTACTCCTTAAAACACATTCTTATCTTCATTCTTTGTTTTTAATGTTTATTTATTTTTGAGAGAGAGACAGAGACAGAGACAGAGCACAAGCAGGGGAGGGGCAGAGAGAGAGGGGGAGACATAGGCTCCAGGCTCTGAACTATCAGCACAGAGACTGACACAAGGCTCAAACTCAGGAAAGTGAGTCAGATCATGACCTGAGCTGAAGTTGGACGCTTAACTGAGACACCCAGATGCCCTTCTTCATTCTTTTACTCACAAAAATGTTCCACCATCTTCCTGAGATCCAGAGAAAGCCTTTGTCTTGGAAAGAAGATTGAAAGGGAGAAAATTGTTCACAAATTTAAATTAAAAATGTGCATTCCTCTACTTTTATACTAGGTATTCACCATTTTTGTTCTGGCACTCCTGTTTCCAGAAATGCCTATTTCCTGGCACAGTCTGCCTTGCATTATAAAAACCCAAAACATCCAACACTCAGCTTATCAGACACTTTGAATTTCAGACTTGGACATGGGGCACAATCTGGGAGCTTCTGCTAAGAGACTTTGGGAATAGTTTTCCTTCCTAGTCAAAAGATATGTAAGGAGAGGGGCACCTGGGTTGTTCAGTTAGTTAAGCATCTGACTTCCACTCAGGTCATGATCTCATGGTTCGTGAGTTTAAGCTCCATGTCGGGCTGTGCTGACAGCTCAGAGCCTGGAACCTGCTTCGGATTCTGTGTCTCCCTCTCTCTCTGCCCCTCCCCTACACATGCTCTGTCTCTCTTTCTCAAAAATAAATAAACGTTAAAAAAATTTTAAAGATAGATATGTAAGGAGAAATTCCCCCACATTTCCTCTTATACATACATATATTTCATGGATGTAATTGTAGGAGGACATAAAGTCTAGAGCTACAGTAACCATATAGCCACCATGATGCAGTAATCATAACCATGAAAAGTCAAACCACCAAAAATGGTGGTTCATCAATAGCTAGACAAGTGTCATCATTGAGGTACTAAATTAGCTAATCCTAAAATCTACCACACATCCAGAATTCTTGTTAAATATCCTCATAGTTTCAGATGATTTTAGTTGTGTATTGTTCCTTAGAGGGTAGAGCTCTATAACTATTATACATCTAATTATACTCTTCCAAAAATTTGCTTTTCCCCACTCCAACATATGTTTGTCTACCTGAACCTGACCTATATTATTCAAATGGACTTTTCAACACCTGACAATCTCATTCCAAGATTGAGGAAAGATTGTTCTGTGAGATTATGGTGATTAGGCTTAATTTTATTAGCCATGACAGTAATCCCTTTAATTAACTAAAAACAAACAAAATAAATTGAGAGATAATCTATATTTCTACTTGTTTCGGTGCCTTTCAACAAGTGTTGCACTCAGTTAAGATATGCACTTAGTAAAAAGGGAAATAATAATTCACTCCCCTGAAGAGTGGGGAGTGAATCACTGGTTATACACATGTGCAGTCCTTCATTCATTCAACAAATAATTACTGACCCTTTGTTATCCAGTAAACATTGCTCTACCATCTATTCGAATGTTGCAGTGACTATGCAAAAAAATCTGAAATTTTTCATTTTTAACATGCTATTCAGTTGACTGTAATGATCCTTCAGGTTTAAGAAGCACTGTCCTGTGTTACATGTATATTTTGTCATGTGTTCAGCAATGCAGCCCTCAGGGAACATATATTTTCCATGTGGGAGAAGGTAGACAACAAACAAATTAACAAATAAATAGCAATAGGGCAGGTGATAGAAATTTAGGGCAGGTAGTGTTATTTTTATATCCAGTAACCAGGAAAGTCCCACTAATAAGGTGGCATTTGAGCAGGATCTGAAGAAAGGAAGCATGTGACTCATGGGATATTTGGGGAAAGAGTGTCCCAAGAAGAGGGATCAGGGAAGGCTCTGGAGCAGAAGCTTAAATGGAATGTTTAAGGAACAGCAAGGACACTAGACTGGGAAGTTGAGCCAAAGGAAGAGAAAATGAGGAGATGAAGTTAGAAAAGTAGTGGAGGGGCTGATCTTAAAAGCTGGTTAGGCCATGGAAAAGTCTATGGTATTTACTCTGACTGAAATAGGATGCCAATTGGTGATAGTGAAGAGAAGAGCATGATCTAACTCAAGCTGTAAAAAGATACTCTTATTGTGTTGCGTGTAGACCACAGGAGGAGCTAGTGTGGAAGCAGGGGGACCAGCTAGATGACCAAAGTAGTAACATGGACAAAATATTTGGCAGGTTGAACAGAGGTGATCATAATGAAAGACATGACAAATGGATCAATTCTGTATGTATTTTGACTAGAGCCAACAGGATTTCCTGAAAAATTAGAAGTGGGGTTTGGGAAAAAATAGAGTGAAGGACAACTCCATGATCTTTGATTCTGTTCTTTAGTTTTACTTATTTTTTCCTTTTTTTTTTTTAACTTTTGCCTGAGCAACTGGAAGTAAGGAGTTTCCCTTTAGTAAAACAGCAATGTTGGGGAGCAAAGGGCAGAAATTGGAGCACAGTTGGAGACATACAATATTAACTTTAGGAGGTTTGCAATACAATGAAATAAATGCAAATGACAAGTAGGCATTTGAATCTGTAAGTTTGGAGTTCAGGGAAGAAGGTCAAGTTTGGAGACAGAAATTTTGGAGTTGTTAATATTTAGAAGGTATTAAAGCCATGAGATCTGATGAAATCACAAAGTGAGGGACTGTTGGGTAAAGAAAAGGCATTGTCTAAGGATATAGCCCCAAGACACCCAAAGATGAGAAGAACTATTTATTTAAAAAAAATTTTTTTTAATGTTTATTTATCATTGAGAGACAGAGAGAGACAGAGCATGAGCAGGGGAGGGGCAGAGAGAGGAGGAGACACAGAATCCGAAGCAGGCTCCGGGCCGTCAGCACAGAGCCCGACGCGGGGCTCGAACTCACAAACCGCGAGATCATGACCTGAGCCAAAGTCAGACGCTCAACTTACTGAGCCACCCAGGCGCCCCGAGAAGAACTATTTAGGGAGATGAGAAGAAACTGTTAAAGATAGAAAAAGTACCCAGTGAGGTAAAAGAAGAATCCAGGAAGAATGGTGTTCCCAAAGCTACACTGAAAATTAGGGAATAAGCACCTGTGTCAGATAAGTAAGTTAAGGGAGTTACTTAGTTAAGTAAAATAAGAACCAGGGATTGGTCATTTGATGAGCAAAAGGAAAGTCACTGATGACTTTGACAAGAAAACTTTGACGGCATGAGGAGAGAATTGCCAAGAAATAAGGGAGGAGAGAAACTGGCCACAGGTGATAATTGATTGTTTTTCTGGAAGTTTTGCTATGGAGAAGCTAAGGAAGGGGATGGGAGCTAGACAGGGAAGTAAATGCAAGAGATTCTTTTTTAGTGGATGATATTCTATGTCATTATACTGATGAAAAATCAGAGCGGGGAAAATTGATTATAGAGGAAAAGAGAAATTGCCAGAATTCTTTAAAAAGCACAGCAAAACGGGGACCAGGGAAGTGTTGGTCATAAGTAGGAAAACAGTTTTTCCATAGTAACAGAAAGGAAGGCAGTATAAGTGGATACCAGCACATATGGGCTGATACCTGTGGTATCATTGAATGGTACCCATAACAGACCTCAAAAATCCTACAAATCCACTTTTCATTTAGCAATAAGGAAAGATATGTCATTTTTCTATTTTCTACCAATAGCCACTCTTAGAGAATTTTAACTGATCTCACATTCTGAATGAATGTAGTTTTATAGAGGTATTCTAACTCAATTAGCCAGAAAGAAACTACCCCCCCCAAAGCAATATTCAGATATGTAGTCAATCAAAACTATCTTGCCTCCAAATGTTTCCCAATAATTAATGAAGAAAGGAGCAAAGTTTTGGGGCGCCTGGGTGGCGCAGTCGGTTAAGCGTCCGACTTCAGCCAGGTCACGATCTCGCGGTCCGTGGGTTCGAGCCCCGCGTCGGGCTCTGGGCTGATGGCTCAGAGCCTGGAGCCTGTTTCCGATTCTGTGTGTCTCTTCTCTCGGCCCCTCCCCCGTTCATGCTCTGTCTCTCTCTGTCCCAAAAATAAATAAAAAAACGTTGAAAAAAAAATTTTAAAGCTTTCTTCCACTTGAGTATACTACTCTTAGTATTTTTCATGTTACCCATATGGCTGATAATAACATAACTCAATAATGTATCATATCCTTCTGACAATACTTGGTCCTAGCCATAGGATGAGGCAATCAATTGTGGGCTGACTTAATCAATGATGACATATTTCTTTCAACTTTCTCATAGAATTTGACTGAGGAGTCCCTGGGTCATGGCAAATTTGGTATTGAAATGATATTTTAAAAGCCTATAGAAACAGATAATACACTGAAATGGTTCATATCTGGATGAGATCCAAACGGTGATTAGCTTTGCCTGCTACCCCACTTCAGGCCAAAGTCCCTGCAATGCTGAAGCATCAGTGTCGACCTCAATGGGCCGTGGACCTGGGGCAGCGAAAGAACTGAGAAAAAGAGACGACAGTATAGGGAGCCACAGGGGACCCCGAGCCAACAGCCGGAGGTACCAAGGTTTATTGTACATCTTCTTATACACGTTTTCAGGAAAAACAGATCAGAAATGATTAACAACAGAAGCTTAGCAAAGCATGTCAACAATGTACATCTGATTCAGCTATCGTACGTATCTTGCGAACGAGAGCAATCTTGCAGATATATATGTTCTGATAAGAATTTTTACAATAGAAGCAAAGACAAAGAAGGGAGTGAATGCACTGTACTATATACAGCTGGCTTCCTTTAAGCAAAACATCCCTATCTGTGTACTAAAAAACAGACATTTCCCAAGGGCAATTCACTCAGGTCCTTTCAGGTTATTTTTAACCTTACGATCTCGAGTTTTCTCAGAGATCTTGGAGCCTGAATGAATATGTGCTATGGTCATTGTGGTGTTCTGTTTCCCACACATCAGTTCTTGGATCAGGGTCAGGCTTGATCAACGTCCAGAATAAATCAATGATATGGGAAAAGTTGAACAAGATTGCCCGTTAAGCCCTTGAGAACAATTGAGGCTTACATTTCTCATTCTGATGTGCTAACAAAAAAGTAGAATAAAGAAACTACATAGTCTTAAACTTTAAGCTGATTTTTCCATAGACTGCAGCATATTTTCAATATTTGATAGCTTAAGAATAGCACCTCTAAACACAAAAACATCTTTTCTCTATTTGAGAATATCTGATATTTACATATAGAACCAAAAACTCTTCACATTTGATCCAAAAATTACGGCTGAGCTACAATTACTTTATTTCCACTAGTTGTTGGGAGTCAGTCACTCTTCTGCTTCTGATGTGTTATATTGCTTCTGCCTCTTTCCTAATTAGGAGACCCAGAGTCACCCTAAAAGCAGACCAGTTTTTCTTTTTTTTGGCAGTACAAAACTAAGTTGTTTAATTTCCAAATATTAAAAGGTCTTATTAATTGAATCTAAACTTTACCCATCATATAGCTATCTATCCTGCACCATGGCTAACTGCTAATATAAAATACTTAGCTCTAGAAAGAAGAAATGTCATTATGTAATATGCAATATTGTCACCTTTTTTACATTACTTGATGAGTCATTAATAAATACACAAATCTGCACAAAGTATATGTCATTGGAAAAGCACAGGAAATATTTACAAGAAATGACAGCACCTGACAATCAGCAGAGATGGTGTCTTAAAGGACAAGTTGAGCTTTTCAAGTAATCCCACATGTATGAATCATTAATATATCTTCAATTATTTAGGACACAATTTTTATTTTTTAATGAATGCATCATGAGAAGATTTATAATAATCTTTTCAGTGGCTACAGTAAGTAACATTTCCATTTACCTAAATAAGAATATGTCTTGTTTTATACAAGTGCCCACAACCACATTCTGATACTAAAAACCAATTGTGACACTATCCAATTGTCCATAGATATCAGAAAAGAACACTTTAGCATTTTTTAATACCTATGTTATAAGGAACTGCAGTAGAAAGATAATTATGCCCACTATAATTACCTGACATGTAATTCCACATGTAAAATATAGTAACATAAACACATAAGTGTTTCTAATCATAGTTTTCTACCTATGGGACCAAATCTAGCTTTTCTCACTTTTTTCCTAACAAGAAACTTCATGGGTGAGTCAGAACTAGAACTCAAAAGAAAGCAAGGAGGGAAATGAGTCAGGAAGTCTTTGAAAAAAGGCTAAAAAAAATACCTAATTTTCTTATTCATATTAATAGAAAACAGTTCTGTCCCCATAATGTCATCTAATACTATACATGCAAAGTTAATAGCATAAGTAAAAAGCCTTTCACAAATTCTACAAACAATTCTTTTGAGTCCAGACCCCCTTTCTTCACTCCTCCTGTCCTGTTTCTGATTGGGGAGTGGGAGGAAGGCACAGAATTCTGAGCATTGATCACACATCAGAACAAGGCCTGCTTATCTGGAATCAGCCTTTCCCATTAGGAGGAGCTCAGTCCCACAGCACTTGAGAACCACATGGCTTAGATTTCATTACCTATGAATCATGTTCCTATCAAGGGAACATTCAGAAAGCGGGATAAATGGAAAGGCTTCCGCATGTCCATTTGTGGTGTGAATGTTTACAGAGGCTTGTAACATCCATTGCAATAAGCCCTGGTGATTGCCCACACAAGGTAGAAGCAAGATCTTGCTTAGCATCTACCAAAATGTGAACACAATTCCTTTTCCTCTTGCCTTCTACTCTATGCTCCAATAAGTTTATAGCCTGTAGATACTCAATAGATGACAAATTCAATAATTCTGTAGCCCCAAGCACACCAAGCATTATTTTTCATTAATAGGTATAATTGTATTGTCCCATTAATCAGTAATGCATTAAAAACTGGTTCTTATAAATTGTAATAGCAACACAGTTTAGTTGGAAAAAGATGGCATTTACGTTCAACGATCTATAGACTACCCCAAGCTACCAAACATTTGTAACTGCCATCCTGTCATAGTTCTGGTTCCCTTGCTATGGTATGGGGATGGAACCTGATTGCAAACAAGTGCTATGGGATTTTGATAGAGAGAAGGCTGGATACATGTTTACAGCAGCCGGGCAAGGGCAGCATGCACTTTCCAGTTTATCACTTTGACATTCCTCCCTGTAAAGCCACAGGGAATAAGGCAGTGACATTTGTGAGATAACAAGTTCACTGGAGATTGTCTTTGGGATTGAGTCAGGTCTCAAAGCAGAATTTAAACAAGTGTGTACCCCAGCAGTCCCAGTCTGGTTATAGTCTTACCTGCACTTGTTTCAAACACAGCAGGCATGCACCTATCACCTCTCCATCCCACTCCCGGTGGCTACAATGGATACCAGAGTTCACTTCTAATTGGCTTATTCACTCTGAAAACATACACACACACACACACACACACACACACACACACACAAAGTCTACTTTTAATGATGTCTGAGTTTCTTGCGGGTTTCTTCTCCTTGCTCATTGAGGCAAAGATCAGTGATCGAAAAAGAAAAAAAAAATGTCTGTTGAGTACAAGGTTCAGTCCAGTTCCTTCTCTAAAAACATTATGCTGTAGCAAGTCCTAATTAACCTTCATTTAAACTATTCATTACATTAACAGATCTGTGCCATTCCTTCTGATAAGCTCACCAAATTAATATCCATAGCATGACAACTTACAGGCATCTTCCTAGCCTTCTACCCAATTATGGGCCCACTAGTCAGGCTGTACTTTTATGAAGAGTCAATTGTGTTTGTTCCTACTTTGTTTATACCAGGTGAAGTTATCAAGGCAATTAAAATATTTAATGAACTATTGTGTTAGCCACTGAAATATGAGTTCAAAAAACAATGGAAGGTGTTTTACTATGAAAACCAAGGTGAATGTTGTGAAAAGATGTTCTAAATAGGACCACTATCAAAAATTGCTATGGAGGGGCGCCTGGGTGGCGCAGTCGGTTAAGCCTCTGACTTCAGCCAGGTCACGATCTCGCGGTCCGTGAGTTCGAGCCCCGCGTCAGGCTCTGGGCTGATGGCTCGGAGCCTGGAGCCTGTTTCCGATTCTGTGTCTCCCTCTCTCTCTGCCCCTCGCCCGTTCATGCTCTGTCTCTCTCTGTCCCAAAAATAAATAAACGTTGAAAAAAAAAATTTAAAAAAAAAAAATTGCTATGGAAATTCATGTGAATAAAATGGGGGAATCCAAAAAATTTAGATGGAATCTGGAAATAGGCAGCCTCATACATATTTTTAAATCTGACCCTTTCTAAAGAAATGGAACCTGGAAATAGGATATGAGAGACATAGACTCATGGATTCAGTTTTGTCAAGAAAAAAGATACAGAACTCCAAGTGGTGGAGATCTGCTCAAAGAAAGGCCTCAGATTATGTTAATGAAGTTGGCAAATGAATATATATTTAAATTTTTTACATTAAAATAAAACATTTAAGTGTGTATGTTTTATTTTTTATGATTCCCCCTCAAAATGACTTTTTCAATTAACCTACCACCCATTGTTCCCAATTGCTTCATGTAAGAAGTCTGTTGCTGTTTTTCTAATCTAACCACATTTCACTTTTTCCTGTTACTCTGCTTCCCCAAAGGCAAATGCCTCAGGATAGTATTTATTAAGAAATCTTCCTATAGCATGATGGAAAGTGCTGGCAAGTAAAAAGATAGCAAGTCTTTGCATTTGAACAGGGAGTAGTGATAAGGAATCCTATCAACCTGCATGAATTAAGATTTCATTTTGGCTTCAATTTACTTCTAACCCTGTTATCAACCCATGACATTTTGCACTACTAGGGGGAGAGGGTGGCTAAGTCATTGGTGCAGATGTAATTTATGGCAATTTAAACTGAGTCAAGAAGTTAATTACTTTGAAATAATGCATGCATCTCACACTGAGTTTAACCAGGGTTTATTAAAAGATGGGTTACTTATGCCTTTTTGCCCTCCACATATCCTCCTTTAAAAACAAGTTTACCAGGAATTAAGCAAGAACTCCCATAGTGTTAATATCTTCTGAATTGTGAGCTTTTTATAACATGACTTGTCAGAATGCAAATGGTTAAAAACAACTCCACAGCTCACCTTCATCACCCTTCGGGTACATTATCAGCAAAAGGCACATTTCTCTTCACTCTAGAATTGTAGAAAATGACACTGTTGTGAAGCCTCTGGGATTCCTCACAAAACATGAATATTCAGCACCAAGAACAGAAGCTTCAGCACATCAAATCAAATGCAACCTTAAGAAGAGCTTATCATTCTTAAGTCCTTTGCATCTCTTCCCCCCAGACTTCCCTTCCCAATTGTGGAAGATGAGTGGGCATCTCTACCCAGTCATCATGAATTTTGCATACCTGAGTCTTCACTCAGGCAAATAGTTGCCTTCACTGGGACTCCAGGTTGAGGAGCTTGGGTTGATCACCTGGAACAGCCATGTAACCACCAAATAGTCAGCATTACATGGGATGAAGTTATCACTGACAAGCTTCACAATACTGTTCAAGTCCTATAAAAGTACATACGTGTTAGGAATTCTCAATTACGACTGTTTGTTTGCAAGTAGCAGAAATCTAACTGAAGCTGGTTTATGCAACAGCAGGAATATATTGTTATGCTTAATCTGGAAGTTACAGAGGGATGGACTGGTCTCAGGCACAGAAGGTTGAAGGGGTTCAAACAGTGTTATCATGTCTCTCACTCTTTCCTTAATCGCTGCTCTCCCAGATAACCCTCACTGTATAAAGGCAGAGATAATGTATATGGTCCTCAGAGCCTACAAATTCAGCAAAAAGAGTACCCCGAATGTCTATGTCAGCCTTTCGATTGTGCGATCCCTATTTGGATTATGTGCCCAAGCTTTTGTCAGGGAAATCAGGGCCAAATAATTAAGAACACTTTCAGAATTGCATGCCATGGCAAAAAAAGACAGTTCCAAAAACAAAATAAAAACTAGATACAGAACAGACAAAAAATAAATAAAATAAAATAACCAACATCCACAAATATGCCTTAAAGGAGCCCAAAGGAGTGGTAGGCAGGGAAGATATATGTCAGGTAATGAAAAGGATGCAAGTTTTAGAGTCAGAGTTCTGTCTTTGAAAACCATTCATACCACCTACTAGCAGTAGGTCCCTAAGTTACTCATCTCTCTAAGCCAGTCTTCCCACCTGCAAAGCAAGTTCTAGTTTGCAGGATTATTTCAAGAATTAGATCCCTCGGGGCGCCTGGGTGGCGCAGTAGGTTAAGCGTCCGACTTCAGCCAGGTCACGATCTCGCGGTCCGTGAGTTCGAGCCCCGCGTCGGGCTCTGGGCTGATGGCTCGGAGCCTGGAGCCTGTTTCCGATTCTGTGTCTCCCTCTCTCTCTGCCCCTCCCCCGTTCATGCTCTGTCTCTCTCTGTCCCAAAAAAAATAAATAAACGTTGAAAAAAAAAAAAAAGAATTAGATCCCTCTTTGTAAAGTATTTAGCATAGGGCCATTTAGATAGTAGACATTCAGTAAAAGACATTTTTTATTATTTGGGGGAGGCAAAGGAGCCAAGATTAATTCTAATCTCAACCAAAAGGAAATAGAGAGTTAAAAAGAAATAATAAAAATAAAGTGCACTTTCTCTAACAGGGAGTAAATAAATGGCCATATTTGCTTTGAAATATTTCAAATAAAAATTAACATAAACTTGTAAAATAACAACTATTTAATATAAGTATCAATGTATTGTTATATGGTAAAGTAATATAGTGACTCATTTACAAGCCAAGCATGAGCTCAGAGTATGTAGATGCAATAAATACACGGCAAATTGTTTCAGTCTCCAAATTCACATGGATATTTAATACACACTGAATAATTAGCACAACTCAAAATGGTCTAAATGTGTTTCTAAAAACAGAAGAAGGAGAAGGCAGCAGCAAAGGCTTATGGATGAGCAGGGAGTGGAAGGCTATTTAGAGTTAGAAATCACATTTCTGGCTCTCACACTAACCTCCTCTGTGACCTTGCCTGCCAGTCTATTAACTTTTCAATGCTTTCCTCGTCTATGAAAGAGGGAGCTACTGGGCCCAAATCACCTCCAGAAGACAGTTTGTGTTTGAGAACATGTCACGAAAAGGAAGAAGGTTTATTTCAATCTTTAAATTTTATCTCACCCTCCCAGGACAAATTTATTAAATGAGCAATTAATTAACACATACCTATTTTTCTTATTTGTTGTACATATATGTTAATTGGGTTTTAATGTGTAAGACCAAATCTATTAAATAGGCATATTTCAGAGTTAAGATGGGAATTCAAATCCACAGAATCACAGCGCTATGGAGCCAGAGGTAATCTTAGAACTGAACTAGCCCAACTTCTTAATTTCACAGATGAAGAGAATCAGAACCAAATCTATATTTTCTAGGCCTGAACTTATATTCTACCATTCCACTTAACTTAGAGATTTTTAAAGGTTTAAAAGTTACTGTTTAAGGCAGTAGTATGTCTCTCAACTACAAAGGGAGAAAACTATAAATAAGAAAAAAAAAGAAAAATGTAAGAGGCAAGACTGAACACAAATGATCTAAATGGGGTCCTGAAACTGGTTGAAAAAATGTCCTTGAGAAGGGAGACTTTGCAAAGCCTTTAACCACAGGGATGAATGGAAGAGCAGAAAGGGAAAGAGAGTCTCAGAGAATTGTCACTTAATAATCTCCATGTGCCACAAAAGCAGCACATTGCTATCTATGAAGTGAAGAATCAGGGAGGTGCAAGTCAAAAAGAGAACTAAATAAATACTAGAATTTAATGAAAACATTCACTTTATTAACCAGTGTAAGGTTACTCAATTAGCAGTTGATAAGGAAAATGTTAAATAAATAAAATGTCATCATACCCTGCAACTGTTTTGAGTAATTACAAGAAAATTCTAAACAAAGAGATGATTATTAGTAGGCAATAAGTGCCAAGTGCCCAGATAAATCAACAAACCAGTTGTATTTAATTACACAAATTTTCAAAAAATAGAAATAAACAGCCTCTGCAACCTTATCTTTATGGCCCTGAGAACAACTGCTAAGTGTCTTGAACAAGATGTTTAGAATGCTAAAGTAAGGTGCTCAGCAGATCTTCTCATAAAGCAATGATAAAACTGAATGAAATTATCAAAAGCTAACATCTCAGAATTTTGAAATGGGCCAAAGGTACAATTTCATTGTAAATGGACCAAAGGCATACAACAAACTGTGAAATGTCTATTCAAGAAAAAAAAAATCCTGAGTTTTTGGTAATAATAGGGGGAGTCTGTGGTGTTTTGGCCTGGAGCTATTACCAACCCCCAACCAGCACCATCAGTTTCCAGCTCTACTGAGGTGGGGTGAGCTGTGAAAAACAACAATTTTATTGCCTGAGAGGAATGTCTTGACTTGGAGGAAAGGTCAGAAAAAGCCCATGCTCCTGGGCACTGTCAGAAAGAGTAGCCATCTTGATGTTAAAAGAATGGAGAAGACCAAGGTTGTAAATGGCCTAAGGTGATGATGATTGGATCTAGTAACAAACTGGCAGACTAGCTAGAAATTTAACAAGGAGATCCAGAGAATGAGATATACATATTAGGCCTTGAAGAGGTTACATATCCCCCGTAGTCTGAGAAGCTGCACATTAGTACATGGTGAGACTAGGTAGTAATTCACACACCCCTGGCTGATCATGAGGCCACATACACAGGTAGAGATGAAACAAGAGGGCTAAGTAGCAAGTCAGGAAAGACTTGTAAATTGATGGAACATTGAATGAATTCCCCAAACCACACATATATCCTTTGACAAAGAGTGGAAATGTTACTGGCTTGTGATGTTTGAACATGAAGTAAATCAAAATATGTCACACCAAAATATGCTACTTTAACACAAGGATTATTTTGAGCTGAAGGCATTTGAGAAGCAGATATAAGAAAAGCTCCCTGCCTTCTCCTTATTTGGCTAAAAGCAGGACATAAAGTTTTGAAGGTGTCTCTCCTGTCCTTTCCATCAAGAAGGACAAAAGTTAATCACTGGACACAACTATAGATCTTATCAGCCTGGTAGCCTTTATCTACTGGTAGTTTTTCATGTATTTTACCTTCCAATGGTTTGCTGCTCTCAGAGGCCTAAAATGGCTTTCCTTTGTCCTGTCATTTCTTTACGAATATATTGTTCTTTGTTTGAATATGCTATATAAACCTGAATTCTAAGCCACCTCTTTGAGTTACTCTTCCTTGAGTTCCTCATATACACACATGTTAACAAGATTCTGCTTGATTTTGTCTTGCTAATCTTTTATTACAGAACCTCAGCCAAGAACCTAAGATGAATGGAGGAAAAATTTTTCTTCCTCCCCTATAAACACAACCTCTGACCAATCATTGGCTGAAAACCAAGCCATGTTGACTCAAGGATGACCCCTAAGAAACCAGATTTTTAAATAAAAGCAAGAATTAAGAAAAAACAACAAAAACACTGAAAAGACATCAGTGGCTACACATCAAAGGAGAGATAGACTTCACAGAATTAGTCCAGGCAACTTACTAAACAAGGAAATAACATAGAGGCAACAAAACCCAGAAAGGAATAAATCAGAATCCAGAATTTTTACAATACATCAAAAATGTCCAGTTTTTAACAACAAAAAAGTTAGATATAAAGAGAAATAGGAGGGGTGCCTGGGCAGTTCAGTGGGTTAAGCGTCCGACTCTTGATTTCAGCTCATGATCTCACAGTTGCACGTCAGACTTCATGCTGAGTGTGGGTCCTGCTTGGGATTCTCTCTTTCCCTCTCTGCCCCTCCCCTTATCTCTCTCTCTCTCTCTCTCTCTCTCTCTCTCTCTCTCTCATAAATAAATAAATAAACATTAAAAAAAAGAAAAAAAAAGGAAAGTCTTATTCCTACTGGGTGAAGAAAAAAATCAGACAATTGGAACTGTTTCTGAGGGTTTTCCAGATAGTGGCTTTGGCAGAGAAAGACTACCAAACTGCTATTATAAATATGTTCAAAATACTAAAAGAACCATGCTTAAAGAATTAACAATTAAGAATTAAGAACCTTGGGGCGCCTGGGTGGCTCAGTCGGTTGAGCGTCTGACTTCAGCTCAGGTCACGATCTCGCGGTCCGTGGGTTGAGCCCCGCGTCGGGCTCTGGGCTGATGGCTCGGAGCCTGGAGCTTGCTTCCGATTCTGTGTCTCTCTCTCTCTCTGCCCCTCCCCCGTTCATGCTGTGTCTCTCTCTGTCTCAAAAATAAATAAACGTTAAAAATTTTTTTTTAATTATTTAAAAAAAAAAAGAATTAAGAACCTCAAAACAGTTCTTTTCTAGCAAAAGAACCACCTTGCTTTAAATGCACCATACCATAATGGACAACCAGTGAGCAGAATGAGCAGAGTCTGAGTGGACAGAATGTCCAGAAGATGGAAATTGGCTTGAAAATGGAGAAAGTGCTTGGGAATATCTTTTAGCTTCTCTCGTTTTTTTAATGTTTATTTATTTTTGAGAGAGAGATAGAGTGTGAGCAAGAGAGGGGCAGAGAGAGAGGGAGACACAGAATCCAAAACAAGCTCCAGGCTCTAAGCCATCAGCACAGAGCCTGACATGGGGCTCGAACCCACAGACCATGAAATCATGACCTGAACTGAAGTCAGCCGCTTAATCAACTGAACCATCCAGGCGCCACTTTTTTAGCTTTTCAAGTGAGTTACAGTCAAATAATTCAACAGTTAAAACAACTAAAGAGTCACTATTCATACATCCCCTACTAGAAAAATATGCAATTTTGTTAAGGCCTGGATTTTTTTTCTTCAAGTTTTTATTTAAATTCCAGTTAGTTAACACACAGTGTAATATTAGTTTCAGGTGTAGAATTTAGTGATTCATCACTTACATACAACACCCAGTGTTCATCACAAGTGCCCTCCTTAATCCCCATCATCTATTTAGCCCATCCCCCTGACCACCGCTCCTCCAGTAGCCTGCAGTTTGTTCTCTATAGTTAAGAGTCTGTTTCCTGGTTTGCCTCTTTTTTGCTCCCACTATGTTCATCTGTTTTGTTTCTTAAATTCCACATATGAGTGAAATCATATGGTATTTGTCTTTCTCTGACTGACTTATTTCACTTAGCAAAATATTCTCTAGCTCCATCCAGATCATTGCAAGTGGCAAGATGTCATTCTTCTTTTTTATAATGTCTTGATTTTTAAAATAATGATTCAAATGTTAACAGAAATACCACAGAATGTAAACTTTGTTGAGAACATTAGAAGAGATTTCATTCTTCAAGAAGATTTCACTGGTAATTAGGTAAATGTAAATAAAATAACAAGGGGATAACATTTTGCACACCGTAGCTGGTAAAAATATATATGTAAACATAAATAATATCCATTGCTGCCAATGCATGAAAAGAAATACTCTCACGCTAATAGCATAAATTGGTGCAACCATTTTAGAGGGTAATTTGGCATCTATTTTAGGTGTGCATATCTTTTCACTCAGTGATTCCACTTCTGTGAATCTATGCTACAGAATCCTGACATATTCAAAGAAACATGTTCAAAATTATTATTGCCTTCTTTTTTACAGTTAAAAACAAAACAAATTTTATCAACAGGGAAAAGCACACATTAATTAAGATTATAGTATGCTAGTGATGCAATACAACCATTTTAAATCATGAAACAACTTCTATATGCTGATTTGCAAAGTGGTTCCAGGTATACTAATTGAAAAGAAGGGGAAATTCCAGAAAATCTTCATAGTATGATTTTGTTTATGGAAATATTTTTCGTATAGATAGGGTGTATTTGTGCATACATGTGCACACATGTGATTCCAAATGCAAAGAAAAATATATGGAAAGATATGTACCAAACATGATAGGTGTTCTCACTGGGAAAAGGAGGAGATTGGGAGATGATTAAGAGGGAAGTTAATAGTTTTTACACTCTACTTACTAATAAATTTTTAAATAATTCTAAATTATTGAAAATTTCAATTGGGGCATCTGAGCGGCTCAGCTGGTTGGGCCTCTGACCTCAGCTCAGGTCATGATTTCATGGTTGGTGAGTTTGAGCCCTGTGTAGGGCTCTGTGCTGACATCTCAGAGCCTGGAGCCTGCCTCAGATTCTGTGGGTCTCTCTCTCTCTCTGTCCCTCCCCTGCTCACCCTCGGTCTCTCTCTCTCTCTCTCTCTCTCTCTCTCTCTCTCTCTCTCTCAAAAATAAATAAACATTGAAAAATTTTAGGGGCACCTGGGTGGCTCAGTTGGTTGAGTGTCCGACTTCGGCTTGGGTCATGATCTCACGGTTTGTGAGTTCGAGCCCCACGTCAGGCTATGTGCTAACAGCTCAGAGCCTGGAGCCTGCTTCGGATTCTGTGTCTCCTCCTCTTTCTGCCTCTCCCCTGCTCATACTCTGTCTCTCTCTGTCTCTCAATAATAAATAAACATTAAAAAAAATTTAAAAATTTTAAAAGAACATTTCAATCACGCATACATTACTTTTTTGAATAAAAGTATTTTGAATCATTACCAATAGATCTATCTGATATCTATCTTTCTGATTTGGTCAAGATAAAGCCCTAGAAGCTGGATCTAATAACCAAGACTTCTTCCATCAATATAAATTAGGTAGAAAAATTACTGCTAATTTTCCAAAACTAAAGGAAAGAACAATAAATCTGTTGGAAGAAACGTAAGGATCAAGCAATGGATAGCCTCAATTTAAATTCAGCAAACACTGATCTAGTACTAGCAATCTGTCAATCACTGTGAGTTGCTTGGCACTGATAGATTGCTAAAAGAGATATAAGCCCTGGTCTCAAGGAGTTCTCAGTTTAGAAGAAGCACTTGATATATTGATTGCTTCAGTATCCTGAGATAAATACAGTAATTGAAGCATCAAGAGACATAACAACAGGAGCTCCTGGGTAGCTCAGTTGGTTGAGTCACAGACTCTTGATTTCAGCTCAGGTCATGATCTCATGGTTCATGAGTTTGAGCCCTGCATTGGGCTCTGCACTGACAGTGCAGAGCCTGCTTGGTATTCTCTCTCTCCTTCTCTTTCTGTTCCTCCCCTGCTTGGTTTCTTTCCTCTCTCTCTCTCTCTCTCAAAATAAATAAATAAATAAATAAACAAACAAAATTAAAAGAAAAAAATAAGAAGCTATAACAATAGTGAAGAGGAGTACCAGAAAGGAAGTCTGCATGATGTCTGCTCCTAGACTCCAAGGTATTAATCTCTAGGAACAGAGACTCATCCATTTGACTACAAATAAGCTCAATTAAAAAAAAAATACTGAATAGGCCATGGAGGCCTTAACAACTTTAATACATTATTTTACTTAAGAAGTCGAAAAGCACTCCCAACAAACAAGAATCCAGGGCCAGATGGCTTTTCAGAGGAATTCTACCAAACATTTAAATAAGAGCAAACACCTATTCTTTTGAAGTTGTTCCAAAAAACAGAAATTGAAATAAAACTTCCAACTCATTCTACAAGGCCAGCATTGATTCCAAAACTGGATAAACACTCCACTAAAAGAGAAAACTACAAACCAATTTCCCTGATGAACACAGATGCAAAAATTCTCAACAAGCTACTAGCCAAACTGGATCCAACAATACATTAAAAGAATTATTCACCACGACCAAGTGGGATTTATTCCTGGGATTCAGGGCTGGTTCAATATCTGCAAATCAATCAATGTGATACATCACATTAATAAAATAAAGGATAAGAACCACATGGTCTTCTCAAGAGATGTAGAAAAAGGATCTGACAAAATACAACATCCTTTCTGGATAAAAACCCTCAAGAAAGTAGGGATAGAAGGAACATGCCTCAAGATCATAAAGGTTATCTATGAAAGATCCACCACTAATATCATCCTGAATGCAAAAAAACTGAGAGTTTTCCCCTTAAGGTCAGGAACATGACAGAGATGCCCACTCTCACCACTGTTATTCAACATAATGTTGGAAGCCCTAGCCTCAGCAATCAGACAACAAAAACAAATCAAAGTCATCAAAATCAGCAAGGAGGAAGCAAACTTTCACTCTTTGCAGATAACATGATACTCTATATAGAAAACCCAAAAGACTCCACCAAGAAGATGGTAAAACTGATACATTAATCAGCAAAGCCATAGGATATAAAATCAACGCACAGAAATCAGTTGCATTCCTATACGCCAATAATGAAACAGCAGAAAGAGAAATCAAGGAATTGATCCCATTTACAATTGCACCGAAAACCATAAAATATCTAGGAATAAACCTAAACAAAGAGGTAAAAGATCTATACACTGAAAACTATAGAAAATTTATGTTACAGAATTAAGGAAGACCCAAAGAAATGGAAAAACATTCCGTGCTCATGGATTGGAAGAACAAATATTGTTAAAATGTTGATACTACCCAAAGCAATCTACATATTCAATGCAATCCCTATCAAAATAACACCAGTATTCTTCACAAGCTAGAATAAACAATACTAAAACTTATATGGAACCAGAAAAGACCCTGAACAGACAAAGCAAAGTTGAAAAAGAAAATCAAAGCTGGAGGCATCACAATTCTGAACTTCACACTGTATTACAAAGCTGTAATCATCAAGACAGTATGGTACTGGCACAAAAACAGAAACATAGATCAACGGAACAGAATAGAGAACCCAGAAATGGACCCACAAATATATGGCCAACTAATCTTCAACAAAGCAGGAAAGAGTATCCAATGGAAAAAAAGACAGTCTCTGCAGCAAATGGTGTTAGGAAAACTGGACAGTGACATGCAGAAGAATGAAACTGGACCACTTTTTCACACCATACACAAAAATAAACTCAGAGAGGATGAATGTAAAGACCTAAATGTAAGACAGGAAGCCATCAAAATCCTAGAGGAGAAAACAGGCAACAAACTCTTTGACCTCAGCCACAGCAACTTCTTATTTGACATGTCTCCAGAGGCAAGGGAAACAAAAGCAAAAATGAGCTATTGGGACCTCATCAATATAAAAAGCTTCTGCACGGGAAAGGAAACAATTGGAAAAGCTAAAAGGTAACCAAAAGAATGGGAGAATATATTTGCAAATGACATATCTGATAGAGGGTTAGTATCCAAAATCTATAAAGAATACCCAAAAAACAAATAATCCAGTGAAGAAATGGGCAAAAGACATGAATAGACACTTTTCCAAAGAATACACGAATAGACACTGTTCCATTGATGGCTAACAGACACATGAAAAGATGCTCAACATCGCTTATCATCAGGGAAATACAAATCAAAACCACAATGAGATACCACCTCAGAATGGAAATAAAAATCAAAACCACAATGAAATACCATCTGTCAGAATGGCTAAAATTAACTCAGGAAATAACAGATGTTGGCAAGGATGCAGAGAAAGGGGAACCCTTTTGCAGTGCTGGTGAGAATGCAAACTGGTGCAGCCACTCTGGAAAACAGTATAGAGTTTCCTCAAAAACTTAAAAACAGAGCTAATCTATGAATCAGGAATTGCACTACTGTGCATTTACCCAAAGGACATAAAAATGCTGATTCGAAGAGGCACATTCATCCCTATATTTATAGCAGCACTATCAACAATAGCTAAATTATGGAAAGAGCCCAAATATCCATCAACTGATGAATGAATAAATAAGATGTGGTACAACACACGCGTGTGCGCACACACACACACATAATGGAATATTACTTGGTGAATAAAAGTAATAAAATCTTGCCATTTGCAATAATATGGATGGAATAGAGTGTATTCTGCTAAGTGAAATAAGTCAGAGAAAGTAAAATACCATATGATTTCACTCATAGGTGGAATTTAAGAAACAAAACAGATGAACATAGGGCAAGGGAAGCAAAAATAAGATAAAAACAGAGAGGAAAACAAACTATAAGAAATTTAAATACAGAGAACAAACTGAGGATTGCTGGAGAGATGTTGGGAGGGGGGATGGGCTAAATGAGTGACGGGCATTAAGGAGGGCACTTGTTGGGATGAGCACTGGGTGTTACATGTAAGGAATCACTATATTCTATTCCTAAAATCATTATTACACTATATGTTAACTAATTTCGATTTAAATTGTTAAAAAAGAAGTGTAAAAGCAGGGGCACTTGGGTGGCTCAGTTGGTTAAGCACCCTACTTTGGCTCAGGTCATGATCTCTTGGTTCATGGGTTGGAGCCCTGCGTCCAACTCTGCACTAAAGTGCAGAGCCTGCTTGGGATTCTTTCTCTCCCTCTCTCTTTCTGCTCCTCCCCCCCTCCTCTCAAATAAATAAACTTAAAAAAGTAGAAAAGTAAATCTCCATGTCAACATCATGTTATATATTTTAGCTTACTATAAACAAATTAAAGATTTGGCATTACATCATTTATTTATGTATTTATTGCTGAGTAGTTCCCATCAATAAAAGCTATGGGCAATTATTCATTCATTTGTAGTTTACAAAGCACCTATCTGTATAGCATTTTATTTCATTCTTACAATTTTTCTGTTAGATGCGAGAAATTTTTCCCATTGCATAGATTAGAGAATGAAGGTTTAGTGAGATTATAATAGACTGTCCCTAGAGGACATTCTGCATAAAATGCAGCATTTTTCTTCATCTGGAGGAAGACTTTGGATATGCAGTACAAAATTTAATAATTAGAGAAAATATAACAAAGTGTTCCTGTTTTCTCCATAATTAATGGAAGGACCTTTTTTATACCATGCTGATGTGATTACAGTAATCATCATGGTAACAAGAATAGAATATACTAAAAAAGGGAGAAAATATCAAGCTAAATCTTCCTTAGAACTCCTAGCAACTTAGAACTTTGAGTATTTGAAATGCTCAAAGCGGCACCTTATTCTTTTCAGATCTATGTTCCCTCCATGCAATTGTTTCCTCCATATGAAGAGCTTTTAGTAATTTAATTTTCCATTTCCACAACATGGTTCAGTAAGTTACTACATCAGCCATGAGACTTCCAGGAAATTTAACACAAAAGAGTTTGCTATTTTTTATTTAAAACTTTTTTTAACGTTTATTCATTTTTTTGAGAGATAGACAGAGCGTGAATGGGGGAGGGGCAGAAAGAGAGACACACACACAGAATCCAAAGCAGCTCTGACTGACAGCACAGAGCCCAAAGCAGGGCTCGAACCCACAGACTGTGAGATCATGACCTGAGCTGAAGTGGGATGCCCAACCAACTGAGCAACCCAGGTGCCACAAAAGAGTTTATTGTAAAAAGGAAAAGTATTAGAATCACATAACGTAAATTCCAAGAATATGTTTTCTTCAGGTATGTCTTGATCCAGGGGCTCAAATAATGATGTAAGGACCCAAACACTTTTCTTCTACTGGTTCTGATTTCCTCAATGCTGGCTTCAATTTCAGGCAGCAAAATAATTGCCAGTAGTTCCAGACCACAGGCTTCCAGGTTGAAATACAGTAGGAAAAGCACATTTACCTTTTCCTTAGCAGCTCAAGTAAGTTTTGTTTTGCTTCATTGGTTCTTATTGAATAACATATTTATATCTGAACTTTGGCCAGAGAAAAGTGATACTTCAAATGGTTAGGTATAAATCTCAAGTAATTTCCTTAAACTGGAAGAGAGTCAATGTCAGGCAAAGCATACAAAATGAGAAGGAAAACAACATGTAGCCTCGCAAGAAAATTAATATACAGTTGCCAGAAGAAAGCTTAATGGATTCTGAATGGCAGAAACAGTAGTCATTCATGACAGTTCCATACAGGTCTTATATAAAACCCTAAGCCCAATTTTATATTAAACGAAGACTGAGAGTTGGTTTCATAGCATAAAGCTACATAAGAACAAGGAAAGGTGCTATATAGATCAGGTTCCCCGGGAAGCAGACTCTGAAAGGAAGATTGCATGCAGGAAGTTCATTGGGATATGTACTCATCAACACCCATGTGGGTAAAGGAAGCAGTACTGAGCACTGGAAAAAGTTAAACTGCAAAAAAGCAATAAGCGTGGTCTCATCCAATCCCACATGGAACTCTTAAGCTAGTCTGGTCTTCAGAGTTATACTGAATTGAAAGAAGATTACCAGGACTTTTTCCCCCCACATTGTCCATAAATTGGATGTAGGCTGTTCCTGAGGAGGGTACATAACCTTGGGGCAAACTGGCCTTCCACTGAGGGCAGTTGCTGGGACTCAGCTGTGCCAGCAGATAACTCTACCAAAAGCCGAAGATGAGGTGTGATACTGAGGTGGGTGATCTAGAGGGCACACCACAAAATTCATGGGTTTACCCCTTGTGCTACCCAGATACATTGGGAGTAAATTAGTTGGCTTCATTTGAAACACTGTCTCCGAGATTCTGGTTGGCCTCTTTTCCTAGAAAGACTTGCAAGTGGAAAGTAAGTGGGATAAACTATAGCCCTTCCACCACTACAGCTGTTCTCAACACCTCAAAAGATATTTATCACCTCCTTCCTCTGCTACCAATCCTAGATTCCTCTCACCCTCAACTGGCACCTCTGCCATTCTAAGCCCCAAGGCTTAAGCCCCTGTTAAGTATACCTTTCTCAGACTGGTTACTGCATTTGTCAATTTGTGTTCAAAATCAGGCAGAATTGTACCAAAAGACACCCAGTGGATCATCTGGGTGTGTTCATTGTATAACAGCAACCCTATCTTCTCTTGATCATAATGGTCAATTATCCATGCCAGAATGGTGCCTTCTTTCCCTGTCTTATGGTTTCTTGGCACAAGGATACCAAAGTGACTGGACTCTTAACCATAGATTAGATTTTAATGAGACTCTTGCTGTGTTCCCTAGTAGAAGGATTGTTTCTCTGAGAATCATTATTCTCTACACCCACAGAACCCAGAGTTATAGGAATTAGAAATACAAATTCCATAAGAGGCTCATTGGGAGTAATAGAAAGCAGGTCAACTCTACTACCATTTATTGCTTCCCAGACCTATATAGTCTACTTACTACGGACACAGCATCATATAATGATTATGATTAAGAGTGTATGTGGTATTCTATGCCCTTAAAAAGCTGTTCATTCATCACTTCATTACTCTGGCAGTCCACATTTTCTCAGTGGTGTGGTAGAGGATAGAGCAATACGTAATATTGCCATGTGTTCACATGTTATCAAGTGGCCCCTTGGTATGATGCAGTGTTATGTGGAATCCTATATCCATGGATCAAACACTACCAACCTTTTGGATAATAGAGCTAGCTAAATCCCTATGGACAGGAAAGTCAAAAACATACCCAAAACATATTCTAGTTCCCGTCAACATTAGTTTCTTTTCATTCCAAGGTAGAAGGAATTCAATAAAATCAACTTATAATAATGATTACCAAATGGCTAGTTGGTCTTCTCAAGGAATGGTGCCATATCAAGGGCTCAGTATTGGCTCTGTTACTGGCAGTTTAGAGATTAAACAGCAACAGAGTGAGACTAAGCTGGGTGAGTTAATGCCCAACACTCGTAGATAGCCTCCATCCTTGCCACCATGGCTACTCCCAGAATTGAGTTGGTAATGACAGAAACCGGGTGACATATCCTGGCCAAATCATTATTGTCCACTTAGTTGTTCAGTGTCACTTCTCTATGAATGTTCTCTGGTAAACATCAATATATAATATAAAAGCTTTCAGATAATATGAAATTAGAAACTAAATTTATACTCCCACCTGAAGCAATAATAAAAAGTGATAAAATATATGAAACCACAGTTTCAACACTCTAGAGAGTAGGCAACAAATGACATTGGTCCTATGGGTTAAGGAGATGCAGCTAAGAGTCCATATTTAAAGTATAGAAAGAAAGAAACTGTCAATCAAAATTGTATACCCAGTAACAATATCTTTTAAAGCTGAAGATGAAACAAAGTCTCTTTCAAACATATGAAAACTGAAAGAATTCACAAACAGAAGACCTGCACTATAAAAAAAAGTGGAAAAGGAAGTCCTTGAGGCAGTAATAAAATGATACTGAATGGAAACAGGGATCTACACAAAGTAGTTAAGAATAGCAGAAATGGTAACTACATGGGTAAATATTTGTGATTTTTTTCTTATTATTTAAATATAACTAAAACAAATGATTAAACAAAAAGACTATCAGTGTACTCCAGGATTTGTAACACATAAAAGTGTGAAATGATAGCATAATATTGGAAGAAGAAAAATGGAAGGTTACTATCATAAGGTTGTTACATGTTTAACATTATAGATGAAGGGGTATACTACTTGAATGCAGATTGTGATACATTAAACACGTGTACTTTAAACCCTAAATCAACAACTAAAATAACAAAAAATTACAGACAATAAGCTAATAGAAAAGATAAAATTGGGCAAAAAAATGCCACAATTAATCCAAATGAAGACATAAAAAGAGGAAAAGAAAACGAAAAAACAGATGGGCATATAGAAGATGAATAGCAAGAGGACAGACTTAAACTTAACCATATCAATAATCACATTAAATGTAAATGGTCTAAACATGCAAATAAGGAAGACTGGAGGGGGAAAAAAACCCAAGACCCAACTATTTGCTGCTTATAAGAAGATAAATTGTAAATAGAGACACAAATGGGTTAAAATTAAATGGATAGAAAAAAGATATATTTTGATAACACTAATCAAAAGAAAGCTGTGTTGAGTATATTAATTTTGGCATCATCTTCAAGTAAACAGACTGTACTAACTTTTGATAGGATATAATGGGTCATTTCTGCAGGCCCAGAGGATCCAGCAAGAAAATAAGTTATTAGTTTCTCAGGTATTTTAACTTAAATATCCCCATCCCAAGATTCAGCATTCCACTTCCTCCCAACCAGGATCTTTAATTTTCATAGCAGAATTGATGGCTTTGGGAATTCAAATTCTCTGCTCTTAGGGAACCTGATTCTGATCCTGATAGCCAGGTTTTCAGCCAAAACCTGATTTCCTGGTTTTGAGATATGTGGGTTTCTTTATATCTTACTGTTGAAATCCTTTGACTTGCACACTTAAATAAGTGACAAATAACCCACAGCCTTTCATTATCTTTCTGCATTGCATCCATGGCACTCAAAGATAACCAGTTTCACAGATATTATGATTATTAGTTCCCCTAAACCTTTCATACCTGAGCTATTGACTCTTCTAGTGTATTTCCTTCTACCAACATCTGATCTTGGTTCAACACTATTAGACATTTGAATAATTTTACTGACACATCATGTCACAGGCTATCTACACTCCACCTACTATTAGGATTGGGGTTCTCATTGCCAGCTGACCAGGAAGTAATCAATTCCAAAATCTCATTTTAGAGTCTACTTCTCATTTAGTCTTCTGGTTCTAACTATCTTAGGTCAGTATCACCAGGAAACAGACTCTACGATAGATTATTTGCATTCAACTAGTTTATTAGAAAACATTTTTAAGATAAAACGTGATGTAGTTCCAAGAGGTCTCAGCTGATCCCATAGAGAACTCTGAAGTTGTATGTCCCAACTTCAAGCAAGCAAGAGGACCAAGCCCTTATGCCCAACATTGACCAATCTTTGCATATGGGCTGTTCCTGAAGATGGGACATAATCTTGAGCAAAAGACTCTCCTTTGCTTAAAGTAAGGTACACACTCAGCTGTGAGCTATCAGTAAGATAGACTGGGACAAATCAAATATGTGTACTATAAACCTTAACTTCTAAAACAAGAGGTGAGTGAATTGTATGCCTTCTAATGGTAGAAGATGCTGGGAAGAAATAAGTGGGCAAGTGAGGAATATAGGTAGCATAACACAGATCTACCACAAAGCAATATAAAGTGAAAAGAGGGAAAAAAAGTAATTCTGTTCCTATTCTTAGAGATTCATGATCTACATAACAACAACAACAAAGTACCATTGCTGCCTCACTTTCTTGGGGGATGGGAAGATGATAATGACCATACACCTCAGTAGAAATTTTTGGCATCTTTTCCCAAAAGAATATGACAGAAGAGATCCCCTATATTAAATAGTTGTCAAATGGTTATGCACTTATTATAGATGCATAGTGTTTTGTTTTGTTTTGCTTTGTTTTTACATCAGGTTGATAGATGGACATATCAGTCCATCAGAGAGAAAAGGGAAAAGGTTAAGGAAACAAAGAATCTAGCTGATACTCATTTTCAAATCAAACAAAACCATTTTCCAAATGCTAATTTCTCTCAATTGTCAACATGAGCTCAATGCTTCTATTTCATTCTCACTGGACCCATATGGAAGAATTGGTCTACTCAATCCAATAATAATTCTGTCAAAGTCATTTTTTTAATATGTAGAGAAAACATGTCTGTCTGAATTTTTTCCAAATAATCATTATGTGAAGTAAATAATTCCAGATCACAATTTCTTTCTACCTCCATTTAACTCAAGTACTCTCATAAGGAAGCACTTCTCTGTTAGAGTTAATATCTCTATCCAAAACATATCCATATCCATATCGGTAACAGATCTATCCAAAAGCAAAGAACTGCTCAAAAACCAAATGTATCAGACAGTTTCATTTACCTGCCTAAAAATAGTTTTATTTTAAATTATATTTCAAATACAACTCACCAAGAACTAATCCTATACATTCTCTAGACAGTGCCTAACAAAGTCACAATCACAGGTTCTAACTACCCCTCCAGAGTAAGCTTTGACAAAGTACATGCCATGAAATTCATATCATAGAACCACCAACTTTTCAAAGAGCTTCAGAAATGAAATAACACCTGCTTTTACATTCCAAAAAGATCACTACAGAATCCTGATGTTCAGGTTATTAACACTAGGGTAATGACATAACTGCATGAGTCTACTCAAGATGCCATAACAAAATACCATAGGCTAAGGATCTTAAGCAAAAAAATTTACCTCTCACAGTTCTGGAGGTGAAGAAGTCCAAGATCAAGGGTATCAACATATTCAGTTCCTTTTAAGGACCTTCTTCCTGGTTTTCAGATAGCTACTTTCTTGCTTTGTTCCCAAATGGCAGAGAGGGAGCTTTGGTCTCTCTTCCTCTTCTTATATGGACACTATTACCATGACGGTGGCCCCACCTTCATGAACTCATCTAAACCTAATTACCTCCCAAAAGCCCCACCTTCAAATGTCATCACATTGGGGGTTAGAGGTTCAACATATAATTTTGGGGAGGATACATTCAGTCTATTACATTACCACATTCAAGAGATTCAAGATTCAATATATCAAGGCTGTCCTCAGCACATTAAAGGAATGCCTACATTAGTTGCATTATTATACAAGAATTAAAATTGGTCACAAAAGTATGTTTTAACAACCATACTAGTCATTGTGCTTTGGTCCTAGCTACAGAACATCTAGTAGGCTTTAGCAATAATAGTTGTTTGGTCCTGAAAGATGGGACAAATTTTAACTGAAAAACCTAAGTTATATTTCTTTGCCCAGCATTTATACTTCCCAAAAGTGAGGATTTGATTGATGATATTTCAATATTAAAGGTTGTATTAAACCCCCCACCTGTCTACTCACTTTCAATCCAGAGCTACCTGGGAAGTGACAGATTCCTTTCATGTTCATCCCATTTACATTCTTATTCTTAGTCCCTGGCCCAATCATCTCTGTTAATTTAACAACTGGCTCCATCTCCCTAACAGAGCATTCTGTACATATGGCTGGGATTGAGGTAGAAGAGTAAACAGTTGGTGTGAATTTCTATGAACCAGGGATAGGGATATATGAAGTCTAATCAGTCAGGTTTGAAAGTAATGGAAGTTAATTCACAGGAATCTATTTGACTCAGTTTCCTTTATATGAAGCCCTCAAGAATAACATCTTTCAAAGACCTTTTCCCCTAACTCCATCAAACAAAAAAATATGAAGTCTTTCTCTTTATTAGACCATGAACCCAGCTTTTACACAGCACCCAGATTTCTCCCTACACAGTTAACAACTCTTCCATCCCAATTTCATTTAAATAACTTATTTCCAGGAATTCATATGACTCTAATTACACCGAAATTTTTGGAAACATATATTCATTATTTTCAGTAATAACTTCACTCAGAAGTCTTTTTGTGTTTCATGTCTCCTAGAGCTTATTCTGAAAATCTCTGGCCACTTGCACATATGATTCTTGAACTGAGTATCTAAATGGTGGTGTTTGGATACACTGGACCAAACAGAGAAATTATCAGTCCACATTCATGTCTGATCTCATTTTTTCCTACTCTGGGATAAGCAGTGGACTTAACAAGTTTTTCAATGAAACAGACAAATGAAGGTTATACCTTTACTATGTCCCCAAAAGAATATCCTCTCCAAAAAACATTGGTCAACAGTAGTGGTTGCCTAATATTTTTATTACTTAGGTCTCACTTTAAATCTATAATATTAAAAACATTCTTACCCAAAGGAAAATAAAGTAAAATAGTCAATTAAAGCATGGTATTGGTTTAAGATGCACTCGACTTCAAAATTTTCACACTTTTTGTAAATTTTCTGTGCTGGAAACCTTTTCTTCTTCCTGTTCAACATTCAGAACAAAGCGTGTACATGTCTACAGACCTATTTGTCAAGAAATAAAAGTAACAAATGAGAGTCACATTTGAATAACAAGAGTGGACTAGACATAAGAGAATAGAACAGGCTTAGGCTGCTTCAATTCTCCATTTTAAAATGACTTACTATTGTTGGGAATATTAGAACATCAAAAGGATAAATTCAAAACTCAAATTAGTTCCTGTCCTCCCAGGAGAGACAGCCTGCATGATTCTGATCTGTCTTTCATGTGTCGTTCTCGCTCAAACTTACACTTTCAAGGGCTAGAGTGTCATTTCAATATGCAAAGGAGCATTGGCGTTAATGAGAGTTATATTTAGAATTCCTTCTACTGGGAGATAGAATATAATATTAAACTTGTGAATTTTAAGGTCACAACAAGGACGTATTGACAAGCTAAAGTTTCAAAACTATGTAAATTAGCTACTTGGATAATCACAGGCTGTACAAATCAGCTCATATTAGAAGACAAGTTTGTTCATTCTTTCCACAACTAAGGATTTGTCAGAATAGGGCTATGTTATATTCTGATAACAAGCCTAAAATATCACTGATTTATTTTTAAAAAAGTCTATTTCTCCCTCATACCACATAGCTACCATGTCAGGTCTTTTCACCCCTGGTGCCGAGTGACAGAGCAACAACCATCTCACAGGCTGTTGGCCACTCTGACAATGGGAAAAAATAGATCTAGACTGTATTGCACAAGTGATTAACTGTTCCTGCCTAGAAGTATCCCTGACATCTCTTACAAATTATTGGCTGAAACAAACCATATGACTGCATCCAACCATAATGGGGAAGGGAAGTGCAATCTTTTTTTTTTTTTATCATAGAACAGCTAAATATATTCTGGATATTGCAAGAGGATACTATTATAGGAAAATTTATTTTCTGGTTGAAACTACCTTCTACATAGAACGCATTTGTTGGCAGCAATGGGGAAGTACAATCTTTAAAAACAACAGCAAAATTCTCTGTCCTTAGAAACTAGTGAAGGAAGTCATACATGTACAAAATATATACATAAATGAAGATAACTCTCTATTGTAGTAACTGACATGGAAGAGATAATCAATGATGTAGTAGAGAGTAATGTGAGAGGAAAAAGATGAATAAGAAGGCCCATTTCAGATAATGTGGTCAGTTACAAAAACAAAAACAAAAGAGTAGATACATTTGATATCTTACCCTTGACCTCACAGGTCCACTCTTATTCCTTTTCCACTCTGTGCTTTGAGAGGTTGACATGTGAAAGACAGAAAAATATGCCACTTTGGTATATACTGTTAGTTTGCACTGTAGTCACTTGAAAAATAGCAAATGAGGAGACGGGCATCTCTGAACTCCCCTTATCTGCCTAAAGACAGATCCTCCAAAAGGAGCTCAATTGTCATAAATCTCCTCTCTAGGAGTTTTATCAAATGGGGAAGATTGACTCTTTCTTTGGTGTTGTTGAACTACCAATTTTGGAAAGGAGGGCCCAAAACAAGTCCATTGTTGTGGGGACACAGGGATAACTGTTATGTGAATTGAAAAGTTCTGGGATGAAAGTATCTTTGGGATACAATAATGAAGACCAAGTTTTAAATACAAATGTTTAGGATTAACTTGTAATTGAGTTATTGGATCCTTGATAGAGAATTGGTCCCTAATTCAAGGCACACAGGGTCAGAAGTTAGGGATCTAGAAGTAATAGATCAGGGGCTGCTAAGAGGAAGGAAAGAGAGATGTGAGTCTGGGTAGAATAGAGTCTGAGTAGAAGGATGCAAAGAAGGGTCCTCCTGAAGGGTAAGCTATTTAGTAGATCTGTGCTAGGATAAGGGCTTGCCCTCATGAATTACACAGAGCGGTAACCTCAGGTAAACATCTTGCTAGCTTCAGTTTGCTAGAGAAGAAATAGATTCTCAGACAGGAAACCTCATCTGACTAGTTTCAGGCAGAGAGTAGACTGATAAGATGGTAATTGTATGTGTCAAACTGACCAGATCACAGAATACGCAGACATTTGGTCAAACATTACTCTTGGTATGTCTGTGACAATATTTCTGGATAAGATTAGAATTTGAATCAGTAGACTGAATAAAACAGTCTAAGTGGGTCCCATAAAATCAGTTGAAGGCCTAAATAGAACAAAAAGCCTGCCTCTTTTGCAAGTCAGAGGGAACTCCTCCTTCCTAACTGCCTTGAGCTAGGACATAGGTTCTATCCTGCATTCATACTCAAACTGAAAGAAGACTGACTCATCACAGGAGAGGAAACTTGAACAACTTTACCGCACAATAGCATACCTCCCCACTAATCTTCTAAGGGCCCATTCATCTGTCCTAAAAATCATGTACTCTCCCCTAAGAGGCCTACATCCCCCACCTTCCCTTCCCCAATTAAAATAGTGTTTAAGTCTGAATTCTAAGTCACCTCAGGGACTCACTCATTTTTTCCTTGGGTATACATGAGATATATGTGTTAATAAACTTGTTTGTTTTTCTCCTGTTAATCTGTCTTTTATTATAGAAATCTCAACTAAGATCTCAAAAGGGTGGAAAAAAAATATTTTTATTCCCCTACACATGTATGGACTCCATCAATGGGCTTCCTTTCCTTCTGGCTTCCAGTTAGTTTCCACCACTAAGAAGCAGAAGGGTTAAATCGGGGAGAGGCAGAAGAATGAAGTCTTCACTCCTTTTATGGTGGAGATGCTGCTTGCCGGGTGTAATCCCCAGCTATGGTTACAACTCCTGTCAGATGTATTCCCTCTCTGCCCATAGTAGTGGCCACACCCTCCCCAGTTCCTTCGGGCCTAAGAGTGGTAATTCCCTGATGTTCCTAGTCCCAGGGAACTACACTACCCACTGTGGTTTCCCTAATTGCCACAGACTGAATTGTGTCCCCTCAGATTCATATGTGAGGACACAGTGAGGTTTGGAGAGCCTCCAAACCTGTGAGAAATAAAAATTTCTGTTGTCTAAACCACCCAGTCTATGGTACTCTGTTTTGGCAACCTGGCCAAACACACTAGCCTATACCCTTATAAGAATCCCTTTATTAAATTCCCAAATTACCTACTATGAGTTTTCCATCTCTGTTCTTCTGAGATCCTTACTAATGCAAAATATGTACCTTTAATTCTCATTTGTTTGTACCTATGATTTCTCACAAACTTGTAATTCCTATATACATGACAGATTAATTATGACTTATAAAATTAGAACAAATTATTGTTTAAAAAGGAGAAATATTTAAATCAATATATCATTTGTGTTTTATTTAAGGCACAAGATGGCATAATTATTCGTATAAGGGGACTGGAAGGCTAGGCAGATCTGGGGTTTAAAGATAGTCTCTGCACAGAGTGGCAGAATTACCTACCAAGTTATCTCTCTAATGTTCATGTTCCTCTCCTGTCAAGTGAGCATCATCATTTGCTCTATAACCAATGCAGCTATTATAGGATTGCAGTAACCGCCCAAAGTGAACCACAGAAAACTGTTACCATTACTTATTATTATTGTTACTCTCTTACCAAAAATCCTTTTGTGATAGTGCTATTTTTGGAAGCTTCTTCAATCTTGAGCATATCAATGGGTGCTAGTCCTAACAACCCACATAGCCTATGGGATTTTTATATTAAAGAGAATGAATTAATACCTATTAACAAGCTCCAAAAGCAATATGAACTAAGGCCAGGAAACATCCTGAATTTTGTCTACAAAACATTCTCTTTAGAAGGGAAGCTAATCAAAGAATTATTACCTTTAATGAAGTTCTTATATTACATGCAGGACACTTGATATAATTTACTTTAATTAATTACTTTGTTATGCTTAGAGGAAGTTGTTTGACAAATTATTTGTCCTGCCCATAGATTCTCTTATTATCCCTTTTCTTCCCTGCTGCCAGAACAAACATAGACATGACCTAAACAAAGAGCTAAAAACTACTAACAAGCATCAGCACCTACCTCAGCAACTAACATGAGACATATTCACATAAGACCTTATTTAATTTTTCTTTAGTAACACAGAATTTTCTATGGTTCAGTCAATAAGCATCTTACAGGGCAGTTAAGCCAGGCTCTGAAATCTGCACATATTATGAACCTTTGTAACAGGAAAAAGGACTTCTCAGCAGGTAGATTGAATCATGAAAAGTCTGAAAATCAACAATTTATGCAACAAGGTTATGCAACAAGAAATTCTTAGCTTTTTAAATCCAACGTCCAAAAATAATTTCTAATAAATTGCTACTTACACATGACCTTGAAAGATACCTAATCAACCCATACTTCTAAGATGAGAGTGTTAAGTGAGTTATAAGACCTTGATCAAGTTCTTTAAACTGTACAGTTTTTAGATTTCTCATTAAAATGGGGGGATATAATAGCACATAGGGCAAGGGCTGCTGAGAGAACAAAATGAAATAAGGCATGCAAAGTAGTTCCTGATACATAGGAAAGCACTCAATCATTGTTCGCTATTCTATTATCATAATATCTGATATCCATTCTAGCTATAGAATATGATGACCTATTGCCCTTCTAAAAAATTGACTCATCCTACAATAAAAAGGGTTATTCTTACTATTATATGATCATTATTTTAGTTTAAGGCTTTGCTGTAAACATTTGTATGCCAAAAAGAATGACAGTTTTCAGTTTTCAAGGTTATCTGTGTGACTTATCCATGAAGATCACTGGCTTATTTAAAAAAATTCCATACCAATAAGCAAAAAAAGCTGTTTCTTATTTCTTGCTCATCAGTCTACAATAAAACTAGGGTAAATTTTATGCTAAACAGCTTAAAGAGACTGGAAAAACAGGTTTTAAATATCAAATCCTAAATATCTGTTGATTTGCTTCAAGGATTCATTTTAACTATGCAATTAGTAACTTTAAAAAAGAGCAAAAAATGACCAAATGGAGATCTTATTCATGTTTGAGGTTTCTGAGTTTTCTGATAGGTATGTCTTTTATAACTCCAAGTACCTTTGTAAAATGGGAAGAGGTATAATCCGAAATAGCTTACAACATGAGACAATATTTCTAAAGTGCACGCATGCCACATAGATGGTTGTCCTTACTGGATGCACTAGTCAGTAGGAAGGCATGGTCATCCAGTCAAACATCTTAAAGTCCACTTTTTTCCCCTCAGTCAGGACCCAAAATGTAAGGGATTAAGCAAATGAAACTCCAGCCCTTTTAAATATCTTTCTTTTTTATTTTTTTCTTTGGAAAGAAAAGTCTTAAGACAATAACCACTGTGCTTCATAAATTAATTGCTGTTATTTTAGCTTAAGGGTTACCATGTAAAAATACAATTCAAGCAAAGGTGGCATGCTAGTCAAGTTATTCTACTTCTATATTAAAGTCTAAAGCTGGATGAAGTTTGAACTTTCCTATAGGATCAGAACAAAAAAGGATTTAAAACTGATTTTCCCAAAATACATATTCACGAGACAAATCCCCAGTATCATGCCATGGGCAAATGCCTCAGACCTTATATTCATTTTCACCTGGAGTTAATAACTACAGATTAACAAGTGACTGCCCACCAAAGTCTGGGAAATAAAAGGGCCCAATATAAGTGTCCTTTAAAATGCTTTCAAAAGCTCCTGAATGTGGACTGTTATACAAGATAACTTTCTTGGATTCTTCAAAAGTCAATGTCATAAAAACAAAAACAAACATTACTTTTGCTTCTCTTCCCTTATGTTCATCTGTTCTGTAACATGGAGAGGGACAAAATATAAGAGACTCTTAAACACAGAACAAACAAAGGGTTACTGGCGCAGTTGTGGGAGGGGTGATGGGCTAAATGGGTAAGGGGCATTAAGGAATCTACTCCTGAAATCACTGTTGCACTGTATGTTAATTAACTTGGATGTAAATTTAAAAAATAAATTAAATTAAAAACAAAAACCAAAGCAAACACATATGTCAAAAAAATTCTTAATTGATTGATTGATTTTTTTACATGGAAGCACACCTATTAAAATGGTTTGCGCACAGCAGCCAGTTTGCAATTTATAGCAAAACAATTAAAGCCCCTTGGCATCGCTGCATTAAGAAATACATTAAGGGCCGCCTGGGTGGTTGAGTCAGTTAACCATCTGACTCCCACTCAAGTAATTATCTCGTGATCCTTGAGTTCGAGCCCCACTTCAGGCTCTGTGCTGACAGCTCAGAGCCTGGAGCCCGCTTTTGATTCTGTCTTCTTCTCTCTCTGCCCCTGCCCCACTCACATTCTCTCTCCATGAAAATAAACTTTTTAAAAATATATTTTAAAATATATTAAAAATATATATATATATTTTTATAAAAAATATATATTTCTCCCACAGAAGTGAGAGAAACAAAAATAATATAAAAACAGAGAGGGGGACAAAACATAAGAGACTCTTAAATATAGAGAACAAACCGAGGGTTGCTGGAGGGATTGTGGCTGGAGGGATGGGCTAAATGGGCAAGGGGCATTAAGGACAACCCTCGTTAGGATGAGCACTGGGTGTTATATGTAGGGGATGAATCACTGGATTCTCCTCCTGAAATCATTATTGCACTATAAGCTAACTAACTTAGATGTAAATTAATAAAGTAAAAATGTTTTAAATTAAAAAACAAAGAAACACATTAAGAATTTCCAAGAAATTCTTTTTTGGGGATCTACGATCCAAGCTGTTCGTTTGCAAACTGGACCCTATACATTAAGGGCAAGGAGAGAGCAAAGAAAGAAACAGACCACTCAAGATTGGTAGGTGGCTGTTTCAATAAGCAAGCGAACTTACATATGAGGTTTGCCTTGGGTGTTGCAAGATGAGCCGATCTCTGCACTGGCCTGCCATAATCTTAAAAGTTTATATAAGGGCCTTACCTAGTTCAGTCACATGTACCATCAATGGCCTCAACAACAGGTTGCTTGCTCTTTCAAAGTTGCATCCTTGACAACAGCTCCAGCTGTAGGAAACGGTGCACAGGACATACATTCCAAGGGGAGGGGCTGAAGAGGTTCCTATTGCCCAGATTCAGCCCTCAGGTCAACTAGAGGTTACATCCTCTTAATGATCTCCTACAACACAAGAAAATAATTAAAAATTCTACTTCTATCCATAGATCCCTGTCCGATG